>NC_073260.2:120390909-120693939 GCF_029289425.2 Pan paniscus | reverse complement strand
GGTAGACGTGGCCAATCACTCCTGGAAGTTCTTACAGAAAGATCCCTCACCTTTTTTTGGAACTAAAAGTTTTACTTGGCCACAAGAAACAAAGCTGCAGTAAAAAATACTGGGTTCCCAATCTCCTCATTACTCATGCCTCAACTATCTCCTACCTGTACCATGTTGACCACAAAAGATATTTCCTCCCTTTCAGAGCATGCTGAGACAATCCCACCCACTCTACTTTCACGTGACTTCTAAAATCACTTCACAGTGAAGGCTTCTTGGAAACAGATTTTTAGCATAGACAGCCAGTCTGATTTTTAATGCACTATTATTCTAGCCAAAGTCAAGGGATGACCTATCAACTCTGAACTCTCTGAGAGAGCCTCCCCCTTTCCTGGATGTGTAAAATGAAGTAACAACAGCCCTTCTGGAGAATTATGGTATAGCGAGGAGCTCACAGCTTCGATTATCATGAGCCCTGGGTGAAACTGCATCGACAATGAAGCTGGTTTTGTTATGACTCCAGAGAACCCTCTTTCCTCCTTTATTCACACTCTGACCACAGTCTTCCATTTGGCCATCAGGCGCTTCATGTTACCTCCTAGCTTACTTTACTCCCAAGATAGATGCTAGAAGGTACTCACATGGTGTCATAAGTTTATGCCCATATACAACATTTTTTCAAATGATTTTTATGTAAAGGCTTTTATCTGTATCTGGAATGGAGGGTTCAGCCTTCGGTTATATCCATTTCAAACATCCTTGTTGCTGGTAGAAAATATATTTTGAGGAAGCAAGTGACATCCCTGTTAGAATGTGACTCGATGGGTCCCTAAAGTTCAATATTTCAATTATTTGCTTTACTTTAGGCTTTAATTTATATGTCTAGGAGAGGCTTAGATTTTCGAAAACATAACTCTTGATATTCAAGAATTTGAGATACTTTCCTTTCTAGGAAAACAATCTTGGGCAGAATAAAACCAGGACTGCCCCTGCCTCTGATCTCTTTGCCAGCCTTTAGCACCTCATAACTAGAATGGAGCCCCACCTGTCCTGAGGCAGCTTCTTCCTAAGTGAGAGCCACGTTAGTCAGTGCTCCCACAATGGCCCAGGCTGCTTCTGCAGGTGTCTTCTTGCAGTGTGTTGCCTTTAACCAGTAATAGTTCCATTAGAGGGCCACTACTTTTGGGGTTCCATAGAGTGCCCTGGGAGACCTATGAGTACTGGATAGTACGTGTGTTCTGGATGCCTTCAATGGAAACAGCTTTGCCATTATCGGTTTTAAATATCGGGCCTTAAAAAGTCTCCAAAAACCCATGGACTAGAAGACTACTAAAGTATTTGCTAAATCTAAAATATTATGGGGATCAATAAAATGATAAAATCTGCGTGTATTACATGATCCTAAACTGTCTTATAATACATTCTCCTCTTTAATTCATTTCAATTAATCCACTTTATGGATGCCTTGATTTCACTCAGTCATTTTGATGAATGTCTCAGATGTAAGTATAAAACAGGGCTTGGCAAACCTTTGTTGCAAAGGAGCAGACAGAAAATATTTTAGGCTTTGCAGGCAAAGAGGCAATGTTCACATTCTTCAGGCAACTGTTCTCACCTAAAGGCTAATAACTTTAAAAAAAATTTTACATTAAAAAATCTTAAAACCATCCTTAGTTCTCAGGCCATGCAAAATCATGGGGCAGGCCAGATTTGGCCTATGGGCCATAGTTTGCTGATTCTCGGTGTAATAACTGTTGCGTGCTAACTACTGAGAACCATCATGAAAAGACTAGGGAACTGTTTTTGAAATATGAAAACTAAATTTGAGGTAAGCAACAGTCAAGAACAGTTTTTTTTAGACACCTGAGAGTATATTTTGAGATAAATGACATGGCCTGGAAGAGCCTATTTACAAAATGACATCAGGACCAGGGCTACATCCCAGCAATACCAAAACAAGGAATATGTAAAATTGCATTGGCTGAGGCCATCAATCCCATTTCTCCTTTCTTCCACCTGCCTCACTCTCACAAATTCACTGTTCATTAAATTCATTTTACAAGCAGGCAATGGCACTCTGTACAACCAGTATAAGGATACTTCTACTCTTCATGGAAACAACAACAACAACAGAAGTCTAATTTGCAGATCAGAAAATGGGCCTTAGAATACAGAAGCTCCAGTCCTCAACTTGATTTAAATTCTTCTTGGAAGGAACGCTTTATGTCAGCACATCTATTACTGACTACCAAGTAGTAGCACCCAGCATAAAAGACATGGATAGAAGGGGTTCTATTCACTGCCACAGACATTGACTTCATTCACAATTAATTATCCAAGATTTTAAGCAAGAAGGAAAGAAAAAAAAAAAGAACATGAGCATCTGCCAATTGCCGGGGAGTGTACTAAACTCTTTTATGTTATCTCATTTAGTTCTCATAGCAGTCCTATGGAGTCAGTATTATTATTATTACAGAAAAGGAAAAGTAACCTCCCCAAACTGAACATCTAGGGACTGAAGATCCAGAACTGGAGTTTAGATTTAGCTCCACGTTCTTTCTGGCATAGCACGCTGTCTCTAAAAAAACAAAACAAACAACAACAACAACAACAACAACAAGAAACCCACCAACAACACTATTTTTGAATGACCAAACCCTAGTAACCATCAAAACACAATTTTGACATTGTGAGTTTGGGGGCATTGCCACCCCAGTGATGGCTTTGTAATTCCAATTTGCTTTTCTTTAGAGAGCTACTAGATTTCCTTAATTAAAAAATGCCATGTGAACTACTGGCAAAGTAGTGGAATACAAAATGTAAAGAAACATATTTCAGTTTTCTTTTATTCTACTGAGTGATGTTGATTGTATTCCCAAACTTTAGGCTTCCACTTTTCCTTCTTTCCTCAAAAAAAAAAAGAAGAAGAAGAAAGTAGGAGGAGGAGGAGGAGGAGGAGGAGGAGGAAAAGGTAGGTAATTGGTAATCTGTGGCATCTGTTCTCTAATTTTCAGAACTACAGCACGTATTTTTATATTATTTAGATAAAAGCAACAGTAGTTACAACTATTAGATGCTGAACACTTACTGTGTTTAAAGAACTCTCTTTACGTCATTTAATCCAGCAACTGATCCCACTAAGAGGAAAATTCGGGCTACAGGAAGAAGTATCATTTCCATTTATAGATGTTACATTTGAGCACAGATTGGCTAAACCGATGATCACAGGGATTGTACAAAACGTGGTCAGTAATGTAATTTAAGAAAAAAGAGCCGCTGCCATGGTTCATGCTTGGAATCTCAGAACTTCGGGAGACCAAGGCAGGAGGATTGCTTGAGTCCAGGAGTTTGACATAAGCCTGGGCAAGACCTTGTCTCTACACAAAATAATTTAAAAAATAAATTAGCCAGGTGCGGTGGCACATACCTGAAGTCTCAGCTACCCAGAAGGCTGAGGCAGGAGGATGACTTGAGCCCAGGGGTTCAAGGTTACAGTGAGCTATGATCATGCCACTGCACTCTAGCGTGAGTGGCAAAGCAAGATCCTGTCTCAGAAGAAAAGACACAAAATTTTGTCCATTCTTGCTTTTTGTATAGCTATGACTCCGAACTGCCTTAGTCCTTCAGAACTATGAATCCTAGATCATTACTTTCCCAACTGCAAAATCTTGTAGGGTAGCTGATGCATCGCATCTTTCATGAAGTACATCCACTTCTCAGAAATGCTTCACAGGCATCCCTGTGAACCAGCCTGAGGAGCAAATTCCTGTGCGCGTTGATGAGACTTTATCACATTTTCTTTTTAATCGTGAAGAGTTCCCCTTTCTGCAGCCACTCACTCCTAGAAGGTAGAAAAAAGGACTTTCTCTACGTCCCCAAGGAAAAGGTTCCAGTGAAGCTTACAGACCCCTCACTTCTTAAGGTAGGACTAGGTGTTAGTAGAAACTCCAGGGTAAGACTCAACTCTGAAATCCAGGGCTGATGGGTAGTGAGAGTAGAAGCAGGACATGAGCAGCTAAGTTCATTAGAGAGAACGGGACTGGAGTCTCAGGAGCAAACCCAGGTCACAGCTAGAAATAGGGAGTTCTAGAAGCAAGGCAAAAAAAGGCAGCCTGGAAATTTAGGTAGAAAAACTAAGACTCCAGTAAGACTCCAAGAAGGCAGCTGCAACTTCTGATGTATCAATGCCTGCTGTAAAGGCAGTGTTAATGGTTTGAGTCACGGCCGGGGCACCTGAGCAGGGCAGATCAGCCCATGACAATATTGACGAAGACAGCATAAAAGCCAGTATTCTGGGACAGTGCTGATAGCTGTGTGGAATGAATAAATTCCACAATACCCTCTATTCAGTGCCTGCAATATGCTCTCTTATTACTGTAAAATATGGCAAGTAATATCCAAGTTATAATTCATTAATGTCCCTTAATTTAGAGTCTTTGCTATTCTTAAGATTTTCAGTAACCATACAAGTATAAAAAAGATGAAATTTGACTGTGGCTACAAACACCCTGAATAGGAACAGTTTTTTTTTTTTCTTTACTCTTCACATGAAAGAGACATAACCACCTATGTTTTTCTTTCCTTGGAAGGTAAATTCAGTTGAAGCAGAAAGTCAGAACTTTAGACTCAGCAGTCTGTTCTATAACCTCTTAACCATAAAAAGTATTAGCTTCTCATTTCAGAAATTTTATCCTGAATTCTCCGTTTTGCCACCTTCTTAAGACCTGCTTCAGGTACACCTCAGAGTATAATAGACCCAAACTTCTCTTCTCATATGCCAGTTGATTACTGGTGAAATTATACACATTTAACTTTTATTTTAAGTTCAGGGTTACACGTGCAGGTTTGTTATATAGATAAGCTTGTGTCATGGGGGTTTGTTGTTCAGATTATTTCACTGCCCAGGTATTAAGTCTACTTGTTTTTCCTGATCCTCTCCCTCCTCCCACCCTCTACCTTCCGATAGGAGAAATAATAATACAAAAATAACCAATACTTTTCCCAGTAAGGATAAAGCTGCAATTGCCCAGCCTCGCTACTTGCCTCTCCTCCTCAATGAGGTATGGAATTGTTTTTGCTCACCTACAAAAATATTTTTACAGCAAAACTTGCACATATTGTAAAACTGGGTAATTCAGCTTAATCTTGCATGAAAAACTAACATGAATACAAGGGACTAAGTGGATATGAAAAATTGAAGCACCAAATTAAGCAGCCTGCAAACATATAAAGGCATTAACATTAACTGCAAACATGCAGATGAGCCCTGTGCTGGCTGGGAATCAGAATCTTCATTTTCTTCAGCTGAGTGGTTATAAGATCTCACTCTTAATCAAAATATGAGCAGTGCCATTATAACGCTGCTGTGGGGTGACAAGCAAAATATCCACCTATAGGTTTTATGTAGTGAGAAACAGAACTAGATACTACAGTGCAATTCTAATTCTAACTCCTCCCAGTCAAAATTCAGGTCATGTTTTCCCAGAAGTCATATGCCTACATTTTATGATCCAGAGCAATGGTTTTCAAAGGCTGAAAAACATTTGACCAGCAGCAGCACCTGGACCAGCAGCACCTGGTGGTGTCACCTGGGAACTTGTTAGAAATGTCTGGCAGAAATTCAGATTCTTGGGACTCACTCAGACCTTCTGAATCAGAAACGCTGGGGGTGGGGCCCAGCAAACTGTATTTTCACAAGATTTCCAGGTGATTTGATGCATACTGAAGGACTGGCTCAGGACTAGAGGTGGGGGCTCAATTAACAGCTTAAAATGACCAGTGCCTACAACAGAGAAGTATGAAGCTTGCTCCTGACTTCACTGCATTTTCCAATCGATCTCGGTGGACCATCACAGATGCAAGACAGGTTACAAAAACGGCAAGGTTTTGATAGCAGTTCAAAGGAATGCTTCACACAGACTTTGCCAAATGTTTACCTTTAAATCCCTTATGTGCCCCAAGTTTCCACCTCCTGCTGACCAATTCCAAAATTGCTCTGCTGCTTTTTCACCTTTGTGAATTCCAAACAAAGCAGTGCTTTTGAAGTTAATGCAAGTAATAACTATGCATTTTTATAATGCTCTATGTCTTTTTAAAGACTTTTATATAGTCATGTTGTTTAATCTTCACAACTCTCCTATTAAGTTTAACCTACTGGGAAATGTGTGTGGTAGTTGAGAACCCTCTAATAAATCTCTAACTTAATAACCATTTTTTGAGAACAGACTATATGAAGCACTTTTACAGAAAATTATTTCTAACACAACTCTGCAAGCTGTCCTACGACAGCAAATACTCAATTTAAGAATGTAGAAAACATATTAAAACATGTACCATAAAATTACATTAAAATGAAATAGTAACTATTTCACAAATTTCTGTTAAATCCTGTATAGATTTTTATATGGTGCTATTTATTATAAAAAGTAATGATACTGTAAGAGAGAAGCCATCACCTCCCAGTAAGGAGGGTAAAGTGAAGAGAATAACACGTGACTTCAAATAATCCTGCTCCAAAAAAGTATTTTTCCTTCTACATTTCCCTATATTATCTGAACAAAACATCTATTTTTTTTTCTTAAAAATCTAAGGTTACATTCAAAATTTAGATAATTCAACAGGAATTGTAAGCTCTAAACATAACGATTATTTTATAACCCAATACAATTGGAATCAATAAAATTCCCTTCTTCTCGTAGATTTCTCTTGTTCCAGCTGTGTTAGCTCATCCTTGATGAGTAGTTTCTGTGGGACTCAAACATCTCAACCACACTGGCCTCTATGATGTCTTCATGGCTTAGGTCATTTGCTAAGGTCATGTTTTACTGAATCTGTAGTACAGCTTCGGTTTGAAAGGAGCCATAATTTTTGTGGTCATTCATGGGACAGATCATCTTCCATACAGCATTCACTGTTAATAAATGGACTCCCTGCCAAGACCAGGCACTGTTCCACACTGTCCCTGATATCTCAGACTCACCAAATATGGGCTTCTATATATCATTAGTTCATCACAGGTGTTCACCAGAAGATATACAAGCACTAAGCCTTCAAAGTGGCATTCACACTTCGATCAACAGGATATGAAATAGTCCCTCTTAGACTATCAGATAAATCATCTAAATTTACAGGCCTGGCCTGGGGCATTATTATATGGAACACAGAACCTTTGAACAAAAGGGCAAAAAATATAAATGAGCCATCCTTGAGGCCTGCTTATTGCTGCCTTGGCCTTCCTGTTAGGTTACAGCATTGCTCTCAGGTGAGCTCAGGAGCAGGCTTGGGGAGGCCTGGGATTTTCAGAATAGTAGACAAGTAAACACCCTAATTTTATTAAAGTCATCCTCAGCATGGCCTCAAGTGATATTTGGCTGCTTTAACCTGGGACACTATTATCTTTCACAGAAATAAAAGTATTTTCAGGCAATTCTTTCCAATCAAGCTCTGTCTTTTCAACCTGAAAAGTTTGTTTCAATGAGGGAAGGCAACACTTCAGGAGAAGTGCAAGACTTGTATGTTCCAGAACTGCCATCTTCCCTGTTCATCTTCATGCTGTGCAAACTATCCTTCTCTTAGAATGTTATAAAGCATCATATACTTGACAAGAATTTCCATTGCAAAACTATGACTTCTTCACACCACAAGTCCTCAATCGTTGTGGCTTCTGAAAGATTATGGTGCTCAATGCCAAATTTAACTGCCTCCTATTCTATGCTCACACATACTCAACGGGTTTCCATCAAAATATTTTTGTGATAAATTAATTTACTAGCACTTAAAGGTAGAAGTGCCTGACAATCATTAAACAAATATTTTCTTGATTTTGTATAATAGAACATAAAAGGGAATAACTCCAAGTACTTTTGCTATTTAGCCAAGTCTTAATCTTCATCAAATTGTCTTAACACTTCAGATTTTACATTTAACTAATTGATGAAGTTTCCTTTTGCACCTTTGGCATTTTTCATGGTTTGGCTTCTTTCCATAGATCTAGGGCGAAGGTTTGCAGTGGATGTTAATATGCACTCCACACAAGCACATTTCTAGAACTTTAAAAGAAAGGCTTAAATTTTTGTTTTGTCATTTTTTCCCCCTGCCTGGTTCTGCCTCTTGGTTTGTTGCCTACTCTGCAAAACAAAAGGCGTAAGATTTTTTTAAAAGGAAGAAAGTTAGAAAGCAAAATCATACCTGAGGGAAGGAGGAATAAGGAAAGAAGTAGGGCCCGAGCACGGTGGCTCATGCCTGTAATCCCAGCACTTTTGGAGGCCGAGGTGAGTGGATCACCTGAGGTCAGGAGTTTGAGACCAGCCTGGCCAACATGGTGAAATCCAGTCTCTACTAAAAATACAAAAAATTACCCAGGTGTGGTGGTGCACACCTGTAGTCCCAGCTGCTAGGGAGGCTGAGGCAGGAGAATTGCTTGAACCTGGGAGGTAGAGGTTGCAGTGAGCTGAGATCGTGCCACTGCAGTCCAGCCTGGTTGACAGAGTGAGACTCCCATCTCAATTAAAAAAAAAAAAAGAAGTAGAGAGGGTAAACTTTCACAGTCATAAGGTACCTGGAGAAGTAAAATTCTGGGAACAAAGTTGAGCAGTATGATCATCTGCATGTTTCAAGTGTTCTCAAGAGTTATGGAAAATGTGGGTCAACCTGAAGACACTCCACTGATGGTTGGAGCAACTTAGGTATCCTTGCCCCTTAGGAGGCAAACCTACCACAGCCGGAGGCTCTAATTCCAGAGCTCAAAATCTTTTTGAGGACCGAATATAGAAAAGAGTCATGGACAAAAAGTGGACATTTGCTTGGAATGACAAAAACATTTCAAGCTGAACCTTAAAATATTTAAAACTCTAAAGCTTTAAAAACACTACCAGACATATAAAAACAGACACCAAGACAAATGTGACAGTTTCGAAAATGAGCCATATGCTGTATGCTACATACAACAAAGGTGCTAATGTTTTCCATAGATATGGATAGCATTGCTTCCCAAACCCATTTCTGAGAGGATTAAATACAGCCAGACTAGCCCATCACTAGAAACCATTTATATTGTATGTTAAGCCATTTTTCAATCATTTCTGGTTAGTGTTGACTGTTGACTATTGGGTTCCAGGTCTTAGTAAGATCATAGATTTATGAACTGAAGTAGTAGGGGAATGCTTTATAGGCTGTTTAAAATTGTTTGCTAATTTAATGTGCTGAAATAAATGTTCATATATCAAATACTGAACAAATCAGACATACAAAAACAAAAGCTAGTCATGGTTTTTCATATATATATATATATTTAATACAAAATATTTATGTATGTGTTGGTAACACTGCACATTGATATATTTGATGTCTGTATATGAACCTGTACCTGAAACCTCTGTAAGTTTGGTCAACCCTTCTTCGTCTCATCTCCCTGTGTCTCAAAAAGCAGAGGCTATGTTGTCCCCAACAGTAAGTGCTTAAAGCAACTGATAAAGGTCCAATGGGCCATCATTAAGGCCCAGTTTTGATGACTGATGCTCTTGCAATACTTGCTTACTGCCCTTTCTCTCTGCATCTGAATCAACTGAGAACTGTCAAATTTAAAACATTGTACAAGGATGTCTTTCTCCCATTCCACTGCAATGCATCTGTAAATTTTAAATTCTAATGGCTTATTCATACTTTTCAAAAGAAAAAAAACAGTCTGCTGCCAAACCTGGCTCTGGAATCAGATGGGGGTGGGGGTAGTATCTGCAACGCACAGAAAATAGAAAATTCTCATTGTCTGGAATGTGGAGATGGTAAATCTTTTTTTTCATCTTCATAGCATGACTGTAAGAGTGTTCCATATGTAAGGACAATCACTAATTATGTTTGCATAAGTATATCACCATTACAGAGAGTAGAAAATGCATAAAAATCCAGGCTGATTAAAAGAAAAATAACTTCCTTATGGTATATTAATCTTTTCTTTTTTTTTTTTGTTTTTTACTACATACATGTAATTTTCCAAATATAGTCACCTATTATTCAAACCTAGGCAGATGGAAGGTGGTCTGGGAGTGTCATCCCATCTCCCTTCCCACAATGGTTGGCAAACATGAATGAACATTCTTATAAGTTGGTTTGCTGATGTGAAAATTTCCTTAGAGACCTGGGGCTTCCTTTTAAAACATAAAGATGACAACAACTGTTTCATTAAGAAATCCACACGCAGCCTGCTACCTGCTTAAGGAGGAAACATTTCCTTCGAGTCTAAATCAAGTGAGTAAATGTAACATAACTGCGAGGGTTGGGTGCACTGAATTTCTGGCAGAAGTCCATAACTAAAAGAGGTAATGCATTATTTTATTTTATTTCTTTATGAGAAAAAACAATCTGCTGCCACACCCAGCTCAGGAATCAGAAGGGGTGGAGAGCAATTTGCAGCCCATTGATAAAGAACAACACAGACGATCTTAGGAAAATTTTTCTCACGTGAGCATTCCTTTTAACCAGAGTAAAAGGCCTAAAAAAGGGTAGTTGTGGTTGGCTCTGCCTTTGCTGTCTTTACCTGAATAGAGGTCAGGCCCGGGTCCAGGGGAGCGTCCCACGGTCCCTTCAGCAGCAGCATCTCTAGGGGAAGTGGCCGGCTGCAGGGGCTGCACGGTGAGGCAATCTGTGAGCAGGTCTGGATGGAGCTCTGTGCTGGACCGCAACTAAGAGGAGAAAACGGAAGAGACATCGATAAGGAGAGCTGGTCCTTGGAATATTTTCCTGGGAAGGCATCATGCTCTATCAGTGCAACTCAGCCCACAAAAATTTATCAAGCAGCAACTACGGGTAAGGCACAGAGCTTAACAGAGTGTCAATAAAAGGGTCAGTTCTCCAATCCTAATAACACCTGGCAAGAGCTTCTGGAAAAATGTGGCTAGAGGCGGATTTGACTTCAGTCCTTGATATTTCCACTTCTGGCAACTCAACTTCCTATTATACTTCCTTTTATTTGCTCCGTATCTTATCAGAACTTGTAACGATAACAACAACAAACTCAAGTAGATTTAGTCCATCTTGGAAAGTGCTTTTAAAATAGAAACACTGTCATGAAAACATCCCAGAGATGATTAAGAAATGCCCATTGAGATTTAACTCCTATAGATTTTCCATGAAAGGAAAATACTCAAGTTAAATTTTAATATATTATGGAACATGATTCAAAGATAAAACAATGTGATTAACAGCAACAAAACTCCAACAGTAAGTTACATAAAAACAGAACAATTTAGATCTTATACATTAAAGAGTTACATGTAAAAAAAAAATCAAACACTAAAAAATGCTAAAATAAACTGTAGGTGAAAAGTTATCTGATCTTTTAATGAATAAGAATTTTTTAAGTGTAATTGAAATGGAAAAAAAATGTAAGATTTAGTGACATAAAAATATTAACATTCTGCTTGTACAAAAACATAATACCTTAAAAGCAATCTAGAAATATATTTGTTACAAATATTGCAAATGGTAATCATCTTTGGTATTTAAAGAGTGTGTATATAAATGGATTTTATAAAGACAAGACTAAACCTTTAGATATAGACCTAGAGTATGCTTATGCAGTCAACAAATATTTATTAAGTGTTTGTTACATACTTCTCTAGACCCTAGGAATACTGACTGCTTTTGTCAAAGTTAGACTCTAGATGGGGAAGCAGATGATGAACAAATAAAACATATACAACCTCAGATGGTGATAAATGCTATGGAGAAAAGTGATGCAGAGAAGCGAGACAGTGAGTAGGAATAAGGGATGGCAACTTTAGATAGGAGATCAAGGAAAGCCTCTTGAAGATGGCATTTATAAAAAAACTTTGAAAGAAGTGAGGAATAAGCCGTACAGACCTATGGGGGAAGAACCTGCCTACCCTGTGGTGTGCCTGGATGTTGTGCGGAGAAGTAAGAGTCAAGTAGGGTGAGCCTGGGGCCTGGGGAAGAGAAATAGAAGATGAAACCAGAGATAAAAGGTGGGGAGGTGGAAATGGGAAGGAGACGTTGGATAAAGCCTTGACTTGAACAGAAACTGTTAAAAAAGAAAAAAAGGAGAAACAGAAATGATAATAAGCGTGAAAAATGTTTGCACACTTGCAAAGAAGTGCAATGTTAAAACGTCTTTTTACTGGCTGAATTATCAAAAACTTAAAAAAAAACAGTAGTGAAGGTACAGTGAGAGAGGCATTGTTCAACAATGTTCATAGGAGTGAATATTGGTACAAACAGTCTAGATGGTATGTGGGAATATTTTTTCAAGGTCCATAATTGAAATAATTTGATTCTAGAACTTGTCTTAAGGAAAGAGCCAGAGGTGTTAAAGAAGATTTGTACCCCCTCAAAATATACACACATATATATAATAAATAGCATTATTTATAGCAATACCTAATCAGAAAATGTAACTTAAAATGTCTTAAATTTCCACAAATAGGGCTAATCAATGATTTTACCTCATTTTGATGGAATATTATGCAACCATTAAAATGATATTCATGAACATAAAAGCAAAACTCAAAGTTTTATATATATACAAAATGATAATTACATAAAATACATAGACAAAATATCAGAAAGTAATATAATTGAACATTAAAACTGATTTTTGCTTTCAGTAGTACTTTTATGAATTTATTTCCTTCCCTTTTTTAAAATCCTTTCTTCTGCTTTCTGTAAGGTCCTCTGAACGGGCTACACCATGGTTGAGCCACTGTGACCCCTGTGACCCACAGGTCCAGGCCTCCTGGAGTCACAAAGCTTTGAGCAAGAGGAGAACCACTAAAGAAGAAGAAACAGCTAGCTCCTGCCTTAACTCATTAACCGACCTTGCAACATTCCACCATTGTGATATGTTCCTGCCCTACCCTAAATAATCAATCGGCCTTGTGATATCCTGCCATGTGAACTCCCTCCACCTCGTGACTATGCACCTTGTGACATTCTTCCCCTGCCCGAAAAGACTGCCCCAACTGTAACTTTCCACTACCTATCCCAAACCTATAAAACCAGTTCCACTCCCACCACCCTTCGCTGACTCCCTTTTCAGACTCAGCCCGCTCGCACCGGAGTGAATAAACAGCCTTGTTGCTCACACTTAGCCTGTCTGGGTAGTCTCTTCAATTAGGCATGCGCTTAACACTTTCCAAATTTTCTACATTCAAATGATGTGCCAAAGCTGCCTTGCGCCAATCTGAGGTGTCAATTTTGTGCGTCTTTTCCAAACTTTCCATGCAATGATGATAGACCGATAGCTTGAAATCGGTCATAGTGAAGTATTTACACCATGGAAATTGGCAATTCTACAAACAGGCTTTTTCATCTAAAGAGCTGGTTGCTATACATTACCAGCACACCACTGGCAATGACGATGACCAAATTCTGATCAGAAAGAAAGACAAACACACACATACAACAGTAAGTTACTGTTTAGAGAGAAGTATTTCTTGGGTCTCAGAAAGCTTCATAAAGAGACAAATGCATGTCCAGGTCTTAGCCCAAGAATATGAAAGTGGCACAGTGACCCTAAATACAGGGAAGGGACATTTAACACAGGTAGTGACTGAGACATCACGTTGTTGTAATTTCCTCAGCTGTGGCACATTCCAATCTCTGACCAGGACTGTCTGTATTAGTGCCTAACTAACTCTTTCAGGACCTTTGGAAGGTATGTTTGTTATTTTGGTACTAACCTAATACATGCCGTGTAAGAAAAACTGGAAAAAAAAATTCAAGGCTTGGAATGAGTTCTGGTGATCACTTTTAATTTATCTTCTATCATTAAAATATGATCTGGGGTCCACATGTTTTACCAAGGGCAGACATGGATGCTTTTCTGCTTTCTATTACCAGCTACTCTAGGGTTTTATAGTTACCAGTACCAACGAGGTCTTTGCAAGGAATTTCACGGCTAGGGTTACTCCTGGCAACAAAGACGGGCAATTCTTTCTTAGCTTCACTAAATATTCATGTTTTCCAACAGTGTGAGTCCATACAACTTTGTGGTGAGAGTTAATTTGGTTTTCTCTGGGATTAGGCATGGTTCTAGAAAGGGCTTCTTAAATTGAACAAGCTTAGGAACCTTAAGTAAAATTTCCAAAGGAGAGCCGTATGCATAGAAATGCAGTCATGATATGGAAGTGTAGTGTCCCTCACAGATCTTCAGACCAGGAAAGGGGCTTTCAGATCCCTTAAGGTTTTTAAACATTCTCCAGTACAGGAATGATCTAAAGGGTGAGGCAGGAGGCACATAGCAGAATCTCTTGGGAGGGGTGTCTTTCAATGTAACATAGTTTTATATTTGGAATAAGAAGCCCAACTATTTATTTAAAAAATTGCATAATGTATATTTTACCAACATCTTCTTAGCTGTCAGGAATAGTTAAAGAAGATAGAGGGAAATTTTTCACTGACAGGAGGGAGGGTCTTTACTTGTGGTTCCCAATCTTGGGGATGTATCAGAATCACCTGCAGCGCCCCACCCCAGAGCTGCTGATTCAGTAGGTCTGCGATGCGTTTCTAAGTTCCCAGGTGATGATGCTTCTACTGGTCTTGGGATTTCACTTTTGGAACCACTAGTCTCTAAGAATTTTTATGAGGAGAAACTAATAGTTTTCTGTTTATGGAAAGAGGAAATGAACTGTGGAAACAGCGAATTATAAAAACCTAGCATTTTTAAATATAGGAACAGAAACCTTACTATCTCATCTTCCTTGATCAACTGTGACTAATAAAGATCTTTCTGAATTAGTGACTTTGGGCATCTAGTTAGCAGATACTAGGAAAAGTCACAGGAGGAGAGGATACCTACAAATGCTAGGAATGTCTGCAAGTCATTGGACTTGGAGATACTGGGAAGGTAAGTTCCAACTTATTCAGGGATGAATATGTCATGTTTTGTAGCTTGTTGTCATCATAAAATAACTTGCCAATTTTCTAAGAAGCCTCCTTCGGACATCTGGACCTTAAAAGTTTATGTTATCTCCTGTGGGAAGTAACCATTAAGCCCAGGGCCATACACGCGAAGAAATTCTTAAATTTCCTATATAACACATCTGACTTTCTTCAGACCTCATAATAATAAATGGTTAAATGAGGCTCATTTCGTAAAAACAACTTGGACTGTATTTTCTTTCACAGGGATAAAAAAGGTTAAAAAATTTCAGTCTACTTTATTACCTGCTCTTAGCAGACAGCAAAGAACTTGCCCTTTACAAAGTCTTGACTGCTCTTTGCAGAGAAAAGTGGAATTTGAAACCACTGATTGTCAATTCACCTATTTCAAAGGACTGCCGTGTTGCATGACACCAAGGACCTTTGTTCACATTGTAATCTACGTGAACGGCGTTCCTGGAATCATTCAGCTCAGCTGCCCTAACCACACTCCATTGGTTCCAGAGTGGCTCTGCCCTGATGTATCCTTCTCATTCATTTGTCGAACAAATATTTATTGGGCCTCAACCATATGCCAGGCACTGTTCTAGGGGCCAGAAATACAACAGCAATCAAAACAAAGACTCCTTCAGAGAAGTTTACATTCTAGAGAAGTCAGATAATAAACAGTAAACTAACTAAATAAATTGTAGAGAAGGTGCCCAGTGCTATGGAAAAAAGAAAAAGAAGATAAAGGTAGATGAGATTGAGAGTGATAGGGAGAATTTTGACCTTTTTGAGAAGAGATATTTGAGGAAAGACTTGAGTTGGAGAAATTAGCTAAGGACGAAGAGCAAGAGAGTTCCAGAAGGAGGGAATTTCAAGGAGGTCAGCATGGCTGGGGTGGGGTGTAACACTGAGAGAGAAGGAAGAAATGAGGTCTGAGGTCACCCTGCATTCCCCAATAAGTCTCTTAGTCTTGGTACAATAGGAAACTCTTACAGGGGCTCCACCATAAATATCCACAGTCTCATAGGCACTTTGTCTCCCCTTCTTTGAGAGCCCATATGAGCTGTGAGGTGTGACTACTGTGCTGGTTAGTTTTAGGTGTTAACATGCTAGACTTTAGTATCCAGTTATTCAATCACTCATCTAGGTGTGTGACTGCTGTACTGTGGAATTCTCTTGATGGGCTTAACATCTACAGTCAGTTGACTTTAAAAACAGAAGATTATCCCCTACAATCTGGGCAAGACTCATCCAATCAGTGAAAAGCCTGAAGAGCAAAAGAAACTAAAGTTTCACTAAAAAAAGAATAAATTCTGCCTCTGGAATGCAGCATCAGTTCTTGCCCAAGAGTTTTCGGCCTGCCCTACAAATTTCTGACTTGTCAGCCCCCATAATCTCAGAAGCCAATTTCTTGAAATTATTATCTCTCTCCACACTCCTACACACATAATATATAGATATTTATCTTGGTGAGTCTCTTTTTCTGGAGAACCCTGACTGATACAGATACTATTACAATGTGCTTTAAAACCGCTACCATATGACGGTTTGTTTCAGGTCAGGAAGGAGAGAGCATCGTGCAGTTGAATCCCACAGAAAAGGGCTGGATGTGCATAGTCAACAGGAAACACTTTTAAACACTGCATTTCAATTAAATAAATATACACCAATCTCTACAGTGTGTTGGATACTGTGTGCCTCACAACTCTATGGAGTACATACTATTGTGACTTCCACTGTAGAGATGAGAAATCTAAAATAAATTACACAGCTACTAAATGTCAGGCTTGGATTTCGGTGTGTTAGAGGGAATCCCAAATTATGCTCTCAGACATTACATTATACTGGCTCATAAAACAGCCCACCCCCAACTTTCTCCTTGTGTCCACACCACACTACACTGCACAGGCTAACACAGTTTCTCTTCCTCTTATTACTCTTTTTTTTTTTTTGAGACGGAGTCTTGCTCTGTCTCCCAGGCCAGAGTGCAGTGGTGCGATTTCGGCTCACTGCAAGCTCTGCCTCCCAGGTTCATGCCATTCTCCTGCCTCAGCCTCCCAAGTAGCTGGGACTATAGGTGCCTGCCGCCACGCCCGGTTAAATTTTTTTTTTTTTTTTTTTTTTTTTTGGTATTTTTAGTAGAGATGGGGTTTCACCGTGTTAGCTAGGATAGTCTTGATCTCCTGACCTTGTGATCCGTCCGCCTCGGCCTCCCAAAGTGCTGGGATTACAGGCATGAGCCACTGAGCCCCGCCTGACTCTTTTATATTCTAGCCGGAAGCCTGTCATTCAGAGCTTGTTCTAGGAGGGAAAGAACCTGGGTAGCCAAGTTCTCTGGAAAAGTCTCTAGCATACCTTATCACCACTGTGTATATTCTGACACCATGCCCTTTAGGGAAAGCGGTCTTTGTTGGAGTAGAGATTGAAGCAATAAAACAGAATGGACCACTTCTGTTTGGTTTTCACTGTCCCCTCCCCTGTAGGTTTGTCACTTGGTTGCATCCTGGCCTAGTAACATGAATGCCTGCAATTGACAAAAATAAAGCGTGGTGCTCATCATTCCTCACCATTTGCATCCTAAGCACACACACAGTGGTCCCAGGGCCCTGTCTCCTTTCCCTTGACGATCACCCCTGGTTCTCAGGATGGGGCACTGTCATGGTAACTTTCTGATCCTGAATGAGATGATCTTGACCCAGGGAGTCACTGAACTCAGTATCCCTTGCTAAGACAGGATACCTCCCTTTACTCTTTCTCCTGATTCTGACTTCCTTCCCTTTCTCTTCCTCTTCCCATTCTTCCACTGTCATTTTTTTGGTCCTCACTCCTTCCAGAGAGCTCAGTCATACTCTGTAGGGATGATGCACACCTCTGTCTACATGCTCCAGACATGCTATCCTAGATGTGGAGGTCAGGGAAGGCCTCTGTAGACTGGACATTCTGGGCTGAAACCTGAATGAAGCGATGGAGCAAGATATGCAGAAAGGCATGAAATCTACCGAGGAAACAAACTGATGGGTTCTGAAAGCAGTCATTGGAGAGGAGTGAGCAAGGGAGCAAGAGGAAGGGTGCAGGATGTAGGGCTGGACAAATTGCCAGAGGTCAGATCATGTGAGGCCTTCAAGCACATGAAGATTCAGTATTTGCTTTCCTTGTAATGGTGAACCACTGGAAGTGTGTGAGCAGGAAACAAAGTGGTTTATCTTATAAAAGATTCACTCTGATTACTGTGCAGAATACCGGAAGAGGACAAGTGTGTCTGGTTAGGGGCTATTACAACAATCTGGATGAAAGATGCCAATGGCTTAAGGGAACCAGAGGGGGTGAGAAGTGGTCCAGCTGAATTGCTCGACCTTCAAAAGTGCTCTTTCGAAGGTCGAGCTGAATTCACTGTGTAATATGAGAGAAACACAGGAGCCAAGCATGGCCTTAAGTTTTGGCCCGAGGAACAGCAAAGGAGATCAGAGAAGGAGCAGGTTGGAGGTAAATCAGCAATTTGGTTTTGAATGTGTTAACACTGAGATGACTCCTGGACATCCAGGCGGAGAGAACCTGCAGGCACCTGCACACAGAGGGTGGGTTCACAGAGCACGACGGGGCCGGACCACGAATACCAACTCCTTGCTGTATTTCTGCCTCAGGCTCTCGTCTCTCACCAATCCATCCTGTGATATCCAATGGACTCTCCTAAAATTGAGTTTATCGTGCTATACTCAAGGTACAAATATCTTCATGTACTGCTTAACACGCAAGTCTCAAAAGGCTAAGACATTAAGCACCTCCATACTGTGACTGTACCACATACCATGAATGCATATTTCCCTGGGTCCTGAAAAGAGCCTATCTCACTGTCTGCAAACTTCTCACGTAGTATACTGTTCATTCTTCCTGCCCGGAACGGACTCCCTCCTCCTAATGTAACTCCTCCAAGATCCTGTTTATGACTCACCTCCTGAATGAAACCTCCCCTGACCAGACCAGTCCACACTGGGCCTCTCAGGGTACAAGAAGAACTGCAGAATCCACTTTCAACACTCCTGTGATTGGACATGTGCACTGGGGCTTTGTTTCTTGTTATAAATTTAATCTGTACAACTGTGTTGGTCAGTCCACGAGGGCTAGGCTGACCGCCTCTTAATCTTTTAAAACTCCACAGCAGCCAGCAGTGTGGGACCAGCATCATGGTAAATCATTTAATCACTAACTGCCGTTTGGATTTCTAAGAAGGAGCCACAATTCTTTATGTAAAGGAAGCTACAATCTCTTAGTTAGTGAATATGTCTAAAATAGACAACGTGATCCTTTCGTAATTTACTTTCCTAATGGAGAATTTTCAAAGATTACAGGTGATATAAATATGGCAGAAACTACTGATGCCCCACCCAGCGCCCCTCTGATCCCTTCGATTAGCAATGTGCTGCCGCCCCTCAGCTTTGGTGTGTCCGTGCCCCAGTTTCTGTGTACTTTAGAGCCAATGGCTAGCATCCTCCACCCCCCAAACACACACACACACACACACACACACACACACACACACACACACACACACACCCACTACTAAACAGTGCTCCTTTGCCTCAAAGTGAGACAAATGCTGAGACGTTATGTTCCAGAGCTCCTTGTGGGATTGGGCTAGGCTGAGACCACCTGAATTGGCACCCATGCCTTGCTTTTTCCCCTTTCCCCATCCTCTCCTGAGTTCTCTTGCAAGTGCGTCCTTCATAAATCACATGCACCTGAATCCTTGGCTCACAGTGGGCTTGTGGGGAAGGCTTTCTAAACTTACTCTGATTTGGTTCAAGAATGTGGAGAGGCAATCAGCAGCACTTAAAAGGATGCTCTGATGACATTCATTCATTTCTCTTCTGTACCTGCTTTGCCAACTTTGTACAGCAGGAGTATGGAAACTAGATGTTTAATGAAAGTGGGGTGTTCTGAACCATCCCGGATAATATCAAAAGCCTAAGTGTGGAGACTAAATTAAAACTAAGACCTTAATTTGCCAGAACAATAAGGACTGAAAGGGGCTTCAGATGTCACTGTGTCCAAACCTCCATCTTATGCCCAACTTCCCTGACAGCAACCTGTAAGTGGCTTGTCAGTCTTTGCTGCTTGATACTGTATAGTAAGCGGCAACGTCCTCATCTTGGTTGTTAGCTGCAATTTTAGACAGCTCCAGTTGTCAAAAAGACTTTTTGTACATTGAGTCCTAATCTGACCCTCAGAAACTATTAGAATTGCTTGAATCCTTTTATTCTTACACCTGCAGGAAGGCTCATGGACACAGACTTGTGACAACTCTGAGTCTCGGAAACCAATTTGTGAGCCTCTGAGTGTTAGTGATTCTGATCTTCAAGGAACTATTTTAGGGCTTAATTTCCCAACCTATCCAGGTGCAAGTAAACAAGTTGGTTCCTTCATTTTTATACAATCTCCCATTATGAAATATTTGTTTAAAATGATAGTTTTTCAACCTTACTAGTGAAATCACCTATCAAGGTTTGACAAGGTTCCTGCATGCCGAAATTTGAGCTGCTTCCCTAACAATGCGGGGATTTTTTTCTAATATATAAAAACAAGGCACCATCAATTGTGATTTGTATTTTTTTTTTTTGTACAGGATTATTCTGTTAATGTTTATAAGCTCTTGTAACAAGAGATGGAAATTTTACTCCCGTCATTTTCTCATTTCAGATATGACTGAATAATCGTCCAAGATTAAGTGAGTCAAGTGGAAATAATTAGGAAAGGGAAAAAGGCCCAGATTCTTCAATTTTCAGTTCCATTACATTTTATTCTAGGAGCAAAGGCATTCTGTTAGTCTGAGGCAAGACACACTTCCAAAGAAAACGAGGCACAATCAAAGGCCTTTTGTTTTCCCTTTCTCCAATGAGCACAGTCCATCTGGGCCACGCATGTTTATGCATCACCTTGTAGGGATCCCTTTGTTCTCCAGAAATCAAATGCCACCAAAATATGTTCCAGAAGAAACGAAGCCAGAAGGAAAGACAGTAGGATTTTTTTCCCAGAGGGTTAAGGTTTATTACTAGAACATTCTCATCAAGTGTTCTCTGTGACACTTCAAGCAATGCGGATCTTGTGGAATTAACTCATTGCCAAAAGGCTTAAAAATAATTACAATGAATTAACCTATTATATTAATTACAATTAATTTTCAGTTGAACCTAGGAATTCCATCTCTAGGGGATTCCTTAGCACTGACATGTAGGAAGTGGCTTTGGCATATGATAGGTAATTAATCTCTAACAATCTGCTATCAAATTCATTTCCTTTAGGAATGACCAATTTGCAAAGAGGACCAATTTGCAAAGAGAAATGAGAGTAAAGACTTAGAGAAATGGCATTGGAAGAAATCTCTTTGGGAACATAAGTGTCCAGTTGGGTGTTCTGAACATCTGTATAGGGGATACCTATTTAGTTAGCAGTGACTCCAAAGGCCCCAAATTTTATCCATAGCTGATTAATGAACACTCCAAAATATGTGAATGGGTACACATGCTGGGGTATAGCTCAATAAGATTATGAAAAATCAGTGTCAGTATGGACACAACAAAACTAATGATTATTTAGTAAAAAATGATGATTTATGGAAATTGTTCAAAGAAACATAGAATTTCAGAGCAAAAAGGAACTAGGGTCCAAAAGCCTTTCCTGCCAACTCTGTAGCAACACTATCCAGTTGAAATTTCTGTGATGATGGAAAGGTTCTGCACTGCACTAATTGATAGCCACTAGCCATGTGTGATTAATGAGCATTTGAAATGTGGCTAATGCAACTGAGGAATTTTTAGTTTTACTTAATTTTAATTAAATTTAAACTTATAGTAATGAAGTGCACAGCACTACTGCATACCATGGTAGCAGTCCAGCCTTTGTCTAAATCCTTTTGATGACAGGGAACATCCTTCCTTACCATTAAGCACCCTCCATTGTTAAACAGAGCTCATCATTTAAAAAGCTTTGCCTCAAGTTGAACTATAATCTGCCAACTATAGATCCACCCCCCTGTGGTTTATTCCTCACCTCCTCTCCTAGACCACACAGAATAACTGCTCACAGTCTCTTACTGTTTTTTAGTATTTGAGAAGCTTCAAAATGCTGTAGTATCATAGAATTTCAGCCATGGAAGGGGCATGGTTTAGCTTCTTTGTTGAACCTCCCCACTTTGTGGGTTTTTCTCTAGGCTGAAAAAATTTTGTTTTGTTATTTATTTATTGATTTTGAGACAGTTTTGTTCTGTCACCCAGGATGGAGTGCTGTGGCACGAACATGACTCACTGCAGCCTCAATTTCCTGGGTTCGAGCAATCCTCTTGCTTCAGCCTCCTAAGTAGCTGAGACCACAGGCATGGGCCACCACATCCAGCTAATTTTCAATAATTTTTTTTAGAGACACGGTCTCACCATGTTGCTCAGGCTAGTCTCAAATTCCTGGACTCAAGCAATCTTCCCACTTTGGCTTCCCAAGGTGCTGAGATTACAGGCGGGCCAAGTTTTTTATACAGGTAAGAGGACACTTAGGTAGAAAGAGCTTGAGGCTTTTAGTTCAACTACCATGTGATACTGGGCAAGTATATTCACTTTCCTGAGTAGAGTTTCCTTTCTGTAAAATAAGGATAATACCATTTAGTGATCTTGGCTGCTGTGAGAACTAAATCAGATAAGACAGAGAAAGCAACTAACACTGCTTGGCACACAGAAGTCACTTACTAAAACATCAGTCCCTGCTCTCTCATATAACATGTTATTCCATTCAGCACCTTAATTACTCTCAATACAGAAGCTCAATGGCCTACATGTAAATGACATCCAAATATTAACAGAGTTAACCAGCTGTCTGACCAGGACAGAATAAATACAACAGAACAAACATATCCCTTATTCTAGACTTTCTGTCTCTACTCATACAACCTAAATAGTTAATAGCTTTTTAAAATCCATCTTCCTTCCTTCCATCCTTCCTTTCTTTCTTCCTTCCTTCCTTCCTTTCCTTCCTTCCTTCCTCCCTTCCTTCTGCACATATTTCTTGATTCTGTACCATGTACCCCAAACTACGCTAGGCCCAGGAGATAAAGTAGTACATAAGACAATTGAAGTTCCCTGCTCTCACAGAGTTTACAGTGTGGCATGAATAAAGGTCATCATCAAGTAAAATCCTTAGATCTTTTTCCATATGTTATGCTCTTTGTTTCTGATGGCTCTTTATCCTGGGAGCCTACCTTTCTAAAGCTGCATTGCTGTTGAGTGGTACAGAACCTCTTCTTCGCTACATTCAACTCAAGCACTCAGCTGGCTATCATGTACCCTTCTTCAGTGCCTTGTGAAAACTTGATTAAAACATCATCTGGCATTAAGGATGATGTTAAATGTCTGCCCCAAAGTAAGTTATCTAAAAAAATTGTCTCTACCCTATGAATTACACTACAACATTAGTAACCACTTATAATAGCCTATCCACAATATGGATCATAAAATATAAGACCCAGACTACGTGGAGTTGAATTTTTGTATCCTTACTAATGAAATATTAGACAACTGTGAGAAAGTTGTTTAATATTTCTTTACCTTAGTTTTCTTTGTAAGATGTGGATAATAATGGCACCTAATTTATAAGGCTGTTGTTAGGGATAACATGAGATAAGAAAGCATTTCACCAATACATGATATATAATCAATGTTAAACACATGCTGCCATTTCTATTATTATTTTTATTAACATTCAGTGTAGAAGCACTGTTATCACTCCGTAACATGCACTCCTGTTTTCCTTTTTCTCCAACCCACTTTTTGGGATATATTTTCTCTTTATCAACTTCTTCCTTTTGTGTACCATAGTGTGGCAACATGGCAAGAGGAAAAGGATGGAGACTTTGGGGTCAAATAGATACAGGTTCATATCTCAGCTCTGCCCCTACTGCTATGTGGCCTTTGGTAAGATAACCTCTCAAGACTTCAGAACCTTTCTCTGTAAAATGGAGTGATAACATTAACTCCGTAGGCTTGTAACAGAATTACATGAGGTGACCTAAGGACAATGGCTCTTGTTGCATATAATTAATTTTCTTTTTTACTCAAGAAGAGGCTATTACGTACGTTAAGAGTGAGACCTTTCTTAGTAACACACTGGGCTCTTGCTTATTAGCCTCAGAACTAGCGTCCCGGGGCAGTCTCCTAATCAAGATATGAGCACAGTTTTCCAGGACGCATAGCACCCTGGAATTATTCTATCTCAGGAGAATGTAGCCAGTGTTCACCCTCTTGGAAGAGACTAAAACATATTAGAAACCAGAACCCACAACAAAACTTTTTAGAACACTGGGAATGTTAATACTTCATTTAGATGTCCTTTTACCAAAATCTGTCCCACTATCTAGCTATGCTGGACAGAGTTGGGGAGCTGAGGTTCAAAAGGATGTTGAAATCAGAAAGGCATGCAACTTGTAATTTTTGTATTGTTACATTTGTAAAAACATAATTTTCTTCCTAAGTCAAT
Organism: Pan paniscus; assembly: GCF_029289425.2. Classification (NCBI taxonomy): domain Eukaryota; kingdom Metazoa; phylum Chordata; class Mammalia; order Primates; family Hominidae; genus Pan; species Pan paniscus. The sequence continues at coordinate 120,669,555 of NC_073260.2, read as the reverse complement.
ATTTTTCTAAAACTGACATTGAGAATCTTACATTTTTTTCTAACTAGAAAATGATACGCAAATGACACAGTCAAAGGTGAATTCAAGCTTCATTCAGACGTACGTCTTAAAAGCAGAAGACTAAAATGAAGAATGCATTCTTCTTTTTTTAGAAAAACAGAGAAATGTTAATACGGAATTTCACTTTGCCATGAAAAACATCCCCCTTCACCCTTTGGGGCCTGGTTATGGAGTTGTGAAGACTCAAAGCAAGATGCAGGGTTTACTTTTATCACAGCTTCATAAATTCCTCTGACACTGGTTCATTGCACTAATGTGACCACACACATTCCATCCCATCCATTCAAGTGTAGCATTTTTCTTTCTATTCAAGTATTCTCAGGGTTTAATTAAAGCAGCCAGCTATCTAGTAATTACTTCCCCCATCCATCTTACCAGCTCCGTATTGTCTTCCCTTGAATTGGTTTCTCGCTACAGCCCCTGCCTATGTTACAGCTTAGGAAGTGTGGGGAGGGACTCACTGTAAAAGTCAGTGGATCTCATTTTCTTCTGCCTTTCCTTTAATTAAAACAGATTGAGTGAAGAAGATTTAAGGCTGATTTTCATGTGCAGGAGTATTTGGACAATTTTAAAAATACCTACTTCTAAAAGATGAAGACTGTCGTTTCAATGGAGAGCACTTGCTTTTTGCTCTCCCATCCATTCTATACTCAACAGTCAGTATAGTTTTTCTCCTCGTTCAAAGCCCTTTAGTGACTCTCCCCTAAACATTACCTACAGCTCAAATTCATGGGCTTTAACATGCTGGCTCTCACCTAGCTTCGTGTGGCTTCATGTCCCATGATGGAGGTCACACAGAGCCAAGACATTCCTGTAATCTTTGTTTATTCTCATTCATGTCTCATGCTGTACTTCTGGCCACAAACCTCCCTCATCTGGAGTCCCCTTTTCTCTGGACTCTACATATCTACAATAAATTCTGCATATTCTCCAAGGTCCAATTCAATGTCACTTGTCCCTTGAAGTTTTCCAAGCCTTTCCATTCCAAAGTAATTTTATTCTTTTTCATATTTAAAAGCAATTTCTCTTCATCTTGCTGTTAGCACTCGTGATTTTCTACATTTTGTAATAGCTATTTAGAAATTATATCAATATGTGTGCACATCATAAAAGACAAAAAGGGCTTTATAAACAACCCTTGAGTGTTTGATCATGCAACCTAAAACAGTCCTTCTTTTCACATGAAAGGTACTCTATAAATGTTTAGGGAATGTGTGAGCAAGTAAATGAATGAATGACAAATGAGTCAATGGCTGCTGAGTATTTATTAATCCATGCTTAACCTTTGGGGTAGGCCCCAAAGACAAATGAAATCATGTCACATGCAACATCAGGGGAAGAAAAGAATGGGGCAGTTTAAGTATGCCTAAATTATCAATTAAGAATAAAATGGTAAATAGCCAAGTGAAATTGAACCGAAATTTTTTTTAAAGAGACACTTGGGTAGTTTCTTTCTTTCTTTCTCTTTTTTTAGAGATAGTGTGTTTGCTTTGTCACCCAGGCTGGAGTGCAATGGCGTGATCATAGCTCAGTGTATCCTTGAATTCCTGGGCTCAAGCTATCCTCCCATCTCAGCCTCCTGAGTAGCTGGGACTACAGCTGTACACCACCAAATCTGGCTAAGTTTTTTCGGATTTTCGGATTTTTTTTTTTTTTTTTTTTTGCAGAGACAAGATCTCACTATGTTGCTGAGGCTGCTCTTGAACTCCTGGGCTCAAGTGATCCTTTGGCCTTGGCCTCCCAAATTGCTGGGATTATAGGCATGAGCCTCTGCACCCAGCCAAAGTTTATTTCTTTATAATATTCAACCCACATTCATGCCAAATTTCACTAGATAACACTATTCACATTTACATGTTGCCTCTTGGGATATGTAAATGAGCAATCCTTCCAATAGGAAATGCTAATTCACTACATTATACTTCATATCTCTCATTCATCTGGAAGGGCTGGGAACAAATCCAATTTTCCACCTTGCTTCTAAAGATTCAATGTCAAGTGTAAATTTGGTAAGTAGAAAACAGAAATTTCAAGCTGATTAGGTCCCAAATTATACATTCCAGCCCCCTGTTTGACAGACTACACAGCCAAGATGAGAACCTTCATCTTCTGACCACGGATTGAGTAAGTGACCAGCTGGTAAACCTGATCACACTGGCCCTGCTCCACATCCAGTCTTTAACACTGCCCCAAAGTCTTTTTCCCCTGACGTGATGCCACCAAAGTAAAGAGCTTGCCCGTGGTGTTATTTTCGTCAATGCACAGAATTACTGTCAGTAATTTCCCTCTTCTTGTCTGAGCACTGTATGTCTTAGAGCAATGCATGAATCACATGACCTTTTGATGCTTTGGTGAAATAAAGCTCCTCTCCTTGGTCATCAGAAAGGAGGCCTGGCTTGGAGAAGTGCCTCAGGGTGAAGCCCAAGACAGGGACTAGACTCTCCTAGAGCCTTCCTATAGCCTGTATAGACTCTGCCAAAGTCATCTTCATGTTTATCATCTACCATTCCTCCTTTAGGTACTGACATCATTCTGTCTTTCTTCTTATCATCCACCCCCTCCAATTATCCCAATCCCCTCTCAAAAAAACAAAATTGCATCCCAGAAATTCAGACTAGAAAGTCAAAAATCTAAGGAAAGTGTTGCAAGAATGATGAGGACTGTCAGTGGCTGCTCACGGTATACAGATTCCATCTCACAAGCACCGTCCAGGATTGCATTAGTCTTGGTGGTTCTGACAGAATGGGGAGAAACAAGACCGGGTCAAGAGGAGGCATCAGGAACAGGTATTATCAACCTTGCATGTTGTCCTCTAAGTTAGAGGACTGGATAATATTTTTCTTTTCCAGATGCCCTGTTATCTGCAGGTTTTAGCTTGTATACTTTTGTTCTCAAGGTCTACAAGAAACTCCAGGCTCAGCGGTCTGCTGTGTCTAACTCCATTTGCAAATGCTCCAGCCTTCATGATGTTGCCTGTCTGTCATAATTATCAGTAGCCCCCTGGAAAGATGCTATTACTGGAAGTAATTTCACATTCTGACATGGCAGGAAGCTAGTACAAGTTGTAGGTACCTCAGATCTCTGCAAAGAGTCATGTATGCTGGTAATTTTTAGTTCACTAGAAATAAATTTATCAAAGAAATACTCTCACATATATATGCTGAGGGAAGGAAAAATGCCACAAAAAGGCATATCTCTCTTTCTTCCCCAACCATCCTCCAAAGAACTAGGGAAGACAAGTCAGTGTGGGGGCCATATTTTTTATCTGACTTAAAAGAAAGAAAATCAGATTTTTTAAAAAATCAGAAATTAACAAGTAGAACAAGTCTTCTAGTCCATGTAGAAGAAAATCTTAGAAACAAAGAGTAGAAACATTAAGGAATAATAATCAATCCTTCTGAGAATGCTGTTTTACTGTCCATAGAAACTAAAGCCTGTGCTTTTTAGCAGAAACCCAAGAGTCTATTGACAATAGAAAGCACATGCCTTTGTGAAACTCCCATAGTAATCGAACATCAAGGAAAGGTAGTATGTGAAATACGGGCGACTTAATTTTTCCCTAGCATCACGAAGATCAAAAGAATATCTCTATTCTACCAAGGAGACACCCCAAGTCTTCTACCTCCCCACTGGGGGACCAAGCAAATTCCTTGATTTCTCATGTCATTACCACAGCCTGAAATGATGTAACAATAACAGCAAACCGGGGTGTCCCCCTGCGCCAACTCTCTAATCAGGTTCAAAGTATGTTTTGTTGGTTCTCATTGACGCCACTCAAAGGAACTGGTCACTCGTGGTCTCAAAAGTTTTACAACAAATTGTGTGATTAAATTCCTTAAACACGTCTGTCCATTACTAATCCTCTTTTGCCAACATCCCTTTCAGAGAAAAATTGCAGCGCTGCATGGTGCCTGATTTATATTTCATTTTGAGAACAGGAAGTAAAAGGATTAAAGTTAAGGATTAAAACACTTACTCTTTACTGCATTTTTTTTTTCTCCTCCTGAATGGCTTCCTGGTTGCCATGGCTACTGTTCACTGGTCCTTAGCCCTGAATGCACATCTCTTTGCATTAATAAAATATTTTAAATGAGACTTCATGGAAAACAATAGGAAAAGTAGCTTTAAGTTCAATTGCTCTTGAAAAAGCAGGTACAAATTTTTAAAAATCCTTTTTCTTTGTCCTTTTATTAGTATATTCAAGAGGGAAACTTGAACTAAAAGACAGCACAGGGAGTCTAAAGATGTACAATGCAAAATCAGAATTATTCGGCAAGGGCACAAAGAGATAACTCTGAGATAGTGAGTTGGTCCTTAGCTTACAAACCAGTGTTTGTAGGAAGATTAAGGGTCCCTGGGAATTTCTCAAATGTTGCAATACCACAGAACATTTAAAAGGCAAAAATGCACGTAAATGCAGTGTTGCAATTCCAAATTGGAAATACTAGCCAGGAAATGAAAAACTGAGGTTTTCACTACCACAAAGTTAACTTAACCATAACAATGTAAATATCATTGCTTTGTACCCAAGTTGCTGGTGTTCCTGGTACCAGCATGTCATAGGAGCGTGGCCAAAGGGGCAATACCACGACAGCATGTGCTGTCAGAGCTGAAGATGTTTGCATGAACAGTGCACTCAGCTGAGGCCGAGTTAGGCACCCAGAAGAAAGGGTGACATTGACAAGTGAGCAAATACAACTCCATTTGAATTGTTCCTCTAAAAACCCTCCATTGAAATTCATTTTAGAATATACTGCCTACATTCCTTTAAAAAGCCAAGGAAAACTGATGAGATGGAACATAATAAAACTCCTTTTTAACTTCTATTCTTAAAGCCCAATAGCAGGATGAGCTCCAGTATAAATTGTGAAGTGACTTCTAAAACACTACTCCATCCATTATTTTTTTTTTCAATGCTCTCTACTTCCAAGTTTTTCTCTGCCTTGTCATCTATTGGTTTCAAGTTATTCCTTTATTCCCCAGGGCCCCACTGAAACGACCTCACCCAGGTCCAAGTATACTCTATTTCTGACTTCTTTCAACCCCATATTCCTATTGAAACCACCGTTCCTGTATAGTAGCCACAGAAAATGGACATAGTTGCTCCTTGAAAATTGGTAATTGAACCCACATTGACATATTAATGGGAGTGAAGTGTTGCACTGCCTTTGCTATACAATGAAAAAATAACTAATAGGGATCTTCTGGAGATAATCCTATAACTGAAAAGAATGATTGTATTGGCGGCAATTTTATGCTTTCTAGAAGGCTAGTGCTAAGAATAATTTCAGGTGGGGGTGGTAAGGAACGTCTACCAAATCATGAGATAACTGATGGCACTCATGGGCAGGACTGTAGAATCTCAAACAAATGTGGATGAAAATGTTTAGGGCTAAATGCACACTGGCAAGATAGAGTCATGTCTTTCAAATATCCATCTTCCCTCTTTCCTGGTTTCAGTCTTTTCTTTTGGAAACTACTTTTATTTCAGGACTATCCTGAATATTTAGGGTCATTTGAGGGCAGGCTGGGATTAGTGTTTGGCTGTCCTTGCACATTTGCAATTAAGAAGGACCAACAAGAACTTCACATTGAGAGGCAATTCTCCATGATGTGTCTTGTGAGCAGGGAGGGAGACTGGCAATCTTTCTGAACTATCTTTTCAAAGATGCTTTGAAAAACCATGACAGTGTCTCCCTCCTGATCAAAAGGCAAGCATGCTTACGTCTATTATAAAAGATTCAAATTCCCTAAGCTCAGAATTTCCCTCTTGTAATACAACCTAGTGCCTGGCCGTCTTCATGGTACCTTATGGGAACTAGGACTTAAACAACTGGCATAAGAAAATGATGATACTCTGGCTATCACTATTATTATAAATAATACACTGTCCTTTGAGACTCTGACCCAGGAGTCTCATGTCTCCTGCCAGTATCCATGAAACTGTGGCAGGCTAACTTGCTAGTGTGTAACCTAGGGTAAAATCTCAGACTCTTTGTAATTCTTGCCCTCTACAGGGCCATCCCTAGGATACACATGGCATTGAAAACAAAACACAAAAAACAAAAACTGTGGGGTTCTTGTCTATATAATCAATTTGAGTCACCCTCAATCAGAATGCCAGAACCACTGTAGAGGTCCAATTTCAACCAATTCAGCTAAAGAAATGCTACAATGACCAATGTTCACCAACCAACCTTTTGGAATTAGGGTCTGCTTATAAGACCCCAGGAAGATCCCATAGGTGTGAGTTCTAGAGCTCCTTGGGGTACTTAGTTGACCCTACATATATGGAAGAGGGTGGGAAAGTGCCCTGAAGGATGGAATGGGGGACAGTGACCATGTGGGTCTCAGTGTAGGATCAGATTGCCCCAACTGGATGGTACTGCTGACCTAGCCACCAAGAGGAGAGCTTATACAATTTTCAATTAGGTACTCCAAAGCATGGGGAAAATCTACCACCACCTCTAACAGAGGCCACTATAGAATTCATGCCAAGAACTTGTTGATAAGTTATAAAATTTTCAGTGTTGGGAAATCAGACAGCCATAGTCAGAATGGTAAAGCCAAAAGAGCACTGTATGTTGAGTTAGAAAAATGCAGCTTGAGTACAGTTCTACTGCTTACTGAATGTGCTTTGTAAGTCATTTAACGTCTCTGAACCTGAGGTCTTTCATCTCTAAAATGAAATGTGTTCTCATCATTTAGCTCCCACTTATAAGTGAGAACATGAGAACACATGGAGACATATAGGGGAACAACACACACTGGGGCCTGTTGGGAGGGTGGAAGATGGGAGGAGGAGAATCAGAAAAAATAACTAATAGGTAGTATGCTTAATACCCGGGCAACAAAATAATCTGTACAACAAACCCTCATGACACAAGTTTACCTATATAACAAACCTGCACATGTACCCCTGAACTTAAAGTAGAAGTTAAAAAATAAAAAAAAAAAATTTAAATTAAAAAAAAAAAAAAAATGAAATGAAATGGGATCAGGATACCCCAACTGGATGGTACTATTGGCTCAGTTACCAAGAAAGGGGCTTGAAGAATTTTGGAAAAGATACTTCAAAGCATGGAGCCTCTACCATCCCTAATAGAAGGCCACAATATTAATTGTAATACTAGCCTCGTAGAATTGTTTTGAAGACTGAAAAAGTAAACACCCATGAAAATACCCAGCAAACGGGTATTTGGTGATTATTATTGTTGGCCCTCCCATTTCTTTTAAACTGTTATTTCATAACTAAAGAGAATAAAAATAGCTAATGGCATCCATTATGCTATTACAGACTTTTTTTTTTTTTTTTTTTGAGACAGAGTCTCACTCTGTTGCCCAGGCTGGAGTGCAGTGGCACGGTCTCGGCTCACTGCAAGCTCCGCCTCCCGGGTTCACACCATTCTCCTGCCTCAGCCTCCTGAGTAGCTGGGACTACAGGCGCCCGCCACCACACCCGGCTAATTTTTTGTATTTTTAGTAGAGACGGGGTTTCACCGTGTTATCCAGGATGGTCTCGATCTCCTGACCTCGTGATCTGCCCGCCTCGGCCTCCCAAAATGCTGGGATTACAGGCATGAGCCACTGTGCCCGGCCATTACTGACTGTTTTAAATATCAAATCACCCTTTCTTGCTTTTGGTGATGGTTGAAGAGATAAAAGTGGTACTGAGTTTGTGAGTGTTTTTGCTATGTTAAAGTGTCTAATCAATTTCATGCTTAATATTCTATGGGGAAGGGAAATATTAATGAGGACAGAGATGGGAGATGGGGAAAATATTATGAAGCATTAGGTTCCTCAGTTCATTTATGCTATGATTTAGGGCTCCCTATGTGTCTGAGTCTTTGTGACTCAGAAATTCAGGAACTTACTCTTGACATATTTTTGAATATAAAAGAACAGGATTTTTTTTTTTTTTTAAAGAAGAGGTGGGGGATCATCTTTGGATCCTTGGTTGCTATTTTGAGTACACAGAAATGAAATCCGATTTCTGTATTTGCTTATGTACACATGAGGAAATGAAATGTCAAGGATGTCCTTTGCACTATTATCTCAAAATACAGTTTCTATTCAAAGTCTACGATGGGTAAACATTATCTAAATTCCTATAGCCTAGCTGGTGCTTGTGTGCTAGGCTAGCCCAAAGCACTATTGTGAAACAGAGCTTCTTGTCTTCGTGCCTTGCCAGCTCTCTACCTATATTTTTCCTTTTGAGTCTCCTTTTTCAAAGCTCAGTGATGTCCTTAGAGATTTGAAATGAGGAAAACTTCTCATTTTATCCTTTTTACCACCAAACTTAAAGATCTTGCATCACAACCCTACAGGACTTTGCAGTATGGTTGTCACTGAATCTGAAAGCAAATTGGAGCTAAAGTTTTGATTATGCACAGTGGTGTCATGCATTATTCCTTCAAGATAAGGTGTGCGGTTCAACAGCTGCCTGCGATGTGTATCTCGAAATAAGGACAGTTGAAATTGTATTCAGATCACCCACAAGAAAGTGCCCTTCTCATTTAACTAAGTTGTGTCCAGGAGAAAAGACAAAACTATGTTCTGAGCACCTCCTACATTCTGCAGTTTGGATTTTTCACTAAGTCCATTCACAGGCATGGTCTCACTTGAATCACACAATCGCCCTGTGGAGGTAGGTTGTTTTAGTATGGGAACCTGAAGCTCAGAGAAGCTAAGTAATTTCTCCCAGAGTCAGAGCTAAGATTCAAACTCAGTCAGGCACAGTTCCAAAGCCTTACTTGTCCTTTACAAAAAACAAGAACTACCACCATCAGAAGAGTAGTTTCACTAAAATGGGAGAAAGCTGGAGTTTAAACAAAATAGTGGAATAATGAGTTGGCCTTTGTAAAAGTGACATCAAAACAGAAACCTTTAGATGGGGGAGAAAAATCTAAAAATATATAAAAATATATCTATAGTAAATTTTCTATGATTAAAAAATCCACACAGCAAATCAAGTTTCACAAATGGCAAACTACTAAAATATATGCAATATTTATGACAATTAACTAGTTAATATCTGTTATATATAGTTACTTCAAATCAATATAAAAATTATCCATAAAATAAGACAACAGATAATATAAAATTGAAATATAAATGGTTAACAAATTTTGAAGAAATAATCAAATCTACCAGCAATCTAAGAACTGTATATCAATAGTTCATCTATTATTCATCCATCATACTGTGTACACACACACACACACACACACACACACTCTCACACTTCACATTGGTAAAGTGTAAGAAAAAAGTTGGTTTTATATAGTCCTAACAGAAATTCAAACAAACTGTTACAAATTTTGGGGAAGTCATTTTGGCAATATGTTGTAAGGAATTTATTTGAAGCACTTTAGGATATGTACTAAGATCTATACACTAGCATATGCACTATAGAATTGTTCATGATAGTACAATCTTTAAAATCATCTAATTGTCTGAAAATAGAAAATTGGTTAAGTGAAATGCAGTGTATCTTTTAAAATGCAGTCATTAAAAATATAGTTACTGTCAAGGCAATATATTCACTATATACCACTTAGAAGAATCAAAACAGAGGGACCCATAATATGATTGCATATGACAGGAAAAAATATATAGAAAGATAGGCACCAAAGTTAAGCCACTGTGATTCATTGATTGTAAAATATATGTTAACATCTCTGAAATCAAGACAAGACTTACAATCAATGGTGTCTTGGTTTCAATGAAAGTTTGCATATGTCCTCATTTTTTTTTACACAGATAGGCATCGCTTATGTAATTTTAAAAAGAAGAATGGACTCTGAGCATGATATAACAACACTGCTACTACCTGGCTTATTTATATTTTTTCTACAGGAGGGAGTGGTGAAGGCGAAATGCGGAAAAATAATTGCTGGGGGTAAGGTGGGGAAGGATAGGAGAGAAGTTAACAAGAGAGCTCATCTAGCTAGTCAGGGAATTCAAGGTTCTAAGTGTTCACAAACTCTGCTACCAAAAACACTTGTAAAGGTGATTATAAAAGTATGCTTTGAAAAAATATAAAGAGATAAAGCCAAAAAAATGGAGAAAGAGATGCATATCTCCAATTTCAGTAAGGTAAAAAAGAGCCTAGAAATGTATCTAATGACCAGAAAGCTTCAACTTTATGGTTGGAAAGATTCTACGAAGAATAATGGGTTGCCAAGCAGTAAAGAAGGAAGGAAGTCAGTTGGAGTTAGGATGGGGTCATTGGGAACAACCAGAGAATCCTCATTTCCTTTTTAGATACCATTAGTGGAAAGCCACTCCTAGAATTCCAAGATAATTAGCAAAGTCTCTCATGATAGCATTTTGGAAAAGACTGAGAAACCTAGAACTGATGATAGCATGGCTGGGTGTAGTCATAGTTGGATGAGCCACTTATCTAAAGACTGTTGATTAATGGAAATATGCCAACCAAACTAATTGCCTTGTCTCCTTTCACTGTAAATACCTAATTCGTTTCCCACATTACCACTATAATTATCTCTCTCAATCACAGATCTGACCACTGTATATGTTTAACACCTTAGCAGGGCACATAAGGCCCTTTAGCACTGGTTCCTTTGTCGACCTTTTTACCTCAATGCCTATCTCAATAGCCAATAAATGGCACTGCAAGCCTCACTGTGACCCTTGCTGACACTGTACTCTACACCATGAATGAAATATAGAGCATAGAGACGAATATAGTCCATACGCCAAAAAATCTGGAATCCGGGTAATAAGAAAAAATTGTGGGAAACTAGAGATATTAAAGGAGAATTTCACAGACATCAGCAAGGTCACCATGGAAAAGCAGCAGCACATTTGGAAGACAGTAGAGCCCATGTGCAGGTGTTTCAGAAAGGTGTTTTTTTTTTTTCTCTATAGTACAAGGATGTTTGAATATATTAGGGTTGCTAAATAACAGGAATACCCAAAAAGACTATCGTAAAAGTCAGAAAGTTTAAGATTACATGAAGAAGCTTTATGAATATCTTTTGGGACTTCCTAAATGTGTCTCCCATACTAGGCTGCAGGATGGATGAGGTGACATTTAAGGATGCATATAATGCTGATGGGCTATAGCCTAGACCTCATGTAGTGGCAGTGTGGCAAGCAACCATCCTAAAAGCCATGCTTTTCTATTATAGTTAAAAGAATAGCCTGTAATCCCACCACTTTGGGAGGCCAAGGCAGGTGGATCACTTGAGGTCAGTAAAAATCTATGGAGCCTCTCCCCAGAAAAATACATTTTGCATATAATTTCTGGGAGTTCATGAGCTTCCTAAAACACAGCCATCCATGGGCCTTTCCCCATGGTCTATGAGCCCCAAGTCAATAACCCCTGAATATAATTAGATTTCACAGGTTCAAATTTGATTTAAATTCCCTCTAGCTTGGATTCCAGCTTGCTTTCCTTTGTCTGGATCTTCTGTTGTGCTATTGTCTGAGTATCTATATGACCCAGAAAGACTGGCTCTAGTAATCACTGAAAGAATATTCAGTTCTTAGGAAGGAAAATATTTCCAAGGATATTACTGGTCTGTTGTCAGGCACAGTAGACTGCTATGGATTGCAGGTATGTGGCATAACAATGCTTTCTACGGAACTAGCTCCCCTTTCACTTCTGGGGCCCCATGTTTGCCTTTCAAGCTAGTTGCAAAGAAGGGAAAATGGAAAAACCAGGGGAATGTAACTTAAGCTAAGTCCTGAAGCAATTCACGGCACTGCTTAAAAGAAGCCCATACCTTCTGATGTCCAATCCAAACACCACTCTAAAACATGGCCACCTGCCTGGTATCCACCATGAAAAGTTTTTGTGTTAGGCTTATCCAAGCCCTTGTGTGAAGTCACCCTGAAAACAAATCTTCACAGATCAGAGAGCCAAGATACAAACAAATGGGAAGATACTGCCCATGGATATCAATGACATAGCTCAACTGAAGCTGAAAAGGAAAGACAAGAGAGAACTACAAGAGGGAGCAGTAATTGCACAAAGGACATGAATACTTTGGTGGGGATGGAGAGGGAGTGACTGAGAAGGGCAATACTGAGCTGTGTTATGAGATTTTAGGACACTATATTTAGGTAGCAGAGAGCCTGAGCTAAACACTTTTATTCCAAAATGATTTTCATCAAGAATGCACAAAATTTAATAAGAGAAAGGGAATAAGAAGCTTAGAAGGCTTCTGTCAGTCAATCAGAAAAACAATTATCTAGGAACTCTTTCCATAAGGTAGCTGTGCTAGGCACTGTACAGCCTGAATAGCTCATTAAAACACCTGTCAGAGGGTCGTCATTCCTTACACAGTTGGCCAGAACTGTGTCCCAAAAACCTATTTTTGGTCCCAATTACCAATTTTCAGGGGGAATAGAAATAAAACTACTTTGTTACGTTTGACAAAATATTGTAATGTAATAAAGAATAATACTGATCTCCTTACTGCTTTCAGACAGTAAATATAAGACTACTCCTTAACAATCTCTATCATTTGCAAAGGAACTCCCAAGTTCCATGTTCCAGAAGCTTTCTCTGCATGATTTTATCATAGCATTTCCCCCACTGTACTGAAAGCTGGCATCTCCCGGTGTGTCTTTTGTTAGAATGTAATCTTCAGGAGAGTGGGGCCAGGTCTTGTTTCTGAATCCTCAGAGCTGGCATGGGCCTCGCCTGTACTGAGTACAGCAGGTCCTGGAATAACGTGGTGTCTTTATAATGCTGATGAGAAAAAAAATTGATTCCTGGCCAGAGCTGGTGTCTGTGTGAAGTGTTCTCCCCATGTCTGTATGGGTTTTCTCCAGGTACTCTAGTTTCCTCCCATGTACCAAAGATGTTACCATTAGGTGAATGGGTGTGTCTACATGGTCAGTGTGTGTGCCTGTGCGCGCGCGTGTGTGTGTGTGTGCGCGCGATCACTGTGATGAGACGGAATCCTCTCCAGGCCTTGAACTGTTGGGGTAGGATCCAGCCACCCTCAACCTTGAACTTAAACAATTGGGAAAATAAGTTTTGTACTTGCTTTTAATTATCTTTCTTAAAAGTACATAAGCTCACATTCACTTCAATGTTTAATGTTAAAAGTGTTTGAGATCTTTATTTAGAAGTTTGATGATGTTTTTGTGACCAGAAATATGCCCTAGGAACTTAATTCTCGTTTTATCAATTAGCCTTTGGTAAAATTGGTTTTGTTATACATCATGTCGCTTAGAGTTGCAGTTTCCAAGAACCTACTGAGGCCATTAAGTGAGGGCAGAGTGTACTCAGAGAATCACAAATGCTAACCATCTGGGTCATTTTCTTAGATGGGAGCACTAAGCTATGCTTTTCACTGTCTAGCATGTAGTCCCTCAATTGAGTGCCATCTCCGTTAAGGAGGACAGGCTGCAGAAAGGTACAATTAAAACAAATTAAGATGATCCTAACATCTATTGCTATAGTTTAGTAGTATCAGGTTCTTTTTTTAAAAGCTCAAACAGGAAGGTATAGTATTGTGACTAAAGCAATGCTTTTTCTTTTGTTTTTTTTTTTTTTTTTGATGGAGTCTTGCTCTGTCGCCCACACTAGAGTGCAGTGGTGCAATCTCTGCTCACTGCAAGCTCCACCTCCTGGGGTCATGCCATTCTCCTGCCTCAGCCTCCAGAGTAGCTGGGACTAAAGGCGCCAGCCACCACGCCCGGCTAATTTTTTGTATTTTAGTAGAGACGGGGGTTTCACCATATTAGCCAGGATGGTCTCGATCTCCTGACCTCATGATCCGCCTGCCTCGGCCTCCCAAAGTGCTGGGATTACAGGCGTGAGCCACCGCACGCGGCCTGCAATGCTTTTTAAAAATTTGCAGCCAATGTATATTTTTTCATTTCTTTCTTCCTTTCCTCCCTTTCTTTCTCTCTCCTTCCTTCCTTCCTTCCTTCTTTTCTTTCTTTCTTTTGTCTTCTCACTCTGTCACCCAGGCTGGAGTGCAGTGGCAATGATTACAGTTCAGCTCACCACAACCTCTGCCTCCCGCGTTCAAGGATTTATCCTGCCTCAGCCTCCCAAGTAGCTGGGATTACAGGCACACGCCACCATGCCTGGCTAATTTTTTTGTATTTTTAGTAGAAATGGGGATTCGTCATGTTGGCCAGGCTGGTCTTGAGCTCCTGGCCTCAAGTGATCCACCCACCTCGGCCTCCCAAAGTGCTGGGATTACAGCCATGAGCCATTGGGCCTGGCCTCATTTCTAAATTAGTCATTTGAATGAGTTCCCACTACAAATATGATCAGCTCCTCAGAGAGGCCTTTCCTGCCCATCTCACTTCAATAGGCCACCCTCTGTTAACATCCGTATCAGTTCCCTTATTGTTTCCTTATCTGTATTTATGTTGCTGATTTTCTGTTTCTTTTTTTTACTGTTGTTGGACTTTCATGAAGATAATGTAAATCTATGAGAGCACAGAACTTGTCTGTCTTATACACATTTGTATCTCTGGATCTAACCTAGTGCCTGACACGCAGTAAGTACTCAATAAATATCTGTTGAGTAGAATAAATGATATTCCTTGAGATTATACTTTGCAAACAATGTAGTAGAAGAGTAGTTTGTTGAGATCTCTGGAGAAAAACAAAGATGGTTTAGTTGGCCAAATAATTTTGAGCAAAGCCTAATGTTACCTTCCTTCTGGAATACTGGTATATCCAAGGCTCTGAGAACTATTGCAAGAAAGAAACCCTTGGGTAGTACTTAACTTAGTGTGTCCTAAATTTATATGACCAAAAAAACTTTTTAAAAGAAATATCTAATAACATTCTGTGGAACGTATTCTAAAGCGCACACCTCGGGCAACAGCTTTAAGCATGAAATAAGATCCTGGACCATTACCCCAGAGATGGTGGTAGATATCTTTCGATATTTTTCTGTATTTACTGAAAGGCCAAAGACAGCTTTTCTGATCACTCAAGAAAGGAAGAGAAGCTTATTCTTACTAAGTGGTCACTTTCATTGACAACCTCTCCCAAATCCTGCAAATTGTGGATTCTTACCTCTTTCTAAATAGCTCCCATCACCATGTAGCATCAAAATGCTCTGGAAAGCATAGCTGGCATCATATTGGGTCTACTTAAAAGGGAAGCCTCCAAGCAACTGGTTTCAACTCCAAATCACTGCTATTGGCACAGGGTTAAATTTAAGATGGCTTATTTTTTCACTTGAGTTTAATTATTAATTAGCATAAAAATTTCTAACCAAAAACACTTGTGTTACAAAAGCATCTCCCAGAGCCTTTATTTAAGTAAGTTACTTTCAAATGAGAGCATCAGGATATTCAGGTATGTCTCACCATCATTTTGAGGTGTGAGGTAAGTAATGCATCATCAACAATGATTAAAGTACAGAAGTTTGTGACTCACTTTTAAAAAATCAGTGCTGTTTGAATGTCATCCCTATAACAGCATCACTCTCCGTCACGTGCATTCTAATATAGTTTCTAAAATGTGAGAGGAAGAGGTGGACTAGTTCATCTTGAGATGATATGTCTGTGATATGTGCCTATTACTAATATTCTATTAATAGTATGACTGATTTTTAATTTATTCCTGAGCAGAAACAAGAAAGGAAAAAAATGAGAAGGGTTTGCAAAATCTAGGGTGGCCCTGATCATGTACCCCACTTGTGCATACACCATCTGCCGTCCAGACCATGACTGAAAGCAACTGACAGAAAAAGTGTGCCTTATTAGTCCACTTAATATATGCTTCAATTTAAAGGAAAATATATATTTTCACATAGCTCTTAAAGATTCAAAGAACTGTACAAAGCAAGGTAAGCTTATGTGATACTTAATGAAAATTTTCTGGTTTTGAGTATATGTGGGGGAGAGGTGGTGGTGGCTCTGAACCGATTCCCAAAAGTTACCAGTTCTCTATGAAGAATTACAGTAAATAGACTGCCCTAATTTTGCCAGAAAGCAATACAGAGCTGTTCTCTACGTAGGAAATATAAATGTGTGTTGCATTCGCACCCATTTCAAATGCTATGCTTGGTTTATAACAGCCTGTTTTGAGGTCACAAAAGTGAAAGCCATCAGCCACAGTGGATCATAGGTCAATGTTTAACAAACATTTAACAAATCACAAGTAAAGTTTGAATCTTTGTGGAAGTGTGAAATGGATGAAAGATTCATGTCACCTCTAACTTCCGGCATCCTTTGTATGCACTTTTAAAAAGTCCATTTCGATATCAGTCTAGAGTTAAAGGAAACCCTCCTCCTTATGGCACTTCCAAGGTGAAAATGAAAAATTCTGATAAAGCTCATAGCCTTGAGGAAAATTTCAAGTGGCTTATTGCCTTAGTTTTCTCTTATTTCACTTACTCATTATCAGACAGAATTGAAGGACAGATTCTGCCCTTTGCTCTATAGGCGAACTTCTTCTATTCTCTGTGGAGACCACAGTTGGTGACTTGAGTATTTCGCTACCCATTTTTCTGTGTAACCCTTGATTTCATGGACTCGAGATCTGCAAAGCACATTCCATGAAAGAAGTCTGTACATCGGCTGATGGGATGTGTGGATGTGCAGGAATTATGCAAAGAGAAAAGTTACTCTTCTGCATGCAATGGACCAAATTATCCCCATTCCTTTGCAGAAGAGTTTTTTTTTTTCTTCTTTTTCTTTCTTTTCACAGCTTGAATAATGTTTAGCTGGGATTTCAGGTTTTTCTTGGTTTTCGGTAGGATCCGACAGGTGTGGGAAAGGGCCACATGCCCACGGTCAGGGCATCACTTATGAGATCCCTGCCCCTCCTCACATGAATTTATCTATGGCTATGGGTGCCTTGTCACTGGCCCCGATTCCACAGTAGGACTCATAAAACTGGCAATGTTAAGACCAAAATAATGTCATTTAATGTCTAGGGGGAGGTTACAAAGGGGATTAGAGGCAGGCAGGCAAGCAGGGTATATTAAATAAGTCCATGACTAACAGAGTGTGACAGAAAAGGGTTTTATTCTTTTCAACAAAACAATTCCCTAGGACTAGGACCATTACTCCACTGTGCCTTTATCACCTTGGAATTTTTATGGTTATTTTTGATTAATTCACAGTTTTGTAAAGGCTTTTTTGAAATGATGCCAGTTTTCAATTTTTAATTAAAGTCGTAAATAATCTTAATTCTGCCTTAAAAGGTTTATTGTTTCTTTTTTTTAATTGCTGCCAGGAAATATTTCAAATACCAAGTCCTGATGTGAGTGAGCAATAAGAATCTCTCCAAGGTCTAGTAACAACATTGTACCATGTAAATATTACACACTGGTATATCAGCACAAGATTTGGAAATGTGGATTGACTAGTTTCAGGTTTATTAGCAACTGCTTCTCCGGGAATGACATTTCCTTTTTCTGTTGGATGGAGCAACTTTCATCATTTTAATTTCCGCAAATTAATCCATCATGGATTCATAAAGAATTTTTAAAATCTTTGGATAAAAAGGCAAGCTAAAATCGGAAAGTAAACACTGCAAACTTATCACTAAGGGCTGTGCAATGCGAGTCAACAAGTCAATGAAATCCAATTCAACCACTTGCAGAAAACAGTGAACATCAAAAGCTAAGCCATTTGAGAGACAGTGTCTCCATTTACATAAGACAAAATTAAGAGAACACTGCAATTTGACATGAGATTACAATACTGCTCCTTGAAAGTATACCCTTCTTTATTTAGATTGTTTGTTAAAGGGTGTCTGCAAATTGTCAATAAAATAATATTTTGTAGTCTCAAGATCTGGTTTTCTTTTTTCAGTTAGTGCTTCAATAATCTTTCACGCAATTAAAACTACTCTTTCTTTATACAGAGGTTGAAACACAACAAATTTGAACAGGAGAAACCATTAATAATTCCTGAAAATATCCCGTTATGTGTCCAAATCTGTCAACCTAGGTTACCTTCTTAACTTGAACATCACAGTGTTGCTTATTTGTCTAGATAGGGGACCGATACTCTTTCATGTCCGTGACAATTGTTAATCTCTACAAGGGTACTTTCCGATGTTAATGATAGATTTACTATTACAATAAAACCTTACACATTTGCACAACTTGGAGGCAAAAAATGATTAGATTTAGGGGGAAGAAAACCCCCTCATCTAGAAGGTTTGTTTTTTACAAATATCATTTATTACTTCAAATTTATAAGGTATATACAGATGATAACAAAAATAATAGACGGTGGTTCTGCTGAAAGTAGTTAATAGCATGCAAAAAGGGTGTGTTATTTTAAGAAGACTAAGCACTTGCTTTCTAACTTTATTTACATTATTAATTAACTTAGCAGTTCCTTTGCTTTTCTGAAACACAAAAGCATATCTAGCGTCTGTCTAATGATCACAGATATCAATTTACTGGGATTCCAATTAAAGAAATTTAACTACATTTCTAGGAAAAAAATGATTTTAACAATTAACTTACAAGAGTGGGTTTGTATGCAATTAAGACTATCTATCAAATCCCCCTGACTGAGCATTTTTCTAACTCACAGGGAAAGGGTCAAATTCCTTCCATATACACACCCTCGGCTGGCATTGTGCTAACACTTCTCAAGGAAGAAAAAAAAAATCTCAAGTAACAAGAAGACTATACAGCATTTCCCAACATAAAAGTGTTAAATCCCTATAAACCATGAAAGAATGCAAGATTTCTAAGTAGAAGCCACGGTGACCTGAAAACCCTTGCCATGGGGTTCAATCACTTGAAATACGTTGAGTCTCAAACTGCCCTTAAATTTGTTATAAAGGGCCCTCAAATGAATCAGGAACCCATCTCAATACCAATGAAACACTCAAAAAGCCAAGATCAGCTCAACATGTTTTCTGCCATGAATAGAAGATACTCACTGATCCAAAAATGTAAAAACTTAAGTTACTAGGAAATGCCTTGAAAGGTAGTAAGCTCTCTGTCTCTGGAGGGGTTGAAGCACAGTGCAGTCAACCACTTGCTAGACATCTTATGGAGTTAGGAGAGCAAGCCAGGCGGACAGGCTGGTTGGTCTCTAACATTTCTTCCAAATCTAAGATATTATGATTTTTATGAACTTTGAAAATGCGTTAACCCCTCATTAATGTCAAAGTGGTTTTAAGTTCAATTGCTTTTTCAGATTTTCATACAAATCCAGAAATCTGCTTTTTCTCTAAGCTTAAAGAATGCTCTCTACTTGTCCTAGAGATGTACTTACCTTCTTCATTAGAGCTTCACGATTTTGGCCAATTGATATTTTATGAAAAAGCATTTCTTTCCAGAAGGATTTCTGTGGTGTTGTTTTTCCCAATTTAATTATCTTTAGCTATCTGAACTTAACTTCTATAAAAGCTTTTTGTTGCTTTCCAGTTTGAGGGACTTTCCTTACTTTTCTCTGATTCCTTTTATACAAGCCTTTCCCAGAAATTTGCATAGCTATAGCAGCTATGCAAACCATAGCCATATCAGCTATGCAAACCATAGCCTTGCTATTACTTCATGGGAGACTCACCTCCTCAAACGGTCTAAAGCAGGTTATACCATGAGAAGTATAAGAATTTCAAGTGCCCTGCAGAAGCTTCGTGTACTACAAGAATAATCTGAACATGCTTTTCCCGACTGGAAGATTCTCTTTTAAAATTACCTTTTTCCTTGCTTGTTGCTCTTTGGAAGAATGTGCCTTCACATGCTTTCTTAGGGAACTTGGGTCTGTGTAGCGTTTGGTACATCCTGGAATTTGACAAGCATAAGGTTTCTAAATGAGAAAGAAAGAAAGAAACAGCTGTGGTTAAATCATAAAGGTAACTGGGGAATGTTTTACTCAAAGACTATTGACTTCAGAGCATGAACTGTTACCAATTGACTGATGTGAAATGCTAGCTAATACTCATGCATTTTAATTACAAAGTCTAGTAACTTTGCATGATGGTTAAGAGAAGGGTAAACTTTCAAGGAACAAAGAGATGCCCTATCCTTGATGATTTCTAAGAGATTGCTTTAGTGTGTGCTCTAACCACAAAACCTCTTGGGGCATTTTTTAATGTGGAAATTATTAGTAAGCATCTCTAGTCATACTTACAGTTACGTTTCCCTGAGAATAATCTTTGGTACTGTCAGAAACTAGTAAACACATATTCTTTAAGGGTTCAGGTAAAGAAGCTGTAGAAAAGTCCAGAAAAAAACTGGGTATTTTTCAGAAGAAACCTGATTCAGAAAGAGAAAGGGAGAGAATTAAGAAGAGAAAATTAGTGTAAAGTGAGTAAGAGACAGTAGGTTTCAAACAGACACGAGAAAAATCATCCAAAGAAGCATTAATAATATTAGTTGCAGAGGTGCCCTGGTGTTGAGACTGAGTTAAGTGAATAAGCTCTTGGCTGAGTGCAATCAGAACACACATTTTGGCTATTCCATTTCCCCCATGCTCCTGGGAGATGTGAGGTGTGGTGCTTAAGGCTGAGTCTAGGCTCCTTTTTTTTTTAGATGTTGTTTTGTTCTTCCGCCCAGGCTGGAGTGCAGTGGCGCAATCTCGGCTCACTGCAACCTCTGCCTCCTGGGTTCAAGTGATTCCCCTGCCTCAGCTTCCTGAGTCGCTGGGATTAAAGGTGTGTGCCACCACACCCAGCACTTTTTAATTTTTGCATCCCTCGTGCTTAGTACATAATAGAAATGAATGAATTAAGAGCACCTCACATCCATTCACACTTCAGCACCTATTTCTGTTATGACCCTTAAACTTATCAAAAGTTTGAGGCTATGACTCTTCAGTTGTGAGATAAATCGAAATCTTCAGCCTATTCAAGAAATGAAAAATTTAAAAATCACAGGATTAACTGTGTTCATAACATATATTAATAGTAACTGATCTGCTTAGTGTCTCATCAAGTAAGGTAACAGAGCTGTGCTTGTATGACGTGAAATGTAAGGAAGAGACCTGAAACCATGTCTTGGGATTCTTGCTCTAGAAACTTGTTATAGTAAAAAAAACAAAACAAACAAACAAAAAATCTGATTAATCTGATTTCTTTTTAATGTTGCTTCTGTTTTTATGTGCATGTATGTCATTCTGTGAGCCAACAAATAAGTGGATTACATTATTTGATCTGCTAGAAGCCATATTTACGGTTCACTCCTTTTTTTGTGTCACTGGATTCCAAGAACAAGGTTAAATCATGAATATATAACTTAATTTGACATACCAAACTTGAATTCTATGTTTGATTATCTGCTGTGTTCATTGATTTACTGACTGTTTGACTGGTTGGTTGAATCACTCAAAAGTATGCTTCCGGGATGTGCTGGGCACTGTGTTTCAGACTAGGGATCTAAAAGTGAACAATGGATAAACCAGGTTCTCGATACCTCATGGTTTCTACAAAATAGTGAGTTTATTATTGGCTAAAGTCACTTGCCAGTTAGTTTCTACCGAGTAAGCAAAGATTTTCTTTAACCTGGGAATCTTTTCTGAATTTGCATAGCCTTCTTGCACTAGCCTTCCCTACCCTGCCCTGGTTTCAGGAGTGCAACTAGCTAAGATCTTTACTGGCGATCCCATTGTAAAAGCTTATGCTTTGAGCATTAGAGGAGATGTTACATGTACAAAAGGCTTGATAACTATTAACAAATTATATAAATTGATGCCGTTATTATTACCATGGTCACCACAATTTAGGTTGGTAATGTCATTTTCTATTTGATTTTTTTTTTTTTTTTGAGATGGAGTCTCACTCTGTTGTCCAGGCTGGAGTGCAATGGCACAATCTCGGCTCACTGCAACCTCCGCCTCCCGAGTTTAAGCGAGTCTCCTGCCTCAGCCTCCCGGGTAGCTGGAATTACAGGCATGTGCCACCACGCCCAGCTAATTTTGTATTTTTAGTAGAGATGGCGTTTCGCCATGTTGGCCAGGCTGGTCTCGAACTCCTGATCTCAGGTGATCCACCCACCTTGGCTTCCCAAAGTGCTGGGATTATAAGCGTGAGCCACCGTGCCCAGGCTTCTGTTTGATTTTGAGATGTTCTTGGAGAAAGTTTGACTACACACCCACTGTTCCTCTCAGCTGAGCTTCACTTTCTTCTCTTGTTGTCAGCCACTAGGGAAGGATTGGTATGCCAAAAAAGTAATGTCAGGGACTGATCTAAGTAGTACTGCTGCAACTGTCATTTTATCTCAGGTTACCTAAGCTTTAACTAGCATGCTACACTTCATCCAACTATATATTTTGTTATTTTCCACCTGTACTGTACAATTACTGTGTAGATATTAAGATGCTAATAGAGAGATTAATTAATACAACTTTTAAGGGTTAGAATTAGGAACTCAGTAATCTTTATGGGAAAACCATTTTTCTACAAATAAGGAATCCACTTAGTTGAAGAAAGATACTTTATCCAAAATTCTGACAGTATTATAAGGAGTGATTAATGAAAGGGAACACGGACCTAAATTTAAATAATAAATTCTTCAATCAAGTATAGTTTGTTTTTAAAATCAAGTGTGTGATTTCTATATGATTTTAAAAGAGCTTACTAATTTGTTAAATGTAGTAAAAA
Source organism: Pan paniscus (assembly GCF_029289425.2). NCBI lineage: Eukaryota > Metazoa > Chordata > Mammalia > Primates > Hominidae > Pan > Pan paniscus. Next base: position 120,646,961 of record NC_073260.2, on the reverse strand, counting down.
ATTTAAACAGGAGCTAGTTTGGAGCTTAAAGGAAAAAATGATGCTTTAAAAATATTCAATATAGAAATAATTTTTCCAAAAAAAAATAGCTGAGTTTTAAAAGCTATTGCATTAACAAAAATCAGGAAACCACTATATTAGGTAGCCTTCCTCAAAAGTTTTTTAAAAAGATATATATTTTTATTCCAAAATGATTTCTGAAAATGCTCTTAGCTTGATTAGCTAAAATTAGCTCCAAGCAAAGGAGGGCAGTGCGAAACCATAACACTTAGCCTCACAATAGTTCTTGCAAACTACAGATAACTAGCTGGAGTAGAAGCAAATTCTCAAGACAATCTTGTCTCATAAATGTTCATTCTTCCATGATAAAGGTTAATGACGACTTGGAAAATTTATTGGATCCCACCAAGACCATTTTAGGCACAGCAAAATAGGGCATTTTAACACAATTTATTCTTTTTTTTTCTTTTTCTACTTAGAAAAATCCCACTATTCACCACATGTATTCATTTAGTGTTCCATTTTATTGGTCCTAAAATCACTGAATTCAGGTAGAGTAGAAACTGGGTCCATCCTACACCCATGTTGCTCTAATTATATTTGAGATATTTACTAGGCAAACCATCACATTTATGCATATTAGGGGATAATTCTGTTTAGAAAGGTTATGTGACATATAGCTAAAATGACTTCTATGAATATGACTAATAGAGACTAATATAAAATTTAATAAATATGTCAACTATAACATCAGAAGAATCTTAAATATGTATGAGAAGGTGTGTAGAAATAACAGTATCTTTTCAAAATTCAAACTCTGGTGTATTTTAATAATAGACATCAGAATGTTAACACCAAAAAAGTACTGTCATGAATACATTATTTGCAAGAATGTGGGATAAGAGATCTGTGATGTGTATAATACACTTATCCTGATGGCTTTGTTAAGCGCAGTGAAATTACATAGAGTCTACCTGGCCTAGTGTAAGGAAAATGGCATCAAAACCTGGGAAATGCAAAGGAGGGCTATCAACATAATTGAGAAAATAAAAGACAAGAATCATAGAAAACGCATTTGGGAATGAGCAAAATGTTGTAGCATTAAGGGACTTAAGGGTGTAATAATGAAAATCAATTGTTCTCATAGGGTTGATGTCAAAGAATATGTGGCTGTTAACAGATAGGAAGCATGAGGAAAGTGAACTCTTGGGAAAGATTTGCTGTTTCTTCTTAGATCAGCTGAAGGTGAAAATACCAGGTGGTTTCTAAAGCAAAGGGCCAAATTCACTCTTGAAAATCATTCTAGCTGCAAAGTTCTATGTCAAGAGGGAAAGAACCAGGGTAGAAAAAAAAACGAAGAAAAACAAACAAAAACTGCTTCATATTCCTAGCAATAGCACACATTACCGACTTGATATCTGAATACTGTTTTTAATGCCAGTCTCTCCTGACCACTCTCTGTACTAAAATCTACTACATGACAGCCCCTAAACTGCTTTTGCTTTGTACACAGCGGTGACCAAGTAACCCTTCTGTCCCAGGAGGTTGTAATATTTAGAATAACCCGCTGCTACAGAAAAATGAAACAGCCAAATAGGGCCCCATCTGGCCTTTTACCAGGCTCCACTGCTGCCCTTGGCATTGTCCCTGTAACCTGCAGACCATAAAGCAAACACTTCACCAGCCCACTATCAAGCAGGCACTTCCTCACACCAGGCGCTGGGTTGGAAACTGGAAAGCTCCTGCCATTCTTACCGTGTCCAGATGCGTCCGCTGGTGTTTGGCGCGGTCACTGGAGTTACTGAAGGCCTTCTGACAACCCGGATGCTGGCACAAATACGGCTTCTCGCCTGTGTGGCTCCGCAAGTGGATCTTGAGATTTTCAAGCCTTGAAAAGGCCTTCTCGCAACCTTCAAACTGCAAAAAGAAAACAATTTTTGGTTGTTGAGAAGGACCTTGAATGTTTGAGTCTGGGGGACAGCAAAAGAAAAATGTTCTTAGTTGGTACTTTGCCGAAAACGATAAAATAAAATCAAATCCAAACAGTAATAAATATTGCTCCTAAAAATATCCGAATGTTTATGTGAACTGCATTTTTCCGCTGAATATACATGCTACTTTCTGTATTAGATTTGGGTCCCAAACTGATTTCTGTGATTTACTTATGTCAGAGAAAATTCACCGTGAGCCATCTGGCTCTGTTAATAAAAATACAGTAATGTGTGTCTTAAAGATTTATTAAAAATTAACACACTTTTCCATTTCCAAATTGGTCTAAATTGAAGGAACTGGAAAGGAAGAAACTTTCTGACAACTAATAAACTAATAAGAAAAAAAAGTCAGAGTGATATATGAGAAAAAGGAGAATTGAAGATTTGAGAGTCCAGGATGAAAAAGACATGTGTCCACTAGATCAATATGATCATAAATTTCCTTAACTATATTTGTAAGTTTTTTCCAACCCTCAAAAGAGTGACCATGTTAATGTATATGGTAATGCCAAGGCTAATGAGATAAAGTTTTTAACAGGCTCTTATAAAGGAAGCTAAAAGACAATTCATTTAGTGTGAAATCATTTTCCAAAAAAGTACTGTAATACTTTAATCTTTTTTTACTTTTTAGACATTTCATTATCTAATTCATGAGGAAAAGAAGATAAAAGGCTTAAGATTTCAATAAATGTGTCACTGGTTTGTCAATAATATTTATTGACAGTAACATTTACTCAATGTCTTCTGAGGGCAAAATATCAGCTACTATTAATAGGGTCAAAGTGATTCCAATCCTTGAAGTAACAATCTAATAAAGAAAATGTGTTAGAGAAAGCCTAGAAATGAAGCATAAAGGTGAGATGGGGATTTATCTTTTAACTCTCTCTTTGGTGCTAACCCCCAGAATAGTTATGTTCCTTAGACAGTTTTAATCCCATCTGAGTTCTCACTGGAAGGGAAACTGAGAAATACAGAACACCTACTGGAAAAAAGCATAATACATTTAAAGCAATTAAGAAGCCTCACTTCTTATAGAGGAATGCAGGGGGGTGAGGGTGGGTAAGGAAGGAAGGTAAGTTCCAGATGGTTCCCATTCAAAATTAGCAGGTATAACTTAACCTTGCTGCAAGAAATTGTATGAAACTCTTTGGTTCTCTTACTTACTATAATAGATGGTAGAGGACATTGTTCACAACAGAATGATCTAGAGCTGGCCAGGTTTTGGTTATTGGAATTTTCATCTTTAAATAAGGGACGAACTAAGTAAAAAAAAATAATTAAACATGTCATAACTCCATCTATTTAAGTTGTCCAGATTTTGCATGCTGGAGTATTTTAAGAAATTTATGAAAGTTGCACTTATTTTTGATTGAGAGTTATACATGTTTCACAGACATATGTTGGTTTATTTCAATTTTGATATTTTGCTTAAAATAATTTTGGTGTTTTCCTGATTTCTATTTCACATAAAAATAAATTTAGCCTGAGCAGAAGATGAGTGCTGACGAAGCCAACTACTTTTTCAGCAGAGTGAAAGGAAACGTCACTAGAGGGAGAGTGGAGTTAAGGGGCTCATTTCTGCAGCTTTTCAAGTGACTCTCAAATTTAAGAATAAAGGGGCTCAACATTAAATCCCAACTCATAGCTAAGAGGCCTCTGCTGACCAAACCTCTGTTTTTAGGGTTCTCTTTGAATGACGACTCAGAGAAAACTCTTGGAGCTCAGTTTATTTGACTTGGAATCACCTGGTGGACCACACTTAGGTCTGAAGTGAGCTTGTGGTTTTAGACACGCCAAGTCTGTAGCCTGCTTCTTAGCAAGGCTCTTTTGTAGGGTGGATTCCATTTTGGGGCCAGCTCCAGGGGCACATACCCAAACCTGAGTAGGCCCCATATCCACTCTGTTCCACAGTCACCTCAGATCTTGATCTGAGGGAAAGCTGCATTGTTTCAGCACCAGGATGAGAGCGGAGAACTACTTTAGAATAAGATTAATGAGGTTTCTGTGAGTACAGGATAAAACAACATCCCTAGTTCTACCATAGAGGGATTAGAAGGATCCAAGACATGTCTCTGATTAATTCAAACTGTTCACTTGATAAGACATAAACTATATGTAAGAATACCATTTCCAAGTCTTTCCAGTTAAATGTCCACTTGAATATTCAGTTAAAACCCAACTAATTGCTATTATTACTCTTAACAGAAGCAACAATCAAAGACCAAAGGGCTTATTGCATTCCAAGCAAATCAGTGCAAAATGAACAATATCTCAGAACATCCTGACCATTTTCAAATAGCAAGGATAGAGGAAAATATAGGCACCTAGACTGAAAATGACAACAAAAAGATTATCTGTAAAATAATCAAAATCCAGCTGATATCAGATGTTTCCTCTGTAACAAGAAAGGGCAGAAGACAATAGAACAGCATTACAGTATTCTCGGGGAAAAGATTATGAATGAATGGTTTGACCTCACCATGTTGTATGAATAAAGGCAGAAGAAGAAAGGCAGTTTCATGTAGTCAGGGGCTCATAACATACACCCCCAACTCACTCTTGTTGAAGAATTCACTTGCAGGAACCATGGAACCCAAGACCAGTAAAATCAGGCACTAAAGGATTGATAAATGCCTTGGTGAGGTGCCAAATATCCAACTCATCACAGGAGTGTGCAGGGCACTACACCTGAATGAACTTGTCACATTGACAATTCTGCAGAAAGAGAAAGGAGGTGCTGTTCATTTCTCTAATGGCGTCTGGATGAAACTTGAAAGCAAATAATTTTATCATGAATCATTATCATTTATTATGGGAATAACCCTGTAATTCATCACAAGAATTTCCCCTCCCTCAGGCAGTTTTACCGCTAGATTTATAAGTTCAATTAAATGCAAATGCATTAAAAATAAAACAACATTTAGGTAGACTTATAAAAGATTGTTACAAAATATACCAAAATTGGATTCTTTGACTTTTGGGGCAAATGGATGCCTTTTATCCTTCTTATTTTTTTTTCACGTTTTCCAATTCTTTAATGAGCAAGCATGTCTCACTTTGTAAACTGACATCTAAGCTTAGGGAAGCAAGGAACATTAAGAGTGTTTCCTTGGGTTTGGCCAGATGCTTTCTCATCGAGGTTCCTAAAGTTCAAGTCCATCCTGAGATCTAAGGTCAAAACTGTCAACTGATGCTTGTGTCGCTGCCACTGGACAACTCCTACCCAAATGGAACAATATCCTATTTTCAGGTCTTCTGCTTCCTGGGCTAGCTGTAGGAACCATGAGCCCAGGACTCAGTGACACATGACTCAATGATGAGGCCAGAGTTTGCCCGAGGTTCAAAAACAGACTACATACAGGAAAACAAGAGAAACATGAACCAACAAACAAACTCTCAGAATCCAAGGAGGAAACAGAAGGTGGCTGAATAGAACACAAGGGAGACAAATGCAGGGTGACAGTGTGGGGAGCAGCAATGGAGGAAAAGGGGCCTGGTGTGCATTAAGCATTTATTCCATACCAAGCTCCTTGCTAGAAAATTTCCCCTATGTTAGTAATTTTATCTAAATAGCATTATTTTTTCCCAAAAAATACTGAGTAAGTTCTATGTGCATGAAAGCAAGGTCAACGTGTACGGCTGGGCAGGTTACATACTGACGCACCCCTGAGGAGTGGTTCTCAAAGATGGGGTCCCTAGACGAGCAACACTGGCATCGCCTGGGAACTTGTCAGATATACACATTCTCTGACCCCAGAATCAGAACGCTGGGAGTGAGGCCCAGCCATCTGACTGCTAACAAGCCCCCCATAAGATTCTGATATTCTGATGAACGCTACTACAGTGTGAGCAGGTGAGTTAGGGAAAGCCATTCATACTGTGATCACTGTCCATTTATTGATGAAAATCTTGTGACAAAAGTAAAGCATTTTGCAGAATCTACCCATTTCTAATTCAGACAAGGGTCACATGGACTAGCAACCGTCCTAGGATGGAAAAGGCATCTCCATTCCAGAGCAGGGCAAAAAGGACAAAATCTCAGACTCTCCATCTCTTACTGGAGACTCTTTAAATTCCCAACTTTTTAATCTGCCACCAGGCAGATGTCGGGTTCTGAAACAGGTGTGCCCACAAGTTCCCTCGGTGGCCTCCTGACCCATAAAACATCCCATACTTCTACTGCCCATTACATTCCCCTGTTGAGAAAAAGCACAGAAGGGGAGCCATCATTTTCTGTTTGCACATTTCAGTGGCTTTGCGGACACATATGGGAAGAGGGCATGAAACTGTCAGTGACAGAACTTACACTCATGGGTCTTGAAAATACTGCACTGCATGAAGCCTCACTTTGAGAAAGAGTTCTTTAACTCTGAGGTTGTTTTCAAGTAACAAACTTTAATTAGAAACTTTAAGTTATTGCAAACCTAAAGAATCTTAGCTTGTTCCACTTTGCTAATTTAGATTATTTTATATTTAAATAATCATAACTGGACTGTAATCACCATCTACATATATTGGCTTGATTACGATTGTTGACATTAAGTGGCATTAAGATGACCTTTGAAATATTACTTTCCCTTTCTATTAGAGGCTTTGTGTAAGGTTCTAAAAATGAAAGGCTCATTAAGACACCATTAAAATAGGATTTATTCTATATGTGTAACCAATAATTAAGTAGAATATTACTCCCTCCCCTAATTAGTTACTTAGAGTGCTGAGAAGCATAAGTTCATATTCAAAGCAGTAATAACAGCAAACCTTTCCTGATCAGGTTTCCATACCATTGCTAATGTCAACTAAACCCAAACAGAAAGGAGTCTATGATGCCAGACATGCTTTTTAAAATATACATTTAATTTGAATTAAGGCTTAGTGTTTGTGACCCTGGGAGGTACACACTTTCACAATTCCATCAATTAAGACCAATTAATCCCATTAGTGATGGCTGATGCTAAGACATGCAGCAAGAACTGACTGACGAAGTATATGCCAGTTCACATCTCCACATACAACCCAAAGAGAAGAAAGGCATGGGCGGGAGGATCAGCAACTACTTTTAATCCTGCAGATACTGTCAAAGTGACTTCCACAATAAGTCCAAGAGTTCAAGTCCACTTGAATCAAGCACGTAACTTCAAAAGCTATAAGTGAAAGATTACTTCTGTGACTCAGAAAAAGATGGTCAAAGGGCCACCTTACACACTTGAGGAGAGGTGAGAAATCTGATGCATGAATTCAGCTGGGATTTAGTTCTGAAAGCTTCTTTCTCGAGCAGTGCTTCCCAGCTTCACCTAGGAGACTTGTTAAAACACAGACTCTGCCTCAGGAGGGCTAGGTGGGACCTGAGATCCTGCATTTCTAACAATCTCCCAGGTGATACTTCTAAATGGTGAATGTTTGGAGGTTATACTTTGAGCAGCAACATTCTAGGGATCATTAGGTCACCTTAATCTTGAAAAGATACAGTTTGGTGGGATTTTAAAAAGACGAAATAAAATAAACAAAAGAACTAGAAAATAAAAGAAGAAAGGAAAGAACTAAACTGTGGTAGTTTCACACCTTAGGTTGTGAAACAGTTAAATCTAATTTTAAAATTTAGGTGGGAAGATAATAGGAAAAAAAAAAGTAGAAGAAAGGTCAGAAAAAAAGGACCAAGAATCACAAGAAAGACTGTAGAAGCACACTGGGGTCATCTGATTTTGCTTCTCCTTCGATGGACTTCGCATTTGGACATATGGGTCACCTCATGCCACTCTGGTTTCTGTTTCCAGTGCATTCTTAGACTGGATGCATTTACATGCTCTAGCAAATCTTAACATTTACATCAGTTTGTAGAAAGTGCTACATGAGGGAGAAAAAGAAAATCATTCAAATGTTTTGAGGCTTTTAAAAAGTAGTTCATGAATCGATTATGTGGAGTAATAGGGAATTCCTTCTGCTCCTTGTTTTGTTGGGACTAATAACTCCACAATGGGAACAGAGAACATGTCTCTATATATTCTTGCTTTGCAATTTTACTCATGTTGCAGTCAAATCACGCGCTTGTCCTTAACAGAGCATTGAACTCAGGAGTTACTGTGTTTCCTTTCGGTTTGCTAAAAGGTAATATCTGATTTTATAACATTTCAAAGGTTCTACCCAGAGTAATAACAGCCTCATTGGAAAATTATTTAGGGTTGTCCCTGGTTAATTTGAGAGTCCTCTTAACTTCAGGGAAATCAGTGTAACCCAAACTGAGTTTCCAAAGGTTCCAAGTATCTAAATAGATTTGCACTTGCATTTCCTACAACAATCTTCAAAGTTTCCCCAACCCTGGGTTTAGCTGGGGCAGTAGGAGGGGAGCAAAGGCTATGACACTTTGGTCTCAATGAGTCATTCACTCACTGAGTGCATGCCGGTCATCTGGCATTCTGAAGCGGCCTACAGTCCTCATTTATCCAGATTATCTGGAACTACTAAAATTTTTGTAGAATTAATATCAAACTCTTTCTGTCATGTTTTCCTAAACTATAATAAAGAGATTCAAGTTACTGTGTTTTTCCTTATTATTCTGGTGTACAAAATCGGCCTATTAACTAGCTCATAAATAAAACTTCCTGGCTTGTTGTGCTGCTTATTTTTGATGAAGAAATCTGTATAAAACAAGGGTTACTGAAATGGACAGTACATACACGTTTCTTATTGGTTTAAAGGAATATGTTGCTTTTTAACATTTGGGTCATGAGGAAGCAGCTGATTCTTAAAAAGGTCCTTGAAATGAGGTAGCAAATTTCATGAGAGTTCAGCTTAAAAAACGAAAATGAAAAAAATTTTTCAAGAAGCCACAAGACAATGTAGAGAGAAATATGTTGTTTCTGTGGCAACATTTGAACCATATTAAATTTTTATGGAAATTATCAAGTGTCTGGTTTGTAACAATCGAAAGGTTCTGGGGACAAATGTAACCACATCATGGGCATTATATCATGACTGGAAAAAGAATATTCACAGTGCAACATTGATATTTAAGACATATCATATGGCCCTCTCTAGCTATTCTATACGTACAAGGTATCATATATTATTCATGTTATACCAATACAATGCCAGAAGACTACAATTTCAAGTGAATAATTATTTCTGTGGGTGGGTAAATAATGAAAACTGGTTGCCTGGAGGTTGTGTAAACACAACAATAAGTTTTTGTTGTTGCTGTTGTTTATTAGCACTGATTTCATGCAATCTGTGAATACATATCCACAAGAGCATGTATACTTCAGGGGTTGACAGACAGCAAAAAATGCATTTGATAACACGCCAGTAGAGCAAATATGTTTTATGGCTATGTAATTAGGTCTGCATAAACATACCTGTCTCAGTCCATTTTCTGTTGCTAGAACTGAATACCACAGACTGGGTAATTTATAAAAAATAGACGTTTATTTAACTCACAGTTCAGAAGACTGAGAAGTTCAAGGGCATGGCAGCAGCATTTGCTGAGGGCTTTCATACTGTATCATATCATGGCAGAGAAGCCAAAGGGGAAGTTGGCATGTGAGAAAAGGGGGCAGAACACAAGAGGTGGCCTCACTTTACAACAGCCTGCTTTGGAGACAACGAACGCAGTCCCACTAGAGTGAGAACTCGCTCACTCCTGTGACAATTAGCCCAGGCCCGTAGGAGCAGCATTAATTCCTCTTAAAAATCTAAGCACGTTTTAAGGCCCCACCTCTCAGCACTGACCCATGGGAGGACCAAATTGTCAACATATAAACTCCAAGCGTCATACTCGAACCATAGCAACAGCTAAAAGCAACCAAAGTATTTAATTTTCTGTGTACCTGTGTTTCTGATTACCACATCGCCAACTATAACCCATACACATGTATCTATAATATATGAGCATAATACTTCTATGAAGTATAAAGCGTACAAATAAAAGCAGTGCTCAGATGTTTTACTGCTCTATATTAAAGAAAAGAATTATTTCAAACTCTAAGTACAAGCAGTGTACCAAGCGACCAATTCCCTCCTCCATGAATGGACCATGAACATATTGAGTTTCTTGCACAATGAGTACTTCATTAGGCTCTGCAGATGATGCCAAAGTAACTTTGGTTTTCATCTTACCTTTCCTGCATTCATAATGTGTTCCAGGAGATAGACATACATGCGGAATAAATTTGAAATCTGACCCTGCTTGCTCCAATACCTCCATATTATTTTCTCTATATAAAAATGAGATGACTATTGGGGAGGTGAGGAAACCAAGAGGTTGGAGAATTCATTCTTTCGATTTTAGGCAATATTTCTGTATTAAAATAAAAAAGTCAGAAACATTCTCTATGACTTTAGTTTCTCCAAATGATCTGCCTCGGAAATATATTTTCAACTTTCAGAAGTCAGATAGGGAAAGATGAAGTAAAAGGCAACTAATTAAGCAAAACGAAATAAAAAGTAGAAAAACAAAAAAACAGAGAGAAGGAGACACTACAGGTCAAAGAAGGGAAGGGGGAGGCAGAAAGTATGAGACCTATGTCTTCGCACATATGGGATCAGGCCTCTCCCCTCTTACCTGTTCTCCCGCATTTCCCACCTGGGCTCCAGGCCAGCCAAGCTGCGGTTCCCTAATTAAGCAGCATGTTGCTTTTTGCCTCTCACCTTTGCATATACTACTTCCTGTGCCTGGTAACATCCTACTGACCCTTTAGCTTGGTGCCGTCTCCTCTGGGAGGCCTTCCTTTAGGCTTCTGCCAAGGCACAACAGATCAGTGCCCACACATGCCCACCATGCTTCGCCTACTGCCTTGCTAACACTTGGAAATACAGTAATTGGATTGTTTGTTTCCCTACTAGGCTGTGAGCTTTATAAGAACAAGGTACTGAGTCTTATTAATACTTTTGTTGCCAGCCCTAGGTACAGTGCTTGGCATATACTTGGCAAGTGATTGTAGATTATTTGCTAAATAAATGCTAAGGAAAATGGAGAAAATGAACTCTTTGTAAGAATGCATATTGATTGCCTAGACTTCCTTGTGTAGTAAGCTCATTAAGGCTTTTTAATTAGGTAGGGTTGGTTACTGCTCATGATGACATCAAATGGTCAACACTGCAAAAGCTTTTATAAAATGCATTTACAAGTTTTAGATGCTGAATTTTAATGTCCTATAGAACTACTGTAAAATGTATCTTTAATTATTTTAATATTTAACCATGTGAGGGAAAATACTAATAATAACATATGGTTGTATTTTTTGTGAATGTGATGCATTTACTTCTTTATTGATATTCTGAGAAATTTGTAGCAACAACTTGTGAAGTAAGTGAGCTGTTTTCCTACCACTCCCTTTTCCAAATTTGAGCTAAATACACAGATCTATTGGGAACGTGTTAGTAGCAATAATTCAAGGCACATAAATGTGTGCCTTCTCATACATAAAGGAAATGAAACTGTTTTAAATTGCCCTTTAAAAGCTGAGCTAATATGCTGTCAAATATGCCAGGAAAGAGGCTCTCATCAGAGTTTCTCATGCAAAGAAAAATGATCTTTTCGACCTTGCCCTGAATTGCCCTGAGTCAAGTGTCCCCAAACAGCAGGTCAAGCAGTTTCCCATGACGCCATGCCTCTGTCAACCATCCTATAGCCAACCTCTCAGAATGGGAGGCAGAGACTCCAATCCAGTGTCCCAGGTTATAACTATGCTTGGCTACAGGGTTTGTGTTCAACGCACATCGGCTGAAGCAAAGCCTTGGCTCTGTCTTCCCTGTTGGCAATGGACTTGGCTGCCGAGTAATTAATTGTCTTTGACTGCAAAGATGAGAATTGCCACTTCTTGCCTTCAGTTTTATTAAGAATTGGCATGCTTGGTTTAACAGAACTAAGCAATATATTTATTTACTATGGTGTTTCCCAAAATGATTGCTGAATTCTGTCATCTCTTGACTGAGAAACTGTTTGCGGGTTGCAACAGAATGTATGCTAACATACATACAGCAACACAAACCTCCAAGACAAACTGTTTAAGTCAATTTGCTTATCATATAGGCACATAGGTGCAAATATGTGCATATGCATTTGTGGGTACAGCCATGGGCACACACTTTAACACTTGCACACATATCCCACACAGATTCTGTAATAAATGTGTGTGTTTAAGATCTGTGTGCAGGGGTGTAGAAGCAAGCATGAATTTGCCAAGAGAGAAAAGGAAATTCACACACGAAGAGAATAATTTACCATAAATTGGCCCACACTGAGTTTATTCCAAAAAACGGAGTGCAAGATGCCAAATTTTTAATGGCTCTTGCTATTCCAGATCTGGCCCTGACAAGCTTTGGAAGAGATGCAAGTGGGCAGGAAAGATGGGATTAAAAAATTATATCTTAAGCCTTTTCACTTTCAAATGTAAAATTTCCACCACTGCGACAAGACAGGGGGAAAGAGAGTGGCAGAGATATTTTCCTGACACTGTGCTTTTCTCAACAAAAAGCCATCGATTTCCATTATGCACTTCTTAAATATAAATCCTGTACTTCTTGTTAAAAATCATCTGTGACTGGCTGCCTAAAAAAGAAAGAGATATGAAAATAATGGAACTCAAAACCTTGCATTAGCCCTGGCGGCCATTACAAAGGGGTGATCTCAGAGTGATGCCTTCACTGCAGCTCCATCGTCCTAGGATTGACAATCTTTTGTGACAACCCACACTGGTTCATCAAAACCATTCAATTGCTTCTAAAATGCATCATCTCCAGTTTCTTTCTTTCAAGGTGGAACTTTTCTGCATAGCTTTCCCATCACAAGCCTAGCTGGCACACAGCAGGGATTCAGAAAACCCTTCATTCTTTCCACTTGCTCTTCTCTTTTCTTGTGCTGATTTTAAACTACTCTATCCCATTTCTGAATGTCTTTCTCTTTTGGCTGATGAGGAAATCTCTCTCACATTTTACCCCTTCTTCCTATATGTTCACTCATGGGTAAGAAACTGTCATTAAATCCATTAACTCTTTCCATTGATGACCTTTTGGGTCTTAAGACCCACACTCATAGTTATTCAATCACTGTCATGCCTGCACTGTACTTTGATCCCTATAATTCTTATGAAAAATACCTTGGCTCAGAATTGTAACCTCAATCCCCCTGACTGTTCTACTTAATACACCTTCCACCCCCTCTCTCTGGAACTTGACTCCAGTGATCCCAGGAATAATAAGTCTATGAAAAATTCTGCCTAAAAGTATAAAGTCTAGGGTAGATGAAACTATTTCATCATCTTAGTTTAAATTTGATGAGAATATGGGTCTAATTATTTACAGTAGTTGGTCTTTGCACTGAATTTAAACTACTATTGTTTATTATTTCCATAAAAAGTAAAAGAATGAGCAAAATGAGTTGTTTCCATGATATGTTTCTTCCTTTATTTTATCTCTTTGCCATCTTACAGAGCCAACAATTTTGGCTGGAAAGTATCTAGCACATAGTAAATTCTCAATAAATGTTACCCATTATCATCAACATCCATATGTATTCAAATTATCTAATATTATTGTTCTCATTTTACAAGTAAAGGAAATTGAGACATAGAGAGGTTAAGTGACCTGCCAAAGTCACACAACTAGTAAGTGAAGAGCCTCAACTAGGATCACGGCCTTTTGGCTCAGTTATTTAACCAAGTATTCCCTCCGTGTAATTCCAAAGGAATGTTATTTTTCAAGAGGTCAAGGAGATAAGAAAAAGAACATGTCTCAGAAGGAATCCAGTTGCTCTCTTTCTTTTTTTCTCTTACAAAGTAAAACATATTAATAATTCAAATTCACAAAGACTGACTATCCTAAATTATACTAATCATTCTCATCAAAATCTGAGCACAGAGTTAAACCATTAGCAATGACTAGAAAGTACTGTGAGCCTTATGTTCTTGGCATGATCTTCCTTTTTAACTAACTATACTTCTCAAATAAAAACAAATGTGGTATGCATCTGTGAGCCACTCAGAAGCCTGGGCTGCTGAGAAAAAAATGCAAAGTGATACCTGGCATAAAAGAGTCAACATGACAATTCTAGAAGAACCTACAAGATTGTACATTCAGCCAAACAACGAAATATCTTATAGCAAGATCCCTTTTCATTTTATCAAATATAGGATCCTGAGGATTACTACTAATTTACCAACAGTAACAAAACTTGGCCCTCCTTAGGTGCGTACTTAGCTTACCTTTTCTTCAAAGTAACTTTACTGGTGGAAAAAAGAAAGATGTTTTAGAAGTTCCCATAATCTAACAGGTGCCTAATACATATTAGGTGCTCAACAAATTGTCTTTTTTGGAAAAATAATAAATCAATGGAATATTTGCCTAAATATTTATTGTAGCACTTTCAATTCTCTTTGAGGCAAAATTCCTCGAGAAAGAGAAAAATAGTTCATTTTGCTATTTTCCATTGGTGGATATAAGAATCCAATCTGCGTAACATCAGAAGACACATGGCTATGGATTGTTCCATTGTTAAACTTGGCCTAGACCTCTCCTCTGAACGCCAAGCCCTACTTCCTATTCAAAATCTCTACACTGAGGGCTCACAGGCATCTCAAAATACATATTCCAACACTTAACAATGACCTTTTCCCCCAGAGTCTTCACTGCCTGCTCTCTATTCACCCAGCAGCGCAGCCCCAAAGCCTACAAGTCATTTTTGACATTTCCCTCTCCCACATATCCATCTCTAATCTCCAAGTCTGCAACTATCTCTCAAACATAAATACTTCTCTCCATCAATATCTGACCTTCCCTAGGCTCAGCCACTATGGCCTCCCACCTGGTCTACTTCAGTGATCTCCTAATAGGTCTCCCCCATCCACTCTTGTCCTCACACACCATCTAGTGTCTCACTGCAGCTGGAGTCACTTTTGAAAACTAGAAATCTAATAATGTTCCTCTTTTGTGTAGAATTCTTCAAAGATTTCCCACTGGTTTTCAAATAAAGCCCAAAGCTTCGCCATGGCTCATACGTCTTGCTTGATGTGGCTCCCACCTACTTCTCCAGCCTCATCTTCACCTCTCCTCCCCTTCCCTTTGCTCCCTCAGCTCAGTTTCTCAAGGGCGCCATGCCCCTTCCCACCTCAGGGCATTTGCACATGCTGGAAAAACGTTTCCCTCTTATTTGCCTGGTTAAATTCTATGCATTATTTACAGCTTAGTTGAAATATTTCTTTTTCAGAAAAGCATTCTCTGTCCCAGTGGTTATGTTTAGTCTCTCACATATATGCCCTTATAGCATCCTCATGGAACGTGAGTCCACTAGGACGGGAACCAGGCTTGTCCCTTCTCATGATGCAGCAGCATGTGTAGTAAGCACCCTGTGCAGATGTGTTGAATAATGCACAAGTGACTGGTTAAAAATTAAAATGCAAGTTATTCATCTTAAAATGCTTTCTTCCTCTCTTCTCCTCCCTCCCTTGCTTTCTCTTTTTGAAACTATGCTTCTAGTGCTTAAAATCCACTCAGAATAACCATAAATTCATAGTAACAGTATTTGTTCTAACAATGGGGAATAATAAAAGATGAGACAAACTTACAGAACAGACCCTCAGGTCTGGAGACCAAGAAAATGTTTGTGAAGCCCTCTATAATTTCTAAGTTCTACATGAAATGCATGTTTTCTAGATTCTAACTGCACACACAGAAATATCTCACCTCCTTTTGACAAAGTTATCCACCAGGGAGATGAATAAATAGCTTCACTAAATACATATGGTGCAATTACACCCAGCAATAAGTGACAACAGGTCTTGCTTTATAGTAATCTAAAAATTCAAAGCCCAATTATTTCAGCTGCTCAGTAAATAATACTGAAAAGACGTGGTAGTAAAGCAACTTAAGAACATACTGTATTAGTAAACACTAATGATCTCTTTATGATCCACAGAGCCACTTCTTTTTCTTCTGAAGGAAAGAAAGCTTTTTGTAAATTAAGAAAGAAAAAAAAAAGCAAGGCATCCATGAGCTACAGCCAAGAACAAAATGAAAGCAGGGAGTGCTCCTTTTGATCTTTCAAGAGTAGTATTTAGTTAAAGAATGTATGCTGGACTACAGAAAAACATGACCAGAAACATGAGCATCTGAGACCTGAAAAATAGACCACTGGCAGCTGGCCCTTTAAAAAATATATTTATAAGAAAAAATAAAAAATAAAAAAAGGGACCGGTCCTCCTTAGATCTAAACTTCAGGGTGAACGGACACTGATTTTAATAAAAGGGGTCAGTTTCAGGCTTCTTTTTAGAATGCAGAAGCACTGCAAGTAATTGGTATAATTAGCAGTTTAGAAATGCAAATCAAATTCAAACTTGAAATGACTGAGATGGAAAAGCAACCTCAACAGGGAAAAGGGGAGAGAGAGAAAGAGAGGAAGAAGCATGAACACACACACACACACACACACGCACGCACGCACGCACGCACACACCCACTGGCCTTTCTGGATGATTTGAGGCTAGCTGAAGACACAGTAAAGATAGATCTGGGATCTGGCTGATCACTGGCACACTGACTGAACTTTTAGACAACCGTGGTGAGAGAGAGAGGGGAAACCAGAAACTGCCTAGCCACAGGTACCCCCAGGCCAAGATAATTTGGAGAATGACAATTCACAAGGCAGATCTGGAAAAAAAATGCCTATTTACAGCTTCTGTTTGCATACTCCCTAGACTTTTGGTGTTTATTATTTTTCTAATTTGAGCAAACCATGTAAGCTTTTGATATCTCAAAAATAAAATCATATGGCCAATAAAATACTTGTTTAGGGGGAAAAAGGTTAGTTCACTGACACAGGTTTACTTGTTGGTCACCTTACTACTGGGAAATCATAATCCACCTCTCTACTCTTCCGCTTCCTTGTGGCTGATTTGAACCAGAAGCCCCCCAGAGGCACCACCACCCAGGGGATCCCTGGCACTCTCTGATGTCTGATCCCGGCCAGGCTCACACAATTTGCACCTTCTTTGCACACTGTATTTTCCCTTCCTAATTCTTTACCTATCTGACATTAAGTACAAATTTCAGTAGCCATCTGCTTAACAGCCCACTCCTGGGTTCTGCATCTATTTTGCTCATCTATTTCCAGAGCCTGTCACAGTGCCTGGAACTTGCCAGGTGCTCCATGCGTGAAAATTACAAATTCTGGGATTGATGAATAATAATGGGTCAGATTATCCAAATGTCAAATTCTCAGTAACTGAGAATTTATCAGGTAATTTTTCTATGGAAACAACACATAATATCTGAAACAAGAATATACCAAATGGTATCCTAGCACAGTGCTTCTTGCACTTTAATCTCCTTGGGAGCTCCTTATAAAGCAGACTCTGATTTAGCACATCTGGGATGGGGTCTGGATGCTACATTTCTAAAAAAAACTCCCAACCGATGCTGATGCAGCTGGTCTTCAGGCCACACTTCGTTTAGCAAGGTCCTGGGGGAGCTAATTGATAATCCCAGCCCAGCTTTTCCCTTATGCGAGTCTTATTTATTTTTAATTTAAAAAAATCATATTGTGATTGCTACCTAGGTAAGTTCCTGGTTCAGATATTAATAAAGATGTATTCTGGGGCTGGTGAAGAGTCAAGTCACCACTTCTTGTTTTTTTCTGGGATTTGAGGGATCTGCACTACATATATTGTCTGATAAATTCTGCCTCTCACTAGAAAATTTAGCCATATCTTTAGTACCCCAATGAAAGATTCACTTGCATCAAGGGAATCAGGCAGGGGAAAAAAAATGAACTTGGATTTTCCATAGGGTATTCTTTTTATGATAGAATCTTTTGAGAATATTTGTCTTGTTTTGTTGGTTTTTTGAGAAATTGTTACATATGCAGCACTTAAGTATTTATAATATACAGAAGGTCCCCTTTATCTCTTAGGATTTCTTTCCATTTATGTGATCAATATTGTACAGATCATTCCTTCCAACAGTTTCTAAGCCACTGTGGATAGACTAAAATGGGCTGATGGATATTGATATTTTGGTCTTTACACTGACTTCCACATCTCTTAATATTCAATGATTCCCTTGTAAAGTGAGGGTTTGAGTTGTTTCTTCAAACAATGACACAGTAATATAGATGTTTTCTGCAGGCAATATCTGAATATTTCTTTGTACAAATGGTTTCGCCTCATACCACAATGCAAAGAGCTGGTAATGCATGTTTAATGACTTTTCAATGGATTAAAAGTAAGCTGTTGAAAACATAGTTTTGATAACAATTCTTTTGTTAGTACTTGCTGTTGGCTCTCCTGGAGGAATATTGCCAATGATAATTAGATTTGCGCTCTCTCTCTCTCTCTCTCTCTCTCTCTATATATATATATCTTCTCCATCTCACATACACACAGACACAGTCACACACACAAACACATGCACACACATGCATTTGCTGAAAAAGTAAACATGTGGCTTTATGTCTGTAGTACACCAATCAACATATCAAAATCCAAATTTAGAATCCTAATTCACAATACCACTTTTTTTTTCCCTTTTTTCTCCCCCTCACTTGGAGTAAATTAAATTCAGCCTTTGTTGGAAGGAAATGTAAAATGTGTTTCACACATATATTTAACACTAATCTGTTCTCCCTACCTTAATTATGCTTTGAATTTCTGTGGGATCTTATATTCCAGGGTCTCAATTTACTTTTATAAATATTCATAGATTTTTCCCATCTCTATTAAGGGTGCTAAAAATTACCTTTCTTTTTGCATTTGGAGAAACTGAGGCACCAGGGAGAAATCTATGGTTTGTCACTTAACGCAACTGTAGAGCTGCAAATGTGACCTAGAAGCTCCTCGATAAAGAGGCAACCCTCCTGCCAAAGCTTAGAAATAATGGTACAATGTTCACTGGAGGATTAAATCAGAGCCAGTCTGCTCACATTCTAGGCACAGCTACATTCTCTATGTTGTCTTTTCCTTAGTACAAAGTGCAGTAACAGAATAGCTGCCCCGTGGTTAAAGAGAAATGATTACAGAAAAGAACAGTTGGAGAAAACAAGGCAAAAGTACTTGGATTTTAGTCAGTGGGAGTCCATCACAGTAACTAATGGGCTGAGAATGTTTCTATTTTTTCACCAAGTAATCCATATGCAAATTTCCTGCAGTATTCAATATGCACTTCCAAGCTCAGTAAATGTTTTCTATTCTTTTCTGCTTAGCTCTCTCAGCTTTTTCCAATTAGGCCCTGTTTATTTAGAAAAAAAGAAAATGTCTAAAGGAAGGATTAAGCTCCGTATCTTATGGAGAAAGAATGAATATTAGAAATTCTTTCAGGATCTAGAGCATGCATTCTTTACTCATCCTCCCCGCTGGGATGGGTAATGAGAATAAAGTAAAAGAGGATGAAGCTTTTTACTTCATTTGGTTTGTTCAGCTGAAAACATGCCTTTGACGATCTGGAATTAAATCCAAAATGCATGACAATTCAGACAATGGTGCACATGGAATAAGCCGGTGGATAAAAATAAATAAATAAAAGAGAGATGCGAAAGCTCAAAAGGCCCCACCTGGTGAGCAGAAGTTCTGCAAAAGCAAGGGAATTCACGACGTAGAGGGGACAAGGGGACAGGCTGGGGAGAGAGAGCATAGGCTGGAGTTAGTGGCTGTGCCAAATGAAGACGACCTGGGGAACAGAGCCCTAAATCAGAGAGACGTTGCAAATGCATGGCCTCCCGGGGTAGTAATCAGGGAAGATGGCCCGCATGAGTCAGGCCTTCCTATCTTTAGTCATTGCACCCATGAAGACACGTGGTGTTCTGCCTATCTCTGTTAAGTTTCAAATTGAAAGCTGAAGGTCAATTTGTGCTTAAAGAAAAAAGTAAGACAGTTTCTCAACTCAGCTTCAGATCTTTTCTATCTGTTTATTTATTGAAAAAGAGAAAGAGAAATAAAAAATGCCTGAACTTGAGTTCCATGGCAGACAGGATGGAGGTGTCATGGTGCCTGAGAAGGAATTTCTGCCCCTGAGGATGGCCTGCTTCAAGAGGCTGTTGTGACACCACAAGAGATATTATATATGGTATTTTACAAACTTAAAAACATCATACCAATGAAAAAGGGGTCATGAGCAGTAGTTATGGTTGGCGTCGGATTAAAGAACAGGAAATAGCCAAGATGCTTCCAGGATCTTGGAACAGATTCTTACCAAATAGGGTTGTAAAGAACTAAGCATGAAAAGTAGCAAAATGTCAGATTAATTTTCTCTCCCTGCATTTAGGGATTCAAAAGCCATAGAGAATAATAATTGATAAATTATAGTTAAGGATAGACTGTTCACCTAGTGATTGAATAATACACAAAGCTCTTCAGAAATTTTCCTGATAAGTTTACTTGCCTAAGAGATAGACCATAAAGAGGAAAAATCTGGGAGAAAAAAGTGTCAATATAATCAGCAATGAGAAGTCTCCCTTTAATGACAGCTATGGGGAACCTGAATGAAGTAGTATATACATACAAGTGATTGGCTAGGACCATACCATAGACTGCTCCCATAAGTATTTCCTACCACAATTGACATTCTCCAGATTCAGCAAAAAAAAAAAAAAAAAAAAAAAAAGAAAAGAAAAGAAAAAAAGAAAAGAATTCTTCATCCGTGGTCAAACTACCTGCTTACATTGTCCATGAAAAAAACTCTTCTGGTTACATTACCTAATGGTCATTTATAAAAGCTGACTTCCATTCTTTAGTGTACCAGTTGAAAGAAACAAAAAAACACCTCCAACAGCTTTTTATATTTTCAGTTCCAAGACACAGCAATGCTCTCAAATTTCAGTTTCTCAAGTCTCAAGCTTCGAGAAAAATAAGCTAGGGGAACAAAAGCCTGCCAAAAACCCAGGCTGGCTATTAAAATGTTACAACCAACCGCCATGAGTTTGAGACTATAGATGGTATCCAAATTAACAGAAATGTCCTGGACAGAAGCCTTCAGATCACCATGGAACAGGCTTTGATGCCCTTTGTCTAATTCTGTGGAGACCCAATCTTCAAGCAGAATATTTTTGGCCCATCAAATAAAGGCCTTTCCCAGGAAGCCAAAGGGCTTGGAGACATCACTCTGATTCTCAGCCCATTCTTAAGTAACTCAACACACTGGATCTAACCCCTAGCTTTAGAGTACACCAAAAGACGTTGCATGGAGGGTTTTTTTGTTTTTTGTTTTGTTTTGTTTTGTTTTGTTTTGTTTCCTGTTTTGATCTCACAGACCAGTTGTATTTTTTTCCTCCTTTCATTACCGAAGTAACTCCTTCCATGTGCCAACTTTGAATAATCCTCAAACAGTAATTTCATTACAGAAACAATCTTAGTTGACCAGGCTGTAATGACTTTGGATGTTTCATCTTTATCTGGCTTTTTTCTTTTGCAGCTTCACTGACATGATGAGAGCTCCCCAAAAAGGGCAGGCTTCTGCCTCAACTCTCAGGCACATCAATAACAAGAACCATCTACACTTACAGTCACAAGCTGATTAAGCCCCCATATCTTCCCTGGCAAATCGTCTAAGAGCTCCATCCTTGAGAACTTGCCCTGGAACTCGCAGCATGGCATCAGCAGTTGGAACTAAAACCTGAAAAATCTTTACTAGGCCTCTAAGCCACCTGCCTCCCACAGCGCAGCGGAATGGGAAGAAAATCTCAAAGTGGCTCCCTATCTACAGTATATATCTGTTCTTTCTTTGAAGGTGTGGCCTAAGGGTCTCAAATGGAAAAGCAGGATAAAATAATCATCAAGCAGTGGGTTTGGAGCCCTTTCCTGAGAGTGTTTTACACTGCCTACACATTAAACCTGTTCTTGTTTATGCAGTAATCAATGTATTTGGATTGAATAACACTTCCCCAGTTTGGCTGCCTAGCCAATTAATGTCTTTGCTTTCACCTTTATAATTAGCACATTTAAAAGAAGATTTTTAAAGTTGCTATTGAGGTGGCAGTGAGGAGAAGGCACTGAGCCTGCGTGTGCAGGAGGAACAAAGACTCAAACTACAGGGAGTTGCAAGATGAACCACGAGATGGGATTTGCATATTGCAGACTTGTCAACCAAGGGACTTTTCAAGCAGCCCTAAGGATATACCACCAGGGCAGTACTGACATAGAAAATTAGATCCTCACCCCAGAGGCAACACTAGAGAACAGTGATTTTAAATAGAAGTCACATTTAAAACCTTGCTATTAGGCACATACATACAGCATGACTCTGGAAAACAGACAAAGAAATGTTAGCACCAACAGACTTCTTGGTGAGGTTTCTTTCATTGTCATTCCCAGGCCATCTCAGATGCACAAAGGAAGGGGCTCTTTCATGTTTTTCCTTTTGTCTGAAAAATTAAGCATTTATATCATCTGCTCAGATTCACACAAAGACAAACACCGTAGATATTGCAAGGCTGTGCAAAATGCTCTGCCTGAAATGCCCATGTTGCAAATCAGGGAGCTTCGTGGGACTGGCAAACAAGACCCCAAACAAAGAGATTATCATGGTTAATGAATCACATCTTCAGTGAGGGAATTCCGTGGCAGCAAAATGTCACACTCCTAAAGTTCTTTATGAAAAGCTGACTGGTAATGGAAAGCTGTGGCTCCTTCGGTAATCCTAACCCATGACTGACTTTCCACCAGCATGTTTCAACATTGCCTTCCACTCTCTCAGTTCCCTGGAAATGTATTTTGGAGGTAAATGTCTGCCGTACACAACTACCAAGCCCTTAAGTGAACAACTGCACAATTCAGAGTTTTCATGAATCTTCATGAGCTTTTCCTCCCACATGTATAATAACGATAAGGCTTTTTGAAGACGAGAGGAAGAAAAAAATGCACCATTTTTATTGAGCGTCCAGTATGCACGTGCTATGCCATGGGCCAGACGCTTACATAAAAGTTTCCTACATCAATTATTTTTTCAAAAAATGTCATGAATCATTAGAGTTATTTTACTAATAAAGAGATAAGACTCAAAGAAGTTAAGCAATAATGCCCACAAGTAATGCTAGTTGGGGTTGGAGTCAGACTGATGTACCTACAAATCTCCTCATTCTCCCCACTCTATTCTGCTATTCCAACAGTCTTAAAAGGCTTCCGTTCTTAAGTGCAGGGTCCTGTCTTATACTTCATTTAACAAACACGTGTTGGGCTTCTACTCTGGGCTGGACGCTGTGTAGGATCTCAGCACACCAAGATGAACGGGATAGAGTCCTCGCTCTCAGGAAACTCGCCCAGTATTTGGCCAGATGGCCATGTAAACAAACAAATGCAATAGAATGAGATATAATAAAAGATACAAGTAAAGAGAGAGACTGTAAATCTGGGATACTATACAGGTGGGTGTCAAAGTATAAATAGGAGTTCAACGTGCAGAGTGGCTGCTTAGGGAAACACAGAAATAATACTGGCTAAAGCCCAGAGGTGGAAAAACGACAACATGCTGTCGGAGGAAGCCATAAGAGAATAGCAAGAACTTCTTGCTGGTTAACTATGAGGTGAGAAGTCTGGATTAATCTTCAGTAAAGACTATAGGAAAGCCTTGGGCTCTACGCTTTACTTGCCATATTGCTTTGTTTTCAGTAGGCACTCTATGAATATGGGCTTTTGCTGTGGTCTGAAAGTTTGTATCCCTGCAAAATGCTTATGTTGAAACCCCACCCTCTAAGGTGATGGTTTCAGGAAGTGGGTCCTTTGGGAGGCCACGAGGGCATTCTGCAAGGATTAACGGGTAGAGCCCTCTTGGATGGGATTAATGCCCATATAGAAAGAGACTCCAGAAAGCTAGCTAGCTCCTTCCACCACGTGAGGACACACGGAGTGGGTGCTGTCCATCAGCCAGGAAGTAGGCTCTCACCAGACACTGCATTTGCTGGCACCTTGATATTCGATTTCCCAGCCTCCAAAACTGTAAGAAATACATTTCTGTTGTTTATGAGCCCCCTAGTCTGTGATATTTTTGGTATAGCAGCCTGAGAGGACTAAGGCAGCTTTAAAATGACAATCAGAAAATGTAATTCCTCTGACTAGAATGCTCCACTGGCTTCCTACAGTACCCAAAAGAAACTCCAAATTCCTCTTTGCAGTTGCCCAGCAAGGCCCATGTGATCCAATCTCTGCCACATCTGTGACAAAATCCCTTCCCTCATCCTCACAAGCCCCGCAGCTACTCTTCCTAAAACGCATAAAGCCCTTCCCACCTCAGGGCCTTTCACATGCCATTCCCTGCCCCAACACTTCACCTCTGCTGACTCTTCTCAGGAACATTTCTTCCCCTAGAGTCTCAACTTTATTATCGCTCCCTCCCAAATAGAGTATAGTGACTGTATTTGGAGACAGGGTCTTTCCAGAGGTAACCAAATTAAAATGAGGTCATTAGGGTGGATCCTAATCCAATATGTGTGGTCCCTTTATAGAAAGAGGAAATTTGGGCCGGGAGCCTTGGCTCAAGCCTGTAATCCCAGCACTTTGGGAGGCCGAGGCAGGCGGACCACCTGAGGTCAGGAGTTCAAGACCAGCCTGGCCAACATGGTGAAACCTCATCTCTACTGAAAATACAAAAATTAGCCAGGCATGGTGGTGTGCACCTGTAATCTCAGTTGCAGAAGAATTGCTTGAACCGAGGAGGCGGAGGTTGCAGTGAGCCGAGATGGAGCCACTGCACTCTAGCCTGGGCAACAGAGCAAGACTCCATCTAAAACAAAGAAAGAGGAAATTTGAACACAGAGACACACACAGAGGGAAGATGACGTGAAATTACAGGGAGAACACTGTGTAAATATGAAGATGGCCATCTATAAGCTAAAGAGAGAAGAGCCTGGAGCAGATCCTCTTCTCACAGCCCTCAGAAGGATCCCACCCTGCTGACTTCCAATCTCCAGAACTGCGAGACAATAAATTTCTGTTACTTAAGGCACCCAGTTTGTGGTACTTTGTTATGGCAGCCCTAGCAAACTAATTCATCTGCCACATTTTCTATGTATTTCTTCTACAGCACTTGCCACCATCTGGAATTGTCTGGTTTATTTATTACTCGTCTCTTACTATACCTATCCATTAGAATGCAGTCTCCATGCAGGCAGGGATCTTCTCTTGCTTTGTTCATCATTCTTTGACACTCAGGATGATCCTGGCACATAGTGGGTCCATAGTATGTTGGATAAATTAATGAAAAGATTGTGTTTTGGTGGACCGATAATTGGTAATTATTTATTTTTCATGTACTCATATGAACCCACACTTAGTCACAGGGCCTACCAACCCTGGGCAAATGAGAGAAAACTAGCACGTGGTGAATCAACAGAATTCACCAGCAGTGAGGTCAGCACTACCCACTGGTGCCTTACAAAAATTTTGCTCTTTGCCCAAGTTTTCCATATGAACATAGTTTGAAAGATCCAGTTGTTTCTTTCAATGTCCTGATGTTTCGCCAAACCAAATTCAATTGATTGAAATATAGCCTGCTGATGCTTTTGTAAGGCTAAAGAAGTGGATGGCAACCTTCCACCCCTTTGCTGAATGGTGTAATTGGCCTGCCATAAAGAATTGGGGAATTTTAACACATTCCCCATTTGGCTGAGCTCACCAATTATTC
Source organism: Pan paniscus (assembly GCF_029289425.2). Lineage (NCBI taxonomy): Eukaryota > Metazoa > Chordata > Mammalia > Primates > Hominidae > Pan > Pan paniscus. Next base: position 120,621,380 of record NC_073260.2, on the reverse strand, counting down.
CCCAGTTGCTATCAGAGCCACAGACTTTTCTTCTTTGGGGTCATTAAGCTTGTCAAAACTAATTTGTCACCACAACTGCTGAACCTCATTGCTCTGACAGCAGCACAAGGATCACCCTAAATAGGCCCTTGCATTATAAGAAAGTCAATGGCTCATCAGAAGCCACTGTGCTCTTGCTGTTGCCTTAGAATGGTCTTCTGACCCCAGAAGATGTGGAAACAGTATCCCATAAGTAACACAGGTCACAAAACCCTGTACTAATCATTTTGGTGTTATTAAAAATAAATAAACAAGTAGAATGAATAAATGCTTGGAATACAGGCTTGAATCTGATATGTGACCAAAATATACTATTCTCCAGCTTTGACAAAATTCAAATATATTACATATTCTCTCCATGCAACCATCTCATGGAAGTCAGGTGGAATTAAACATGTCATAAATCATGGGCCTCTAATAAGCCAGTCAGAATAACATTCTTTGAAAGTTTCTTGATTGTAAATGCAAAACTGTTCCAAAATCAAGGTTGCCAACATTCAATAGGAAGAAGGAAACTTGCTGTGAGGAAATAGCATCCCGTTTTGAAACAGTACTTTGTGGGCTCTCCCATATTGAGAATAGTTACACACCATTTGCTAGAGTTGGCAGGTTTAGTGAGTCTACACACAAGTCTCTGCACAATTAGACAAAGGTAAGAACAAATCTATTAATTTCAAAAAGTTGAGGGGATCTTCGCTGACTACCTATCAAGCATCATGAGAAGTTGCATTAACTCTTTTCAGGCTAAAGGGTACCACTTAATACAAAAACCAATGAAACCTTCAAGAAAATTAGTTATGATCACAAAGTATCTTGATATAAACATGGAATATGAAAGTAGCATTACTGGCCCGGCATGGTGGCTCACACCTGTGATCCTAGCACTTTGGGAGGCCGAGGCAGGCGGATTGCTTGGGGTCAGGAGTTTGAAAACACCCTGGGCAAAATAGTGAGATCCTGTCTCTACAAAAAATAATAATAATAATAAAATTTAAAAAATTAGTCAAGTGTGGTGGTGCACACCTGTAGTCCTAGCTACCTGGGAGGCTGAGGTAGGAGGATGGCTTGAGCCCAGGAGTTTGGGGCTGCCGTGAGCCATGCTGGTGTCACTGCACTTCAGCTTGGGGAACAGAGTAAGACCTTGTTTCAAAAAAAAAAGGAGAAGAAAGAAGAAAATAGCAGTATCAAAGAACTTTTGTTCTTTTCTTCCTAAAAAGATGCAACCCTAAATAGAACTGAGTTTAGAATAATTGGCTGCAACTAAGTTTTCTTGGTGGTAGTATAGATTAGACACAATGATACTTTCTTTAAATAATAAAGAGAGGCTAGAAATACCTGGTGCCCACACTCATGCCTCACTAGTTTCTTCCCCAGCAATCTTAATTTTCTCTTTTTAAAGGGGGTACCAGTTCCCTAATGAAAATTAACACTGTAAGTGTACAACTGGCAAAAGGATTAAATCTCTTGACAAAAAGCCAAGTCTTTCGTTGTTTACTTATATTTATTCAAACAAATCTGTAGGCTCATAGTTTGTCACTGATGTCATGCCTTTGAGCAGTTTTTTGTTTGCTTTTTGTTTGAGAAGAGATTACAGGATGGGTTGAGGAGAGTAAATAGGGAGAAACAAGAGAAAGGGGGGAATGTGAAGGCCAGAATTTCATGGGAGTCACAGATTCAGCTGAGTGCTAATGATGTCATTTGGTCTTCACTCTAGCAAAAGGGATCCCCCACCCCGAAACCCTGCACTTTCAGGAGGAGTAAGCTAAAAACTTGGCAAATGGCATAGTAACGAAGTCCTGAATTGGCAGCCAAGATCTGGATGTGAATTTTAAGTTGTTTTCTCCCCAGATGTCCAACAAGATCTGCTGTGATTTAAGAGGGGGGGGGGAGAGATTTATTGAGGTATAAAAAGCCACATTTCAGAGTTGCCAGTGCTAATCAATAACTGGAATTTGACAAAAGACCATGTTAGGCTCAATAATGAAAAGGACACACATATAAAGGCAAGTATAATTACATGGTATAAATAAGGGAGAGGTTGCCAAAGACTGCATGTTGCCAAGTGCCTCAAATATTCATGTTCTTTGAAAGACTTATTTTTGTGTCTACGGAGGATGAATAAACCTCACTTAAAAAATAAGACTCTTCCCAAACCTTTGCTCATTTCTGGAATTGAACCCTTTTGCAGGTTCTGAAATGTTTAACTTTGTTTTTCATTAATTCGACATGTTCACACATCCCCTGCACTTCTGGAGCTCTGAACAAAACTGGCAGTGAGAGTATGCTGGAATATTGAAGTGACGACTGCTCCCCCAGTATCACTGGCCCTGCTGGAGATGTGCCGCTTGTTCTCATAAGACATTAGGGCAAACTCTGCATCCTTCTGAAGTCTGAGTTATCACAGGAAACTGAAAACTTTTGGTGCTTGGCCAAGTGGCTTCCCATCTCCAAACTGTTAGTGACTCAGCCAGAGTAAAAGTCAGCTCTGTGCACGGGGACCATCCTCTAATGCAGAGACCAAATAAGAGGAAAATTAATTGCTGAATGATAGAAGTTTCCTCTTTGACTCTCAAAGCAGGGGGGTCATTTAAAAGTTAACTTCTGCTTTGTTCTTCAGCTTTAGAAATGCAGGTAAAGCACAGATTGGGTTCATTGCCAATCCAGATTGATAATCTTATCGTGAGGCTGAAGTGGCGTCAGGCCTCACCGAGACACCAAGGATGATGGTTGCTGGTACAGAAACTGTAAATAAGCCCTTCGGAGACAGTGCTGGCAAGGGCCTTCCACATCACTTGAGTCAGTTTCATGATTCATTTCTGAATCTGATTGCCATGAAACTACAGTGAACCAAACACTATATTCCACCGGTTAAACTGGACACTTTTTCCAATCTGTGATGGTGCACGCACTGCTTCATGCTCCATGCATGTTCTGAGTAAACAACTGCGTCCGCACACTAACTGGTAGAAGTTCCTGGTAGCTAGAGGTATTTTCCAAACAGACACCGAGAGAGTGCTGGGCTGCAAAGTATCATTGCTGGCCCAAGCCATTAGCTTCAGGGAGAGGATATATTATGTTTACCACAGACTGATGGGAGTAATTTACAGAATCATCATAAATGCTGTGTATCTCCTCAGTCTCTCACACAGCCTTTTGTAGACAGAAAGATAAATGTGAAGCTCGGAGCAAGCTCATTTAATTTTCGCCTGACAGCTAGTAATAACAGAAGCATCTTATAAAGGTTATGTTTCAATGAAAAAATCTATTACTGGGCGTACAAAACACACTTGCATTAATTATATTCTCTTTGCACTGTATTTAACAAAAGGCCAAGAAGTTACCCCCCAAAAAAGGAACAAATGAAGAGAATTCTACCTATCTGAAATTTTCTTTTCTAATTTTCCAGGAATTCAATCACACACTCTGTCCTTTAATTAGTTACTACATTTAATTAAATCTGATGTTCTGGAGATGACTAGCCAGAAATATGATCAGACATATAACAAGGATCAATTATTCTCCAGCAGATGATATTTCTATATTTCTAAATTTGCCTGTGTCTAGAACATACCTTGCCTGTCATGCTGGAATACTGGAAAAGAATAAGACACAGGGACAGAATTTTTTCATATTTTGTCTTCAAAATTGGTATCAGGTGAAATGATTTATAATAGCAAAAGCCAATACCTTTTATTTTCAGTGTTTCTGGGCAGTAGTAGGACATGAGTGTGAGGTAATGCTTTTTAAGGAAATTATGGTGCTCAACAATTGTAAATAGTGAAGGTTATCTTAAAGAGAAAAGGAATGTTCCTGAACTAAGAAAATCTCCAGCAGGATATGGAGCTAAGGGTATTGTTGCCTGTGTGAAGTCAGATACAAATAATTCTATTCTAAACTTAGTTCCGTTAACTACCAATTGTGTGATCTTGGACAAAAAAAAAATTAGCAATATGAAATAAAATACTCTGAGGGCCACAGTTTCACAACTGTCATGCTTGAAAATGAAAATAATAAATCTCTCCTAAGGTTTCTATGATGCTTAAATGCACACAGTAGGCTGTCAAACAATAGGAGTTTCCTTTACCCTACTTCTTTCCTATTTCTTTCTTTTTTTTTTTTTTTTTTTTTTTTTTTTTTTTTGAGACAGAGTCTCGCTCAGTGCCCAGGCTGGAGTGCAGTGGCGTGATCTCAGCTCACTGCAACCTTTGCCTCCCAGGTTCAAGCGATTCTCCCGCCTCAGCCCCCCGAATAGCTGGGACTACAGGCGCGAGCCACCACTCCTGGCTAATTTTTGTATTTTTAGTAGAGAGGGGGTTTCACTATGTTAGTCAGGCTAGTCTGGAACTCTTGACCTCAGGTGATCTGCCCGCCTCAGCCTCCCAAAGTGCTGGGATTATAGGCGTGAGCCACCACACCCAACGCCTCTTTCCTAATTCTATCACTCTAATCCACTAGTTCATAACTTTGAGTCAAATCCTATGTCTTTATCATCAACAGTCTAAATAAAAGTTGTATAAGATTTGTAGGAAGGTTTAAACCTTCTAACCTCCTGACGAAACATATGCATGGGGAAGGCCAGTGCAGCAGAAGGAGTGGAAGGCGCTGCTTCCAAACCCAGCTATGTTCCTAGTATTTGCAGCAGGCAGTGATCTCTCATTCAGCAAAGACAAGCTGCAGATGTACCAGGTGATGACCCAGAGCTACTTACTGGCCACCAACTCCTCCTCTCTCATTCTGTGCTGCTTATTTGGACCCCAGGAAACGAAGAGAAATGGAGAAAACAAAAGGTAACAGATACACTACAACCTCACATAACTATAACCACTGTGTAGGCACATGTCATTGTTTGTTAAAACCTCGTTCTTCACTGTGTGGTCTTCAAACCAGCTTCAGCATCAGTGTCACCTGAAGCTTAGCAGAATTTCAGAATTCCAGACGCAATTCCTAATGAATGATAATTTTCATTTCCACAGAAAACTCAGGCTTAAAATGTGAAATTGTGGTCTTTTGTTCATTCTTAAACTTTAATCCAGAGTATAAGCTCTAAGAGGGAAGATATCTTCACCTTATTGGAAACTGATATGTTCCTAATGACTAAAACACATGCCTGGCACATACTGAATGCTCACTATATAACTGTTGAATGAATGACTGAATGGGATTGATGAAATCTATGACTGTTGCAACAAAATCCTGGCTTCCTTGGATGCCATTATGGGACATGACTATTGTAATCAGCAGGAGCAAAAAAGTGTATTCTATTAAATGCAGGAAATATTTATTGAACAAATTCCAAGAATTATGACACTGTAATAAATCAAACAGGTATTGATAGGCTAAATTTGACTTCAATGATGCAAAGCTTTTTTTTTTTTCAGATAATGCTAATTGATGATATAAAAAAAGATGTCACATGAACTGCTTTAAAATTTTACCTCTTTAGGCCAGGCGTGGTGACTCACACCTGTAATCCCAGCACTTTGGGAGGCTGAGGCAGGCCAATCACCTGAGGTCAGGAGTCGAGACCAGCCTGGCCAACATGGTGAAACCCTGTCTCTACTAAAACTACAAAATTAGCCAGGCATGGTGGCGCACGCCTGCAATCCCAGCTACTCAGGAGGCTGAGGCAGGAGAATCACTTAGAACCCGGGAGGTGGAGTGAGCTGAGATCGCGCCACTGCACTCCAGCCTGGGTGACAGAAAAAAAAAAAAAAAAAAAAAAAAAAAAAAAAACCCTTTAAACAACTTTTTTAAGGTATAAATTACACACCACAAAATTTATCCAATATAAAAGTGAAATTCAATGATTTTTTAGTAAATTAACTGAGGTCTGCAACTCTCACCACAATCCAGTTTTAGAACATTCTCATCGCCCCAGTGAGATTCCTCATATCCATTTACAGTTAATCCTTATTCCTACCCTCAACTCCAGACAATTTCTTTCTGGAAAAAAAAAAAAAGAGAGACATTTTGAGGATTTCTCAATCAGGTACATGATTGATACTGTACATGCAGTTCTTCTTGGACACTTAGTAAAGAAGTCCAGTAAGGATCTCTATCTGCCAACACCTGGCCAATTCATTTTCAGTTACTGTGTACCTGAAAATCATTTTGAAATCAATTTTTCTTTAAAAATTCTCTATCCTGCTGGGCGTGGTGGCCCATGCCTGTAATCCCAGCACTTTGGGAGACCGAGGCGGGCAGATCACCTAAGATCAGGAGTTCAAGACCAGCCTGACTAACATGGTGAAACCCTGTCTCTACTAAAAATAGAAAATTAGCCAGGCATGGTTGCACGTGCCTGTAGTCCCAGCTACTCAGGAGGCTGAGGCAGGAGAATCACTTGAACCCAGGAGGCAGAGGTTGTAGTGAGCCAAGATCGCGCCACTGCACTCCAGCCTGGGCAACAGAGCGAGAATCCACCACAAAAAAAAAAAAAAAAAAAAAAAAAGAAAGAAAGAAAAGAAAAGAAAGATATTAGTATATGAGGCTAAGTATACCAGCATATTTACTGCTTAATGTGTTACAGGGGCAGCAACACAGGGCACATGCCTGAATCCTCGGTTATAATACATCAATACTACAGACTGTGATGCAGCTATCAAGAAGAATGTGTTAGAGTTACATGAAGTGACCTGGAGAGATATCCATATTATGATGCTAAGAGACAAATGCAATGTCATGAGAAAGATGGATAATATGATCCCATTTTCTGTAAGGAAAATCATATATGTGTATATATTTGTATGTTTCTACAACCATAAAGAATGTGCAGAAGGACAGGCACGAAGCTCTTCACACTTATTATTTTAAGGGGGAGAGTGATGGAGGCTCAGGAGGTGAGGAAAATACTTTGTGCATTGTTGTGAGCAAATAATGCTTTGTTGTTTGAAAATAAGACCCCATAAATCATATCTTCAAAAACTGGAATTACATTTTCCATTAACTCAGGTTAACTTTCTCATCCCTTCCTTTTCGCCATAAATCTAAATTCATACAATCTGTCCGAAGGTGTGGGCTAAAATACGATGTGGATTCTTGAGATCTCTGGGTTATAATTTTAGAGTTTTCAAAATTGGATTTCAAATCTATTGTCACTAGTCTAAGGGGGTGAAGACCTTGGCAGCATGATTTTATCATGTAGCAGGAGCAGAATGATCATCAGCAGGAAGCCTCACCTTTAATGGCTTTCAAAGTTCTTCTAACTGAATGGGACAGTGGAGATACGGTAAATGCTTAGATTCCCAGTGCTGATGATAGGGAGCTTAACAGCACTTGTCTCAATACTCATGGTAGTCTAATTAAATAATACAGAAAGCATATCAGTTAAGCAACAAACAAAATTTTTTTAAAGGAGGTAGCATTTTCAGTATCACCAAATGAAATGCTGACTATATGCATATGAAAAATACATATTTGTGTGATAATCCATCTATACAAAATGCTTAACAGTGATATATTAAGGAAAAATGTTTGATTAAATTATACAAATTATATAAGAAAGCTAAGGTATTGTATTTTTATGTTTTCCATAGGTAAGGTTTTTTTCACCTTTATAATGTTATTCTTGCCAATTTCATCATTTTTAACAGTAAATCTTTTAATTTAAAGTATTATATCCAGGAAACTACATAAATGATAGTACAATTCAGTTAATTGTTATAAATTGAAGAACTCATGTAACCACCATAGATCAAGTAATAGTACATTTCATTATTACTCCTAAAAGAAATTCAATCTTTAATTCCGGGAAAGAAAGTCTAAATTACCAAATATATTTGGTACATTTACGGAGTTACTTCATCCACTGGGGTTCAGACTGGACTGTCTGGGTAAAAATCTAACTGTAAGTGAGTGAGCAAATTTAAATATGACTCTACAGAGTCTAGGGACAAAACATCCTTTGGAAAAGTGTGTTAGGCTCCATCAAAACGGCTTGGCTTTTTTTCCATTGTGTCACAGAAGCAATTGTCAGGACCAACGACTTGTCCATGTTTGAATCACAGAACTAAAGCCAAACCCTTGACTCATCTCTAGGTTCATTTTTACCCTTGTTTCCTTTGTCACCAAGGTGTAGTGTAATGAAATGCATATGACCTGGCAAACTGAACAATAAGCCTCACTGTTCAAAGAAGGTAAAACAGACGATTAATTTGTCAGCACAAAGTGAAGATTCAGAAGGCTGAAATATCAATCTCCTTTTCAGTCTATTATTCTTTCTTTGAATAAAAGGTTGCTTATAATTCACATTAGGTTAGAAATGCAGAAGTTCAAAAGCGAGCAAACCTTGTGCTATATATTCCCTACACCTCGCAGGAAATATCTCCAAAGAAGAAGAGGTCTGCGGAAAGGATTTACTAAAGCCCAATGTTTCCACCCAAAGTAGACCTTCTTTTGGTCTTGCACATATCAGATACATAGCTACTTGGTGACTTGATCAGAACTGATATGAAGTAATCAAGATCAATTTCATGAAAGCAGAGATCTCAGGAATATGGACCATGAAGTGATTGTTGTTTATAGTAAACAGCACTTTCAGCTGGGCTCAGGATTCCAAAAGCCCAGGATAGCTCTTTGATTCTTCTGGAGATCTTCTCTTCCCAACCAAATACAGCCACTGTGAAGAACTCAGCTTGCTGTGTATGAAGCAACCAAAATAACTTGGGTCCCTTGTTTCTGAGTTCCATGACCAAGCTTGTCAGAAGCCCCAGATGGTTGCTTTCAGTCACTCCTAATGACAGGAAAGCTAGGCAATCCAGCACCTCTGTCCAGAAACTGAGTAAAATTCAAAAAGTGGCATTTTCACAGTATACTTTCAGGGAAGGAAGCTAGGTGAGGGGCTTTAGATCAATTCTGTTATTTCCTGTTTCAGGGGCAAATCTTGCAACTTGGTGGACAAATGCCACCTATGATAAAATATTTTATTTAGAATTGTACAGTCATTTCATGTTCCAAGTGAGTAACATTCACTGCATTCACACACAACCAGGAAGTCAGTAATTTAGTGTTAGCTTTCGTCTCTGCCTAAATGCAAAAGTCTGGCACATAAGATAATTTGAAAACAATTATTAAGGGTGGTTTTCAGAGCTGGTACACACATATAACCACCAAATATCTGGCACAGATCCTTCTACTTTAGCTCAGAGATTTCCTAAAGAGGACAGTAAACAAGACCCTCTCTGTTTCACTGATGCTAGTAAAGGGATTAAAATAGTCATAAACAAGATTTTTTAATGGTGGAAAAACTCAAAAGCAATGTAATCTTACAGTCCTTATATTATGAGAAGATGAATCGTGTTGATTGTTTCTGACAGAAGACTCTTGATAATTCATGGAACAGGAAGTCCAAAATGTAATTTCTTTCCTAGACAATCTGGGCAAACAAATGCATTATTTGTAGAAGAAATTTTTATTTTGTCAACCTAAAAGTTTGCCATAGACATCTTCTTTAAAAATATAGAAATAAGAGACTACCAGTGTTACCTTGCCCCTGAACAAGGCCCAGGATGCTGCTAATGCACAGGACAGCCCTCATAACAAAGAACTATCTGGCTGAAAATATTAGTAATGTAGAGGTTGAGAAGCCCTATCCTATAGCATGGAGTTGCAGGATTATTCAGGAGAGCAGAAACTGAGATTAAGTTGATCATACACACAAACCTCTCACTCAGCACAGTTCAATTTCTTCTAAACTTTGGAGAACAATTTACCAAGTAAATATCCTAGTGTGAGGCTGGCAATTGAAGAGAGAAGGATGAGAAGATGAGTATTCCCTAAGTTAAACAATGAGTTCAAAGCAGGTTCAGAGGCACAACATTGGCTGTATTTGCCCTGCTATATGACTTTAGTATTCTGAGGGGAAATAAAAAAAGGATGGGGAAGAAGAAATGGAAGGAAAGGAGGGAGAAAGGGATGGAATGGAGAAAGGGAGGGAGGGAGGGAGGGACGGAGAGAAGGAAGGAAGGGAGGATCGATCAAAGGAAGGAAGGAAGGAAGGATTAATCGAAGGAAGGAAGGAAGGATCGAAGGAAGGAAGGAAGGATTAATCGAAGGAAGGAAGGAAGGATCGAAGGAAGGAAGAAAGGAAGGAAGGAAAGAAGGGAGCCTTACGCTTTCCATCACCATCAAAGAATAGAGCAATGGCAAGATAGCCACGTCACCCACCCCTCTCAAAGTGGAGAACATTTGGAGCTCATTTTAGACCTCCTGTCCACATGAAGACACTACACACTTTCTGCCTATGTCACATCAGAAGGGGCTTGAGGCTGAATTCTATTTTATGCTTTAATGGTGTCACTGGCACAAAGCAGCGCTTACTCGGTTGAGGGAAAAGTAACCCAGCCTTAAAAGAAAAAGTCATTATCTGATCCCTATGCAGTCATCCCTTATACCTAAAAATGGTATTTTTCAGAAATGAGAAAATTCTAAATAAGCCATTGGGGGAAACTAATAACAGGTTTGTGAGAAGAAGAGAGTAAGGGAAATGAAAAGGGATCTGTTGCACAACAAAGACACAGACACAACTGACATGCAAGGGCTCTGTTGGCACATGACTGCCAGGATGCAAAGCTGGGTCTAAGCACAACAAACTAACCCACGGTACATACAGTAGCATGACAGGCCTATGGTTATCTGATTGGCACACCATAACTGCTCTATTTCGTGTATTTACACTTAAGCCTCTAATAATAGTTCTTTGAAAAGCACTGTCTTCTATTTAACTGATGATTGGCTCCAGCAATTAAATCCTACCACACTTTAGAATGCTGGACTATTCTGCTGCTTCCCAGAGTTGGAAAGAAAGGAGTTGACTCACATCTCACCCATCTCACTCCAGGTCAGCAATGGCACTGGAGGCAGTGCTGGGGATACTGAGGATATTGCTGTTTTGAGTGGCATGTGTTTGCTATGGAGAAAACAGTGAGTAACAGGAAAGATCCCGCTATTTGTGGTCCAAGAAGGGGCTTTTGTTCAGAAAGGTGTTTTGGGACACTTACTGCTCACATAACACACTAGCGTGTTAGCATTTCGTATCTCTACTAGTTTTCATGTCTAGATCAGAATGCCATATAAAGGTATGCTTTCCTATGGAAGAGTAAATGTCTATGTTGTTTACAAAAAACTTCTGCGTTGGTAAGTACTGCTTGATTTGGGGAAGATGAAACTAGATATAGGTCCTTTTTTCCCCTCCAGTAAGGCTTAAGATGGTTCTTCTCTTTTTAGGATGAAATCTGTGCATATGACAAATCATCCCAGCTCTTTATTCCTCTACCTAATGTAACTTCAAACGTCCCTCATTCTATACTCTGATTATTGGTTATCTCTGGATCCTATAAATGGGAGAGGAGAGTATGGTCACTGCTCAGTTTTGGAGGGCATGTTAGCCTGCAAAGGCCCTGTGTTACAGATAATGGGGTCCTCATGGGGAGCTTCCCAAAGGAAGCATGAGCTTCTCTTTTAGTATTTGGGCTTGCCAGCTTCCATCCTGTTTCTGGTTTCTTGACTGTAGTTTCAAAAAGGGTTTTTTGTTTGTTTGTTTGTTTGCTTTCTGATAGATTATCATAGGGTTACATTTCAGATAAGCCATCTTTAGGCACTTTTCTCCTTGTAAAATACTATGAAATGTGGTGGGCACAAAAGCTTTAGGACTTGAGGTTATAGTACTATTTGAAAACTCTTTCTACCTGTGTGTTTAGTTTATATATTTACTTTCCTGGTATTAGTAAGTTTATATGTTTTAATTTATTCCTCAAGTTGTTTTAAAAAATGATTTAAGAGAGACTTCGCTTATAGAAAAGCATATGTTGATCTTTGCATTGTAATACTTCTTCCCAAAACACGTTAGAATGAGTCACGGTAGTTCTAGTGAATCTCTCTTCTGACGCTGATTGCAAGAGTTAAGCAAACTGCAAAGTTTGAGGGCACATTCCTCCACATTTCTGACACCACCTGTAAGTCTATGGTGGTGGGGGGGGGTCCTCAAAACACCTTCAGGTGCAATAATTCATGAGAAGGACCCACAGAACTCACTGAAGCTATCATATTCATAGTTATGGTTTATTACAGAGAAAAAATACATATTAAGATCAACAAAGGGAAGAGATGCATAGGGCAAGTCTGCTAGGGTTCCAAATGCAAATGCTGCCATTGTTCTCAGAGTGTGATATCCTCCTGGGATCAATGTGTGACAATATACACGGAGTACTGCCATCCAGGGAAGGTCACCTGAGCTTTGGTGTCTAGAGTTTTTATTAGGGCTCCATTGCATCATTGATAAATTGTTTATGTGGTAGATCTCAGTCTCCGAGTTGACTGATATTGTGTGTTCCAAAGCCTCCACTCTAAATTATATGGTTGGTCTTCCTGGCATGGCCTGTCCCACCTTAACACTGTTGGGTGTGGCTGGTCCGACCTAATATCTGGTGTGGCCAGCTCCCAAATTAAACAAAGACACTCCGATCAGATATTAATATGAATTACCTCCCAGAAGTTGAGGGCAAGGAGAACTCTCTTTGGGCGAAGTCAAGTTCTTTATTACACAAAAAATTTACCTGTTATTACTAATCGTGCTAATCCTAGCCTATTCCTAACTATGATACTTTACTATAAAAATCATTTTCACACAAAGCTGTTGGGAAATTTTTAAATGAGAAGCAAATTAAATCTAAGAATAAATATCTCTAATAACATAAAATTAAGACTATCAAAACCAGAAGGCAACATCCAAATAGTAGTTAAAATGAGAATCACAGAGAAAGAGCTTGAAAAATACACACCATTTCAAACCACATAATTAAGAAGGGAAACCATTAAAATTTTTGACACTTTATTTTTGTAAAACTTTTACATGTTTACTTAATGTTGCTGCTGAAAGCTAACCAAATTTTTTATTGTAATCTCAAGCCTCACAGATCTGTTAGATTTCTTAAAAGAAAATTCTTATAAAAAATCAAACATTTATGAGCTCAGATCACTTATGATTCCTGTAAGTGCAAAAAATAAATGGACATATGGTACAAATTCTCACTCACTTCTACTTTATTTTGCAAGTGAGATGTGTAAAGCTCTTCAAGACCTTCCCAACCATACATGAAAACAGAGGAAAGAGTTCTGGATTTACACCTTTTTTTTTTCTTTCCCAACATGAAATTTTATGAATTACATACAGTGGCAGGTCAAGAACTGAGTTTGAATAAATTAATGAATGGTTTCTACTGCAATCAACAAATTCAGTGAATACAAAGAGACTATGGTTTAGTTTTACCCTTTTCCTTCTTTTCTAATTAAATTCTAGATACAGAGCCTCCCTCAAATGCAGAGTTAACAGTGGGGTTGTGTTTCTGATCAACAGAAGCTGCTGGATTACCTTGTCCACAGATATAAAAAGGTAGTAAGTTCCGTAAAGAAATTCTGTCCCCATTTGAAATCTCTATTGCTTAGTGCTTTTAATGCAATTGGGGAACTGACTGGGAGCAGAAAACTATCCCAATGACAGACATATGAGGACTCTGCTATTTTCTAAAAGTCAATCAGCACCATTTGTGCCTGCAGAAAAACCAATCGCTCCCTAATGCAGAGGGCTGAGAGTACATGGGGAATATACAATGAAACTATTACAAGTTTAAAAGAACAGCATTCATATTTTTTTTTCCACCTAGGAAGTGTTAAAGACTATGAATTGCAGCTGAGGGAGAATTAAAGTCCCTATTTACACATTTCACTGTGCCTGCAAAGCTGAAAAAGAAATGAACTCAGTTGTAAAAGTATGCAGTTCGCTCAGGCAATTTCATTGTCTTAGTGTAGGAGAAAATGTCCTTTAATGTCATCAGCTAAGAAAAGGTGAATATTCAGGAATCAAAAAGCACCAGAAATGTTAACATTAAAAAGAAAAAGAAAGGTGACAGGACTAGAAACGTGATAAGGCACATGGAGGATGTGTGGGATTTCGAGGAAGAGGCATGTGAAGAGGGGAGAGAAGCCTCCTGAATCAGGGATTTGCAGCTGGAATGGGAAAAGATTAGAATTTCTGGGGTTGCAGTGTAGTTTGAAAAAGGACATTAAACAATATAATCTTATATTGTGAATACAGAAAAATACCTTTCATTTTTGTAACACAAACCTTGGTGAGTCTAGCCCTAGGAAATCTTCTTGGCTGATGGAGACAAGCCCATTCTAAACTAGCAGCCAAGAAGATTCTCAACAGGAGAGGGAGTGGGCAGTTGGAAGAGTAATGTACAAAACAAGTACACTCCCAGGGGGGGCACAGGAATAGGGAAAGGGCTGAGATTTGCTTTGTGCTTATTGGAAGAGGGCATGGAGTTTTAAAAATTGAATAACACTGTCCAAAGTCATCCTAAAAGTATTACTAACACCTTCAGAACCCTGTTTAGTAAGAGCCATTACTGCTGTATCTGTCAAAGTAACCTTGGGCGATTTGACTTTTTGGAATACAAACCTCTGGCACTTTTCTGGAACCTAGCTGACCTCTGGATAGGGTACTTTATTGTGTTTCTGCATTTGCATTGCATCTTTTTTTTTTTTTTTGAGAAGCACAAAGTACCTTATAGGTGCTTACTTTTAAATAAAATAAAAAGTCTAAAATAGACTAGAAACCAGTAACATGCCTTAAGGTTTTACTTGCACTCTTCCAAATAAACATATTTGGTTCTTTTTTATGTCACTGGTTTTTGTCCATCGTGACAAGTCTCACAGATTCATTAGGAGGAAAAATAACAAGCTATCATCATATAAAGACCCCACAGAAAACATCAAGAAATTCAAAACCTCTCTCTGCTTCCACAGCCCTCATTAAAAAATTGCACCTGTCAATAAAACACAGATAAATTAGGTGACTGTAAGTGAAAACTGCTAAGGTAAATCAGTAATTAAAAAAACTAAACCCCACGTAGGTGAAACACCATTAAATCTGTCGCTGTCTCATCAGATCAGGAGCCAATCAGGTCCTGGCGGGCCATATGTGTATTTATAAATATATCTGCTAATGTAAAGGTCGCACTGCTCACTGCTCAGGGAAATCAGGCACATTTGGAACCATCCCTAGAAGATTTTGGTTTCTTTAAAAAAATATTTTGACAATTTGTGACAAATGCAATCCTGCCCCCATATGTTTTGTACTATTTAAAGGGAAATGACACCCAGTTGCCTTCACATCAACATGTGAATTTTTTTTTTTTTAATAATGAAGTTAGAAGATGAGAGGGGAGGCAGGTTACCTTCCATACATCTTTAAAGATGTAAATATCTTTCCAAACTTCATATTTCCACACTTGTCCAAGAGGACAGAGCTTCCAAAATCTGTGTTACTGCTCATGACATAGGAAATCACAGAAATTTTTCTTCCAAATTGGAGGCTGAAGTGGAAAAATAACTGGAGTGACAAGAAAGTGATGGCAGATTCTTGCCACCAAATGCAGTCTTCTGCCCCGTTGCCTATTTTTTTTTTTCGGCTCAGTAACTCCTTCCCCTTTCTAAGTATGAGTAGGAAAAGGACTCTTGAAATGCTCCCCTCTGACACCCTCTGAAGAAACCTCTAATGAATTAATTTAGAACATCTGGATGAATTCAGAACATCTCAATCAGGACCAAGAGTAACATCATCACGAGGCTGCAAGAGCCAGAAGTGAAGAATAAGCTTCAAATAGGACACACCCATTTACTTGCATCTCACCCCATTCCTTAGTGCCAACACAGTGACAAGGTTTCTCTATGGCATGGGAGACAGAAATCCTCCCCCACAAAAAAAAAAAAAAAAAAAAAAAAAAAAATTCCACAATCGGATGACATCTTTGGTGGAAAAAAAAAAAAAAAAAAGCTTCTGACAAGACAGAAAGGTATGAAAATATTTTGAGAGAACTTGTTTAATCGCCCAGCAATGCCTTCCGTTCAATTTAGCCCTTGAATCAGAATAATCATGACAGATGGCTCCTGCTAGTTAAAAAAAAATTAGCTAAAATTTCAGATAACGCAGCCTTCTGTCATGTTCTCCTACTCTGAGGTTTATGCAGTTTGTTCAGCAGGCTCTGAACTGCATACTGCTAGTTGATGACCAGTTTTCACTTAGGATCTGCAGAATTCACACCACTTGACACCGAATGCTTAGAACTCCCAAGCCAGGAGAAATATTGTCAGTTCAGATGACAAAAGACCTTGCTAGGCCACCCCTCCTCCACCCAGATATTAGATCCACATTTTATACACCAAGCAATGTTTAAAATGTAAGGACCGAGAGGAAAGCTCTTGGCTCTATCAGCCTTGCCATCTCTTTGTAGCAGAATAAACTCATATCTGATGCTATAATTACAACCCTAATGGACACATTTAATTTATTTTGGAGAACTGAGGTTGATATCCACTAGTGCTATTATTAAAAAGACTAATGAGAGCTGCTCGGTAAGAAAAGAAAAGATTTATTGAATTCCTTTTGGCACCCGGCACAGCTTAGCAATTTTGAGAGCCCATCAAAACAGCAGATATATACCCTGCTCAGATGTGCTGTATGGGATGTGAGCTGGGTTTCAGATTTTTCAATAACAAATCTGTCACTCCGATTTTAATTAGACGGCTTAAAGCAGCCACATCAATAATGGCAGAATGACGGCTTAGTTCAAAGATCATAGAGATGTTACTTTACTTTAATAGTTCTTTTATACAAGTACATATTTCAGAAGTTTGCAAGGCATTCATCTTGACTACCCCTTTCACCAAAGAGGAGAAAAAAATATTCTTAATTGAATTGAACCAGGAACACTAGCAGTCATCATCATTTCTACAGCAGGCTGTTGCATCCAGCTGGTGAGGAGGTCTAATTTCACACCACGCAGCAATGAAATGCTGCTAACTTTTATTTGTGAGTGTGAAATGGTAATATTTCATGACAGCGAAAGGCCAGTTGACACCGCTGGGTGCACCCTCCGCTGCTCCAAACCTGAGAGACAAATGGGAGGTCTTGGTTGAGTACTGACAAACAAACGGATCTTTCTCATAAAACGCTCCCAGAGAATGAAGGGAGGACTCAATTTGGGATGAAGGGTGAAGCCCGCTGTAGAAGTTCCCATTTAACTGTGAACACTCCTCTGCACAGATGGTACAGGAAAGCGGATGGTAATCTCAGAGTGAAAAACTGGCCAAAGTCTAAACCTTTTTTTTTTTTAAACTGGGTGGGGATAATGAAGAGTTGTCATTGTATTCCTTTCCATTGATTCTTGTTACATGAATAAAAACATTGGCTGAATAAATATTACATAAATAAACACTATTAGTATATAGAAACTATTACTATATTGGTATATATCTTCCACACTTTGATGGGAATATGTGTGTACACTTTTCTTTAAAAAATAAAACCATTCTATACATACTGTAAAGATTTCTGCTTAATATTTCTGCTTAATATGGTTATTATTTTCCATGTCAACAAATATATACCAATGTCATCATTTTAACAATTATATACTATTGCATTGTATAAATAATCCATACATTACTGAATCAATCCCCTCTTGCTGGACATTCAGATAATCTCAGATTATTTTGCAACGTTATGTGTATATGTGTATATATATATATACTAATATAGAGTACATGAACATGTACTTTCTATATATGAATATGTATTATACACACACACTATATAATTTGATTATTATATTCGAATAAATTATCTTAGGATAAATTATTAGAGCTGGCACTCCCAAGTCTAAGTATCTGCATTTTTAAAAAAGATTTCATATGCAGTCAGCACTCTATATCCTAGAGTTCCACATGTGCACAAAATCAACCAACCTCAGATTAGAAATATTTTGTAAAAATACAACGATAAAAATAATACAAATAAAAAATACAGTATAACAACTATTTACATTACATTAGGTATTATAAATAATCTAGAGATTATCTAATGTATACAGGATGTGTGTAGGTTGTATGCAAATCCTATACCATTTTATGTCACATATTTGGGCACCCATGGATTTTGGCATCCTCATGGGGTCCTGGAACCAATTTTCCATGGATACTTAGGGAAAACCATATATTATATCACTGTTCTAATGGGTAGAGAATATGTTTCTTAGAAGCATCTTCTCCTGGATCAGATCCTGACAAAACACTCTAAACCTGTTACTACCACTTTCACAGCATCATTCAAATCCTCAATTCTATCTCCACTTCTCTGCAATGCTATTCATCACTCCCCAGAATAATCTGAACATTCTCTGGACCCAATCCCTGCAAGTCTCCCTCACTGTTCTGGTCAACCTTCAGTGGTGTAGCCAAAGTTGTATTGACTCCTCATAGACAGGACTAACATCCTTCATGTTGTCTTAACACTGACTTCTGCGGCATCAAAATAGCACACGCTTCGAGTGAAGACCACAGCCCGTGTGCCAATGCCATTTCATTGCTCTGCACCAGCTCTGCCTCGTTTCAGGCTATGTGACTTTGGGACAGTGACTTCTCCTCTATGTGCTTCAGTTTCTTAATTGTTCTGAGTACTTCCTTCAGGAAGCCTTCTTGGACCTCTTATGTCTAGGTTAGGGCCTTTCCCTGTGTCCCCATGACACTCCATACTTCACCCAGCACAACACTTACCACACAGTTTTATGGATGCCTGGTACCTGTTTTCCCCAACACTAGACTATCACAGTAGGATCCACAGGCATCAATCTTGGTCTCTACTTACGTGCCATTCATTGAAAAAGATAATTATTGAGTGCCTACTTTAAAAAGATAATTATGAAGTTCCAGATGGTATTTCTGGAAGAACTAGGGATACAACAGAGAACACAACAGATAAAGTCCCCACTCTCATGTGGCATATATTCCAGCGTGGAGGAGCAGACCGACTGCAGAATGGGTCAACGTAAGGAACGGCAGATAACGGTAACTACCATGGAAGCAGGCAAAAGAGAGGGTGGGGTGGACTTGCTGTTTAGGAGTCTGGGGTCAGAGGAGGTCTCCCCCAAAAAGTGACCTTAGGAGAAAGGACTGTTGGTGTCTGGAGTTGGGAGAGAGCAGTTTCTTTGAGCAGAGGGCTTCTTCCTGTTGGTTTCAGAACACAGGCCCTATATCATATTTTGTTTAAAGTAAGAGGTCTGCTGCTTAAAAAGAAAAAAAATTTTTTTCCAACATAGCTTCTAGTATAAATGGCTTTGTGCTAGGCACTATATAATGTGACTTTAAAGCTGGCATAATTCCCCAAGCAATGAAAGCTTCTGTTGAGAAGCACGTAAGTGTTGAGAGAAGTGATACACCGAGAAGAGGCCCAAGTTCACACTCGACGTAAGTGGCAGGGCTGGGATTAAACTCCTTGTCTGCTACCTCCAGGGTCCACATCTCTCTCCTCACCCTGAAATGTAAGCCAGACATACCAGCAGGCTGCCAAGTCATTTTAATTCAAATTTGATGGAGCTGCCACAGCACTGGTATTGCTTTGTTCGAGTTTGCTTCCCAGATGACCTTGCTGTGTGTTTAGACACCTTTGACAGCCCATATTGAACATACCTAAAATGGTCTTCACTATAAGAGTTCATTGATTGTGCCTCTGTATGTTCAGAGTGATAATGTTTTTTAATCAGAGGGCATTTTATTTGGAATTTCTTTTCAAAAAGTGCAGGTAGTTCTAAACACTAAATACAAGGTAAAGGTTTTTTAAGAATGTGCCTAGAAAGTATTGCTCTTGGCCCAATTTCTACATCAGATCACTGTCCAGTTCTGCCTTCTGCTTCTCACTGACTTTTCTTCTTCTTCTTCTTCTTTTTTTCTGCTTGCTTCCCTACTTCCAGCTGCCAGCAAGTCAGATAATTAAATGCCAAAGTAGTGACACTTGGCATTTCAATGAGCGTTCTGTATTTACTCCACGGTTTCTCTCGACAGCCCTCCTGCTCAGCATGCGTGCAAGCTCTACGCTGCTCTGCTGAACTGAAGCGCTCTTTTGTTGCAGGGATGGACGAACTGAAGAAAGATGAACTCGGGCAGCAGCCAAGAACTGAGAGGAGGGAGTCAGCAGATTCCCTAACTTCTCTCCTCCGCTACCTCTTGGAGTTTATGTCCTCATTTCAATTAAACAAGCATTTGTTAAAACCTTAGCCCTCTGTGCTCAGCCCTCTACTGGGACATTTTTTAAATGAATTTTGTATTACAGGAGACAGGATTTTAGGTCTTTTCACTTCAACCAGGTACTGCCAGAATATTGCACTATACATGAATCAGAAAGTGAGTTCACCTTAATAAGCTCACCCAATTTTGTACAAAAGCTATTTGTCAGAGAGAAGTCGACATTGGATGCAAAAGCCTGACTCTAGCTTCCAAGGCTGTAATTTAGACCTTGGGAGAACTGTCTAATTCAAAATGTGCCTCTTCACCATAAGGATCATGTGGTCAGGCGGCAGCTCAGCCATCACCTCCTTCTGGAAGCCCTCCCTGACCCCATGAGTCCAGGTTAAGTGCCCTCCTAGGTGGCTCTGATGCAGCCAGCCCTAGACCATAAACTTAGAGGACAGGAACCCTGTCTTACTGAGAATGTCCCATGCCAAACACAGCACCTGAAACATATCAGGGGTATGATACATAGTTCCAATTAAACTGCTTTGCAGTGAGATGATAAAGCCTTTTCAAATTCCTTTAAAAACCTTTAAAAACCAGTGTAGCTGGTTTTCTGGGGCTTTGGAAGACATCATAGCTAATACTTTTCATGAGACCTCTTGTATCATATAACCTTACCAAGCAGATCCAGAAGACTAGAACCTCCCCAGGTGGATGCCTAGCCACTTTTTGGCAAATTGCTTTCATGGGACATTCAAAACCCTGAGAGCTACTTCAAAAGTTGCTGGAGAGCTTTGGCAGGCTCTAAGCTCCAGTGTATCTGCCACAGAGGGAGAGAGGGAGTCATGTTAACAGTTTTAATCTTATTCCACCTGCAAAGTAATTGCTTACACTTAAAAAAAAATGCTGGATTGGCCTGTCTAATTTCATTATACCTTTAAAGAATGGCACATTTTAATTCCTTTGCTGTTTCCGCATAGTGCTATTGTATTTACTTGCTAATGCACAGAACAGAAAAGAACATGACATTCTCAAAGTTATTCTTTCCCATGATTTGCCCTTCCTCTACCAGCAGGAGTTACCTTTACCTCTCTGTTTTATTTTTTTCCTACATAGCTACATAAACTTTAAAAAGAGATCATCTGACTACACTGCCTCTTATTGTCTCTTTTTTCACTCCTTTGTATTAAACACAGCTCCTATCCAAGGCAATCTTGGCAGGAAGACACCATCTCTCCCACATTTCCCCTACCCCAGTACAGTCCTACTTGCTCTCACCAGGTTGTGCACAGCTCATTACAACTCTAGTCATCTGGAATTGTAAAGATCAAATTTTTGCTACTTACTACAGTGTTTATATGAATGACTGCTTTCCTCTTTAACAAGTAGCCCATGACGGAAAACAAAGGAGAAGCTTCTTTTTTTTCTTGTTGACAAAAGCTGGATCACTTCATGAATGCAGGAAAAAATTTGCTATATATTTAGTATCGAAATAAGTGAAAAACTAATACAATTCATAAGATCCTTTCTGTTTCTGGCCAGTCAGAAAGGCCAAGCCTAGCAAAGATACTACATGTCTGCTCACTTGATTTTAGCCAACAGATAGTTTCAAACTCTTTTCTTCATCAAAACTTTTCTCGCCAAAACAGAAAAAAAGTTGGCTTGCATCTCAACTTCTCTTATTTTCTCCATCCTATATGGAAGGCTTCAGGCAGCTACCCAGAAAGAAGGTAGGATAATTGAGGCCTAAGTCACCATAGGGTCACTGGCTCTTAAATATAAGCACAAATGAAGCCATAATTCCTAGAATTAGAAGAAACTAGAGTGAAAATCAAAGTGAAGGACATTGATTGAGGGTCTCTTGGCCAAGAAACAACATTCTCTTGCACTTGTTATATTTCCTGCACATGGAGCTTGATGTGGTTTGGCTGTGTCCCCACCCAAATCTCATCTTGAATTATAACTCCCACAACTCCAATGTGTCAGGAGAGGAACATGGTGAGAGGTGATTGAATTATGGGGTGGGTCTTTCCTGTGCTGTTCTCTTGATAGTGAATGAGTCTCACAAGATCTGATGGTTTTAAAAAGGGGAGTTTCCCTGCAAAAGCTCTCTCTTCACTGCTGCCATCCATGTAAGACATGACTTGCTCTTCCTTGCCTTCTGCCATGATTGTTAGGCCTCCCCAGCCATGTGGAACTGTGAGTCCATTAAACTTCTTCTGTAAATTGCCCAGTCTCTGATATGTCTTTATCAGCAGCATGAGAACAGGCTCATACAGTAAATTGGTACCAGTAGAGGGGGGCACTACTGTAGATACTTGAAAATGTGAAAGCGGCTCTGAGACTGGGTAACAGGCAGGGATTGGAACAGTTTGGAGGGCTCAGAAGAAGACAAAAAAATGTGAGAAATTTTGAAACTTCCTAAAGACTTGTTGAATGGCTTTGACAAAAATGCTGAGAGTGGTGTGGACAATAAAGTCCAGGCTGAGGTGGTCTCAGATGGAAATGAGAAACTTGTTGGGAACTGGAACAAAGGTGACTCTTGTTATGTCTTAGCAAAGAGAGTAGTGGCATTTTTCCCCTGCCATAGAGATGTGTGGAACTTTGAACTTGAGGGAGATGATTTAGGGTATCTGGTGAAAGAAATTTCTGAGCAGCAAAGCATTCAAGAGGTGACTTGGGTGCTGTTAATGGCATTCAGTTTTCTGAGGGAAGCAGAGCATAAAAGTTTGGAAAATTTGCAGCCTGAAAATGCGATAGAAAAGAAAATCCCATTTTCTAAGGAGAAATTCAAGCTGGCTGCAGAAATTTGCATAAGTAATGAAGAGTCAAATGTTAATCCCAAAGACAATGGGGAAAATGTCTCCAGGTCATGTCAGAGGTCTTCATGGCAGCTTCTCCCATCACAGGCCCCGAGGCCTAGGAGGAAAACTGGTTTTGTGGGTTGGGCCCAGGGTCCCTGTGCTGTGTGCAGCCTAGGGACTGCTAGGGCAGTGCAGAAGGGAAAGGTGATGTTGGAGCCCCCACACAAAGTCCCTCCTAGGGACTTTAGGAAGCCACATTGAGCTACATATGGTGTTAAAATCAATATGATTATTAAATTCATAGGTAATTTTTATTAATTCATCCATTCAAATAACACATATATACTGAGCACTTATGTTTTTCCAGGCATTGTCCAAAGGACCCACTATTCAAATATTCTCTTTCTTCCTCCCGTAAGCATCTTTACTTTCTCCAATCAAAAAAGCAACCCACGGGCTATATGCAAGAAATCGGGTTATAAGTGCTTTGGGGTAAACTTCCAATCAATGACCGCATCATGGCTAGTCTGAGGCAGGAACCATCACATCACAGAGCTGCCAATGCCTCACAGAGTATATGGCATCTAGTAGACACTCAATCAGTATTTGTGAAAATGTGAATAAGCAAGCAACTCAGTTTCACTATTCTGTCCATGTCCACTACTGCCTTTTAGGGAGGAAAAAAAAGGAAAGAAAAGAGTAATAACCTATATGAAAATAATTTACTATGGGAATTTTATTTGGAGTGAAATCAATAACTAACATGCAAGGAGGCTGCATCTTCTTGAGTGGGATGCTACCTCCTCCGTATGCCTCCTCGCTTCCCATTAATATACAAATTGCTTCCATCCAAGACGGTAACAGGGACTGGATTTGCTTTTTGATCTAAAACGCACACACATACACATACAATCCAAAATATATAAAACAACATTTTTCAAAACACTAGACACTGGGCAATGAAAGACAGCGATTCCCAAAATAAAAACAATAATTTTTAAAAAATGAAATGAGACCCACTATTCCCACGGCTTACTTTCTGAGAAAGTTTCCATGCAGCAGCACAAGGAAGAAGGAGCCAGGCAGAATGCAGCACATCCCTTAAGTTGAGAAAGAAGAGTAAGGGGATGTGTCAAAGAAGCTAGAGCTCACAGGACAGAAGAGCAAAACTGAGATCATCCCAGAGAGAGAAGATTTACAAAGAATCCCCCTCAAGTATTCAGCAGAGAACTGGTAGGTATGTGCATGTGAGTAAACTGAGTGTGAAGAACAAACTAAGCAATTGGAGGGAAAAATGCTGGACACTCAGACAGGGTCCCTGTTACTCCTACCAGCCAGACTGGAAACACTTAATTCACAGGGATTGACTAGAGTTCACAGGACAGTCTTGCCTCAGAAGGAGGGACTAATTAGCCTTAGAATGATCACTGCCTCAGAGATGCCTAACAAATCATAAAAACAAGACTTTGAAAGGATCAAACTATTTTCACGTAACTTACCTCATGTCAGAGCAAAGTCCAAGAGTATTTATAGGAATGTCCCTAACAACATCAAGCACCCAACATGATAAAATTCACATTGTCTGGCATTCAATCAAAAGCTACCAAGCAACACACACCTCACCAAAGATATACAGATGGCAAATAAGCATATGAAAAGATGCTCCATGTCATATGATATCAAAAAAAAAAAACGCAAATTAAAACAACAATAAGACACTGCTACACACACCTGTTAGAATGACCAAAATCCAGAACACTGACAACACCAAATGCGGGTGAAGCTGTAGAACAGAAACTCACTTTCTGATGATGGGAAGGCAAAGTGGTACAACCACTTTGGAAGGCAATTTAACAGTTTCTAATACAACTAAAGATACTTGCCAACTCTCAAACACACTCATACTACAAAACTAAACGTACAATCCAGTAATCGTGCTTCTTGGTTTTTATCCAAAGGAGTTGAAAATGTATGTCCACACAAAAATCTGCACATGGATGTTTATTACAGTTTTTTTCATAACTGCCCAAACTTGGAAGCAAACAAGATATCTTTCAGTAGGTAAATGGATAAATTGTGGTATATCTAGGCAATGAAATATTATTTGATGCTAAAAAGGAACAAACCATCAGGCCATGAAAGGGTACGGAGGAACCTCAGATGCATATCCCTAACTTAAAAAGTCATTTTGAAAAGGCTTCTTGGCCAGGTGTGGTGGCTCACACCTGTAATCCCAGCACTTTAGGAGGTCGAGATGGGTGGATCACGAGGTCAGAAGATCGAGACCATCTTGGCTAACATGGTGAAACCCCGTCTCTACTAAAAATATAAAAAATTAGCCAGGCATGGTGGTGGGCACCTGCAGTCCCAGCTACTCGGGAGGCTGAGGCAGGAGAATGGCATGAACCTGGGAGGCAGAGCTTGGAGTGAGCCAAGATCACGCCACTGCACTCTAGCCTGGGCAACAAAGTGAGACTCTGTCTCAAAAAAAAAAGAAAAAGAAAAAAGAAAAGGCTTCTTTTATTCATAACTGCCCAAGCTTGGAAGCAACCAAGATGTCTTTCAGTGGGTAAATGGATAAATTGTGGTATATCTAGGCAATGAAACATTATTTGATGCTAAAAAGGAATAAACTATCGAGCCATGAAAAGGCATGGAGGAACCTCAACCTCAGATGCATAGTGCTAACTTAAAGAAGTCAGTTTGAAAAGGCTACAAACTGTATAATTCCAACTATAAAACATTCTGGAAAAGGCAAAACTATGGAGATGGTGACAATATCAGTGGTTGCCAGGGTTTGGGGGGAGGGAGAGATGAACAAATGGAGCACAGAGGATTTTTAGGCAGTAAAATGACTCTGTATGGTACTATAATGATGGATACATGTCACTATATATTTGTCTAAACTCACAGAATGTTCACCATCAAGAGTGAACTCTAACATATGCTGTGGACTACTCTGGGCAACTATGATGTGTCAGTGTATGTTCATCAGTTGTGACAAGTGTACCTCTCTAATGAGGGATGGTGATAATAACGAAGGCTCTGCATGCGTGGGAGCAGGGAGACATGGGAAATCTCTGTACCTTCCTCTCAGTTTTGCTGTGAACCTAAAACTGCTCTAAAAAACTAAAATCTTTTTTTTTTTTTTGGAGACGGAATCTCACTCAGCTGCCCAGGCTGGAGTGCACTGGCATCATCTTGGCTCACTGCAAGCTCCTCCTCCCGGATTCACACCATTCTCCTGCCTCAGCCTCCCGAGTAGCTGGGACTACAGGCGCCCGCCACTATGCCTGGCTAATTTTTTTTGTATTTTCAGTAGAGATGGTGTTTCACCGGGTTAGCCAGGATGGTCTTGATTTCCTGACCTCGTGATCCGCTCTTCTCGGCCTCCGAAAGTGCTGGGATTACAGGCGTGAGCCACCGTGCCAGGCCAAAAAACTAAAATCTTTAAAAATAATTTTAAAATCTCAGAAATGACCAGGCGTGGAATGCAGCAAGAAAAAATGACCCCCAATGTGAAGAAGAACCCAACCAGCTTTGATGGATGTGATAACTGACACAGATGTTACAGTTCGCAGGCAATGCCATTAAATTAGTTTTTATAACTGTATTCCTTATATATTTAAACCGTTAATCATAGACATAGCAGATATATTTCAAAAAAATCAAACTTGTCGAGATGAAAATAGCAATGTCTGATAGGAAAATTACACTGGAAGACATTAACAGCAGAGCTGACACTGAAGAAGCAAAGATTAGTCACACTGAAGACAAAGCAGTAGGAAATACTTAAAATGAAACATAAAGAGAAAAGAGAAATTTTAAAGAGAATTGTTTTAAAAAGAAACACAAAGAGAAAAGAGAATTTTGTGATCACAGCATCTGTGAGCCAGCCCAGTTATGTGTGGCTTCAAAGCTTGTGTTCTGTCTACACTGGATGCTACTTCAGCTCCATGGTGGTTAATCTACGCCTTCACTGTCACCATCTGACTGCCTTGTTGAGGTGACTACTCCAGACGATGTTTACTGTGGAGCCCTAAATAGGGAGGGGAGTGTGTGTGTGTGTGTGTGTGTGTGTGTGTGTGTGTGTGAGACAGAGAGAGAAAGTCTATATTCACGACTTTCCCAGTATAAATAACAGATCTGGGCTGAAATACATGACTAGATGTGGGGTTGTGTCCTCAGTACAAAACTCAGTCCCCAACATGTTGGCTGTGGTTAAAGTGATCAGGCATTAGGAAAAATTACAGTGGAGCAAGGAGCTGCTTTTATACAAAACATCCTTGTAAAAACCCAGTAAGTTCTGAATTTACTCTTCACAGATTAGTATGGTCCAAAGCATCTGAAAAACCAACATCTAATTAAAGATAAAATAAAATTTCTACTATGGCCCACTATCACAACACATAAAATTCTTTCTCCAAGAATAATGAAAATAGCTTACATTGATATGGCAATTAGCTCAAGTTTTTGTTTCTAAGGAAAATAGGCTTCGCTTCCTATCTCCTTTCCAAGAGCATGTGGTGGCATCTTTGGGTCCTGGGTCTGGATGCAGCAACAGTTCCAGTTGCTGGCACCAGACTTCTGGCATGGACTCAATCACCACTGATTCATTCAATTTTTCAATCAAGAGATGGCATCAAGTCACCAAGTCAAAATTCCCATGGCTGGAAGAGACGGCAAGAGACCATCAGTCCATTTATCATTTTTAGCTGCCCAACATTTGTTCTGCCTTACTAATTTACCACAATTTCTTTTGGGAGAATTAGCTCTTCTCCAGTAAGTACAGTATGAGTACAAGGATAAATCCAGGAGCTGGTCACTCTCTATAGCAGCCAAAGAGACAAGTTCAGCCAGAGGTTGGGCATAATATCTACTAAAAGTTGGGCCACTGTAGGATGGATAATTTCCCCTGGGCACTGCATTTTGAATAAGTAATTCAACTGTTAATGAATCGGCTGGAGGTTGTTCATCATAGGGAGGGTGTGCTGAACAGAAATCAAACCCATTCACAAACTCTGAAAAATGCCTTGGGTTTCACTCAATCCCATGCATGGTCCTCAAGACCCCCATTGATCCTATCACCCCCCCAACCCTTTAGTCATTTCACCTTTGAACTAGGGTTAATAATAGTTCCTACCTCAAAAGGACATTATGAAGGAGAGTTAATACATGGAAAATGCTCGGGGCAGTGCCTGGCACATGGCAAACAATAAATGTTAGTAACAATAAATAATAATGAGAGTAATACTATTATTATTATCATTACTATGTTCTATCTTTTCACACCTATCAAATGGGAGAAATATACGTACCATATGAATATATTCGTGATCAAATGCTATACTGTATGTCAAAGGTGTCATTACAATACAGTGCTATACAAATTTAGGTGGTATTGATCATAAGTTTGAAAGCTCTAGCTTAGGAAGCCTGATTCTTATACTCCATAGACGGGATTCAGAAAATCCACAGACCCTCTGAAATAGCATGCAAAGCTGTGTGAATGTAGGTGTGTGCATGATTCTCTATATTTGGGGTTGGGGCAGGAGGAGTGGTCCAGAGTCTTTCTTGGATTCACAGAGTAATCCATTCCCCCAAAAAGATGCAGATGCACACCACTGCTCTAGATCTTGCAGGGAAAGATATAAAGTTGTTTTCAACCTTATCTAGTGCTCTTCTAAGATTCTGGGAAAAGACTTAAAATGGAAATAGCCCCCAGGGCAGCTGCAGCTCACAGCAATTCCTTGAGCTTGCCCACATTTGAAGAACCTTCGGGATCACAAGGCCAACCTGGCAGCCAGCCTAGGGAGCTGGTGGCTCAACCCAAGGCTTGCTGTAGAAGAAGGACGCAGTCTGCTTACAGGCTGCACCATCAGCCATGAAGGAGAGAGGAACACACAGCTTTGTCCTCTCTCTCTGTTCAACTGGAAGTGACCACTTAAGGTCGTCTTTGAAGACAAAAAACACAAAAGTCTGCATTTCCAATATACTGAAGTTTCCAAAAGTACGTGTGGCTTGATTAAAGCCCCACTGGTTCATAAGGATAACTGCACAGTTAGAATAATGTGAGATGGGAGAGGGGTGAGAAAATGATGGAAAAGAAAGCCTTGCTTACAGGGTTCAACGTGAGGACAATTTAGGACTTAACAGAAAGGTATTTCCTTTGTACATAGTATTATGGGATCTGAGGCTAGAGGACCAGAACTTGGCTACTCTCAAGCATTCTTCTGCCCTCTGTACTTCTGTTTCTTCATCTGTCAACTAAGGTATCAGTGAGGAAGGCTTATGTTCCTTCAGCTCTATCATTCCGAAAATTACTGGAAAAAATGACAATTTTACATATTAAAGGCCAAACATTCTACTCAATGTCAGTTACACTTGCCAGGCCCAAATTATCACAAATCTAAAGCAATGTAATTCAAGTTAATGAGTTTTTACAGCACGAAAAATCTTCAGCATTGGCCTGTACCCTGCCCACAGTTCTAATCATTGAGCAGAACGTTAGCCCTCGCCAAGGGACACTAAAGTAGAAGTTTAAAAAACCGACAGAAAAAACGAAAATGGAGATCACGTGATAGATTTTAGATGATCATTAAATACAGAATAGAAAAGCTGAGAAAATTAAATTTTCACTTGTAAATAAAATGGAGCTATTTCATTATGAAAATAATGCCTGTAAATTTTAAAGTAATTTATATGAAACTCATTTTTCTTCTTAATTAAAAATGCAAACAATGTCATATATAACTTTAAAAGGCCAAGTGAAGGGAGAATGTGAGAGAAAAAAGAGAACAGATCCTCTTTTTGAGTAATGTCTGGTAATGCAACTTATGTCCCCTGAAGCTGGGACATGTCTGCACTCTTGTCTGAGCACTCCAGTACTTCATACCCCATGCTAAGCCTTGAAACTGCTTAAGACCTGAGCCACATATGAAGTCCAAATGTTTTTTGCCAAGTCCTCCCTGTAGAAATCTCCCCTTTTGAGAAGGTCTTGGAACCAATCTTTGGCTCTATGTCCAACCCATTGATTGCATCTGCTGTTCTCTACTTAGAACTCATACAAAACCTTCTGGTCATTCTGTAGCACACACACCCACAACTATACTCCCAATTTGGATGAACTCTAAATGCATAAATAGTAAACCATGATAAAATTTCATTATAAAGAGCTCCCTTTACTAAATCAATCAGTAAAACATTTTAAGCTTCTACTGTTGCTATGACAGAGTGAATGTTGGAGGCCACAAGGCATACAAAATATGCACATAAAACACAGTCCCTGCCTTTAAGGAGTTTATAATCCAACAGAGAAGGTAAGACAG
The DNA here is from genome assembly GCF_029289425.2 of Pan paniscus. Lineage (NCBI taxonomy): Eukaryota > Metazoa > Chordata > Mammalia > Primates > Hominidae > Pan > Pan paniscus. The sequence continues at coordinate 120,591,148 of NC_073260.2, read as the reverse complement.
AAGTAATTCATGGACTGTGCCAGTCACCTATGAAGGGCAGAGGGGTTGAGAGGAGAGACTGGTTCTTAGTGAAGTAATACCTATGTGAGGTATTTAGGAGAAGAAAGAGTTCACATTTGGTGACGAACTGATGATGCACAAGAAGGAAGAGGAAGACAGAAGCGGAGTCAGGACTTTCATGTTTTCTAGTCTTAGTGACTAAGAAAAGGGTGTTGGTCATTAATAAGGCAAGGAGATAAAGCAGAAGGACAGTAATATGGTTTGGCTGGGTCCCCACCCAAATCTCACTTTGAACTGTAGCTCCATAATTCCCATATGTTGTGAGAGGGATCTGGTGGGAGACAGTTGAATCATGGGGACAGTTTTCCCCATACTGTTCTCATGGTAGTGAATAAGTCTCATGAGATCTGATGGTTTTATATGGGGAAACCCCTTTCGCTTGGCTGTCATGTTGTCTCTTGCCTGCTGCCATGTAAGACGTGCCTTTCACCTTCTGCCATGATTGTGAGGCCTCCCCAGCCACACGGAACTGTGAGTCCATTAAACCTCTTTTTCTTTGTAAATTACCAAGTCTCAAGTATGCCTTTACCAGCAGTGTGAAAACAGACTAATACAGAGAGAGATGCAATGATGACACAGAAGGTTCTGTCTGGGACTTTCTCTTTTTTATATACCTGTGGGAAAACAAAGAAATGTTTCCATTGGGCAGTGGGTGTAAGGGCAAAGAGGTTGAGCTCTAGGTTTTAACACCCAATCTTGAAGCAAATACTCTAAGAAAGGTATTTTGTAGATAAGAACACTGAGGTCTAAAAGGCGAAATAATTTACCTAAGAGAAGATCTGAGATAACTTACGTAAGCCCAGGTAGCTGCACAACCAAGGCTGGCTTTTTGTTGATCTTTTCTTCATAGTCTTCATTTTTATATTCTGTTTGAGGCTTCATTATGTGAATAATGTCACTCTCTTGCAGCACAATGTGTCTCAACTCTTTTTTTATGTGCGCATTTCTGGTTAAATTATCTAGCCTCTTAAGACCTCAATGTTCTCATCTACGAAGTGGAGAGCACATGAATACTTACATTATAGGGTTATTTTGTGGTAAGGATTCAATTAGATAACACCAGTAGGGTGCTTATGCTTAGCACAGTGCCAGTTGCCTAATAAACCTTAAACAACTTCTCCCATTGTCAGTCTTGGAACTCAAAAGAAAATTCTCCAGATCCCAGGTACCCAGGTCTAAAAGGGCATGAAATTCATAGCTGGCTACATCTCTTGCGATAATTCTCCCTTTCTGGCCTCCTACAATGGATGTGCCATGTCTTCCTAGAGTATTTGTTTCCTCTTCTGATGAAGGTTCTGACCAAGACCTCTCCTAAGCAGTTCTTCCCTCTGTTCCCACCTCTATTCTCCACTACCACAAAGGCCTTAGGTTTTCAGCACCTCCTACATTACCATCATCATAACTCTTACTATAAGTTTTTTTCACTTGCCACCACAGTTCTCTGAAGAACTAATAGGATTCTATCATTTGGCTGTTGAAAAAGGCTGCATGCATCTTCATTGCTTCCAGGAGAAAGTCTTGAGGCTAGCATAGGAAAGTGTCAAATGCCAAAACCCAACCCCTTCTTGCCATGATCTTACCTGTAGGCACCCCTACCTGTAACATGTTTCCTATATATGTTGCACCCATGTGCTTTAGCACACAGTGCTCTCCTGTAAAGGACACTCTTCTGCCCACCTCTGTGCTCTGAGCATAACCTGCATATCCTCAAAATGCAACTCAAATGTCACCTCCTTAGAGAAGCTTCCACTGACACACCAAGGCACTCCCACTCTCCTAATTCCAGGTCTCACAATGGTTATGATTCAAAGTTCTATTTAATTGTGCTAGATCCAGGTTTCAGACACTCGTCAAATAAAGCGCAAAGAAAGCTCCATTCCTCTGAATAGAAGATCTGAGATGGCTTAAAGCACAGCTGCATGAATACAGTTTCTTCTCTGCACAGATCAAGCTGGGATTGGGCTTATAGATGGGCTATAAGCTACTTGTGATTTTTTCATAAAGAACATTATATGATTTCTTATTCTGAGCTTTCCTATATGTAATTGTGCACAAAGTCTAGTCACCTTAATTACTAGTGAGAGCTAATTCAACTTGGTCCATGGTGGAGCCTTTTTGGCTGGATTCCTAAGCCACGGTAGCTGCATAACCAAGGCTGGTTTTTGTTGATCTTTTCTTCATAGTCTTCAAGTTTATATTCTGCTTGAGGTTTCATTTTGTGAATAATGTAATTCTCCTGCAACATAATATGTCTCAACTATTTTTATGTGCACATTTCTGTAACATGGAGCACTCCAATAACATTAAGCATGGCTGCACTCCTCCAAATTAGACTCAATCTACTATTATGCAGCAAAAATTCTAACAACCTACCCTTGGAAGTGTATTCAGCGTCCAAAAAATTGCATGTCATCATCACCATTCAAAGAACACAAATGAGACCATAGAATTACGCCTCTTGATCAGTTACCAACATCTAGTTCCAAGGTCTAGAGGTTTACATATGACACCAGTTGTCCAAATAAGTACCTCTGGACTCCAGGGAATCAGAACTCCCACTGTCTTTTGACTTGCTCAGGACAATTTTGCTAACAATATGCTACAGGGAGATTAACTCCCAGCATCTCCTGCTATGCTGAAACAGAGACCACAGAATGTCTGGCTTCAATGTCACCACAGCCTGCAACAAGCATGAGATGCGTCTAGGGAGCAGGCTGTGTTAAAGATGCTGTTTGACAAGTTGACGTAAAAGGGGCTATAAATATGCCATTGGTTCCTGATGCTGGAAAATTCTTCCTGACACGAGAATGGTGTTTCTTCCTGACACTGAGAAAAAACATTTCAGATTAGTTTCAGGCCAGCTGAATCTTGATGGATCTCTCAGTGAAACTCTTATAGAAATCTCCCTCCCCTTATATGGCTTCAAAGCACCCTGTTATTTTTCATTTGTGGCTTTTAACCCATCATAAGCAAATAATTCTGTACTATCAGTCTCTCTCACAAGGTAGCAAGCACCATGAGGACAGAGATCTTGTTTTTGTTGTTTATAGCTGTATTCTCCGGCGAAGTAAATAATTCTGTACTATCAATCTTTCTCATAGGGTAACAAGCACCATGAAGGCAGAGATCTTCTTTATGTTGTTCATAGCTGTACTCTCAGGTTACTAGCAGTTTCTGACACATAGGAGGCATTCAATAACTATCTATAGAATGAAAAAATTTGCAAAATACCTTTGCTTTCCTCACCCCAAATTCCTTCCACTGCTTCTACCCCCATCTCCTCTCTAGCCCACCTCATGGATGGAATATAATTATGGAGCCGTAGCTCCAGACACCTCCAGACACCTACGGCTGTATCCGAAGTTGAGAAATGCAATTAGGACATTCACCTTGCTGGCATTTTAAATACAAAATCATCAGAGTCAGTGACACAGAGATACCAGACCCTAAATATTTGTTTTCGTAGGAAGAGTAATGAGTAGTGTTAGAGGCATGGTCATGACTCTTACAGAATTTACAGCTTAATAAGAAAGATGAACCTGAAAAATTATAATCAGTCGATATGGCCACACAAAGAAAGTACTTAAATGATGTAGAAAAAAGGAACATCTCAAGGAAACAGAGATATAAGAGATATAATAATTATTGGTCTGAGTGTATCTTATTAAAATTTGCCTGGCTTAAGGGTATTTTACATTTTCATCATTTAAAGGGCTCAAAATTGATTCAGATGAGTAAGGTACAAGTCCATCACTAATCCCAGTCTCTCAAATTTCAAGCAGGATCCAGGAATTTTTTTGCTACTTTAACCAAACTTTTCTTATTTCTTTCCCGGGCCCTGCTATGGTTTGAATGTTTTTGTCCCCTCCAAAATTCCTGTTGAAATAAACCTTCGATGCAACAGTATTGGGAGGTTGGGGCTAATGAAAGGTGGGGAGAGCCCCCAGGACTGGATTAATGCTGCTACAACAAGGGCTTGTGAGAGTGGGTTCACTTTCTTTTCTTTTCTTTTTTTTTTTTTGAGTCTGAGTCTCGCTCTGTCACACAGGCTGGGGTGCAGTGGTGTGATCTTAGCTAAATGCAGCCTCTACCTCCCAGGTTCAAGTGATTCTCTTGCCTCAGCCTCCCAAGTAGCTAGGATTACAGGTGTGTACCACTATGCCTGGCTAATTTTTGTATTTTTTAAAAGTATACTTGGGGTTTCACCATGTTGGCCAGACTGTTCTTGAACTCCTGACCTCAACTGATCCACCTGCTTCAGTGTCCCACAGTGCTGGAATTACAGGCCTGAAGAGAGTGGGCTCACTTTCTTCTGTACTTCTGCCATGTGGGGACATAACATTCTTCCCCTCAGGAGGATGCAGCATTCAAGGTGCCATCTTGGAGGCAGAGACAGAGCCCTCACCAGACACCAATCCTGTGGGTGCCTTGATCTTGGACTTTCCCGGCTTGTGAAAAATAAATTTCTGTTCTTTATAAATTACCCAGTTTCAGGTATGTTGGGACAGCATCATGAAATAGTCTAAAACAGATCTCCACAGAGATTAGGGAGATGGGGCCAAATTAACATGTTTGTTCACTGTCCTCATCAATACAGAGGTTCTTCAGAGGCATGAACTGGGTCTCCTCACAGGCATGGAGTCAGTGCGCTGATGAAGTTGATACACACTGCTGGGCAAAGCTGTGCTACCAATGTGAGCCATCCTGAAAAATACCCTCACATTAACAGGCTTGATTTAACCATTCCACAAGTCATATACATTAAGAAAAACCATGTTGTACATGACAAATAGACATAATTTTTATTTGTCAGGTAAAAAAACAAAGAAAACAAGAAGAACCTCATTCCTATCTTCAAACAGCTTACTATTGTTGTTGGGGAGACAAAATGACAGCATAAGAAACATAGAGAGAATAATTCAATGTTAAGAGTTTTGGGAGATTAAGGTGAAGGCAGTGAAAATTGAGAGAAGGGAGATCACAAGTCAGGAGGATCAGAAGGATCATGGGGGATTTAAGACTGAGAAAGCCTTAAACAGTCTGTTAGGATAAAGGATAAAGTTCACCTTCATTGAGAAGGAGACCCTGGGAAAGGTGGGGGATGCACTTGGAACTGTATGGGGAAGGGGTGGGGTGCAGGGGAGAGGCCTGGCTGCTAAGAAGGGATAGGAAGACATGGGTTTGAATATAGAGAGCAGAAATTCCTATACACAGACCATGGGAAACTCCTAGACTCAACAGGGAAAGTTGGCCCACTGTGGAATCATTTCTCAAAGAAATCCCCCTCCCAGTGTCCCCTAGGCCTTGACTTTCATCCATACTTGAAAGAACAAGATTAAAATGCAAGGAGTACGAGTCCAAATATGGAAACCTATGCATACTAAATGTTCAGCAGTCAAGGAGACCCAAGGGCTGATATCAGAGTCACTTCTGTCAGGGAACTGGCAAGGGGCAAATAAAACTGAAAGGCATTGGCTAAGAAGAGAGAGGGAGCAAGAGCGGGCACCAAAATACAATCTCTGAGGTAAAATGCAACAAAAAGGCATCAGGAATCCACTAGTCATACTCTGAAGACTCGTTATTTTTCCCAGGCTCCCCTTCAAGAGAGTGAAGCCAGGGGGACTTTTATCCTGTTAACCTGGGTGCAGCCCTGCTTCCCACGATGTGTGAAGAAGTTGTTTATTCATTTGAGGGCTGGATTACAGCCACATTACTCATAATTTTGTCAGTTTACCATGGTATCTGTTATTCTGGAAATCAAGAAGCACTTAGAAACTAACTTTACATACTCTGTTAAAAATATGTCTTATTAATAAATAGTTATGTGGGACACTTTTTTGTGGGAGGGAGGGAGTTAACTCTTTCTGGGGTTATTAACACAGCACTGCAACAGAGGTGACAAAACACACTAAAATACAAGGCAGTCTATGGCCCCTTGATGACTTAATAAAGCTGGTACATCTCTAGTATATTCATGCTTTGTGCTAACATATTCACATTTCTTGAAGGTTTTCTCACTAGAGACTCCATAAAATAATCTTGCCATCCACAGTTTATGATAAACCTAAATCCAACCTAAGAACTCTGACTAGGTTGCGGCTATGATGTAGCTGGTTTTCTGGGGCTTTGGAAGACATACTTTTCATGAGACCTCTTGTATCATATAACCTTACCAAGCAGATCCAGAAGACTAGAACCTCCCCAGGTGGATGCCTAGCCACTTTTTGGCAAATTGCTTTCATGGGACGTTCAAAACCCTGAGAGCTACTTCAAAAGTTGCTGGAGAGCTTTGGCAGGCTCTAAGCTCCAGTGTATCTGCCACAGAGGGAGAGAGGGGGTCATGTTAACAGTTTTAATCTTATTCCACTGCAAAGTAATTGCTTACACTTAAAAAAAAATGCTGGATTGGCCTGTCTAATTTCATTATACCTTTAAAGAATGGCACATTTTAATTCCTTTGCTGTTTCTGCATAGTGCTATTGTATTTACTTGCTAATGCACAGAACAGAAAAGAACATGACATTCTCAAAGTTATTCTTTCCCATGATTTGCCCTTCCTCTACCAGCAGGAGGTACCTTTACCTCTCTGTTTTATTTTTTTCCTACATAGCTACATAAACTTTAAAAAGAGATCATCTGACTACACTGCCTCTTATTGTCTCTTTTTTCACTCCTTTGTATTAAACACAGCTCCTATCCAAGGCAATCTTGGCAGGAAGACACCATCTCTCCCACATTTCCCCTACCCCAGTACAGTCCTACTTGCTCTCACCAGGTTGTGCACAGCTCATTACAACTCTAGTCATCTGGAATTGTAAAGATCAAATTTTTGCTACTTACTACAGTGTTTATATGAATGACTGCTTTCCTCTTTAACAAGTAGCCCATGACGGAAAACAAAGGAGAAGCTTCTTTTTTTTCTTGTTGACAAAAGCTGGATCACTTCATGAATGCAGGAAAAAATTTGCTATATATTTAGTATCGAAATAAGTGAAAAACTAATACAATTCATAAGATCCTTTCTGTTTCTGGCCAGTCAGAAAGGCCAAGCCTAGCAAAGATACTACATGTCTGCTCACTTGATTTTAGCCAACAGATAGTTTCAAACTCTTTTCTTCATCAAAACTTTTCTCGCCAAAACAGAAAAAAAGTTGGCTTGCAACTCAACTTCTCTTATTTTCTCCATCCTATATGGAAGGCTTCAGGCAGCTACCCAGAAAGAAGGTAGGATAATTGAGGCCTAAGTCACCATAGGGTCACTGGCTCTTAAATATAAGCACAAATGAAGCCATAATTCCTAGAATTAGAAGAAACTAGAGTGAAAATCAAAGTGAAGGACATTGATTGAGGGTCTCTTGGCCAAGAAACAACATTCTCTTGCACTTGTTATATTTCCTGTACATGGAGCTTGATGTGGTTTGGCTGTGTCCCCACCCAAATCTCATCTTGAATTATAACTCCCACAACTCCAATGTGTCATGAGAGGAACACGGTGAGAGGTGATTGAATTATGGGGTGGGTCTGTCCTGTGCTGTTCTCTTGATAGTGAATGAGTCTCACAAGATCTGATGGTTTTAAAAAGGGGAGTTTCCCTGCAAAAGCTCTCTCTTCACTGCTGCCATCCATGTAAGACATGACTTGCTCTTCCTTGCCTTCTGCCATGATTGTGAGGTCTCCCCAGCCATGTGGAACTGTAAGTCCATTAAACCTCTTCTGTAAATTGCCCAGTCTCTGATATGTCTTTATCAGCAGCATGAGAACAGGCTCATACAGTAAATTCGTACCAGTAGAGGGGGGCACTACTGTAGATACTTGAAAATGTGAAAGCGGCTCTGAGACTGGGTAACAGGCAGGGATTGGAACAGTTTGGAGGGCTCAGAAGAAGACAAAAAAATGTGAGAAATTTTGAAACTTCCTAAAGACTTGTTGAATGGCTTTGACAAAAATGCTGAGAGTGGTATGGATAATAAAGTCCAGGCTGAGGTGATCTCAGATGGAAATGAGAAACTTGTTGGGAACTGGAACAAAGGTGACTCTTGTTATGTCTTAGCAAAGAGAGTAGTGGCATTTTCCCCCTGCCATAGAGATGTGTGGAACTTTGAACTTGAGGGAGATGATTTAGGGTATCTGGTGAAAGAAATTTCTAAGCAGCAAAGCATTCAAGAGGTGACTTGGGTGCTGTTAAGGGCATTCAGTTTTCTAAGGGAAGCAGAGCATAAAAGTTTGGAAAATTTGCAGCCTGAAAATGCGATAGAAAAGAAAATCCCATTTTCTAAGGAGAAATTCAAGCTGGCTGCAGAAATTTGCATAAGTAATGAAGAGTCAAATGTTAATCCCAAAGACAATGGGGGAAATGTCTCCAGGGCATGTCAGAGGTCTTCATGGCAGCTTCTCCCATCACAGGCTCCGAGGCCTAGGAGGAAAACTGGTTTTGTGGGTTGGGCCCAGGGTCCCTGTGCTGTGTGCAGCCTAGGGACTGCTAGGGCAGTGCAGAAGGGAAAGGTGATGTTGGAGCCCCCACACAAAGTCCCTCCTAGGGCACCACTTAGCAGAGTTGTGAGAAGACGGTCATCGTCCTCCAGACCCCAGAATGATAGATCCACTGACAGCTTGCACTGTGTACCTAGAAAAGTTGCAGACACTCAGCGTCAGCCTATGAAGGCTGCTGGGAGGGATGCTATACCCCGCAAAGCCACAGGGGCACAGCTGCCCAAGACCATGGGAACACACCTCTTGCATCAGCATGACCTGGATGTGAGACATGGAGTGAAAGGGGATCATTTTGGAGCTTTAAGATTTGACTGCCCCGCTGGATTTGGGACTTGCATGGGCCCTGTAGCCCCTTTGTTTCGGCCAATTTCTCCCATTTGGAATGGCTGTATTTACCCAATGCCTGTACCCCCATCATATCTAGGAAGTAAGTAACTTGCTTTTGATTTTACAGGTGGAAAGGACTTGCCTTGTCTCAGATGAGACTTTAGACTGTAGACTTTTGAGTTAATGTTGAAATGAGTTAAGACTCTGGGGGACTCTTGGGAAGGCATGATTGATTTTGAAATGTGAGGACATAAAATTTTGGAGGGGCCAGGGACAGAATGATATGGTTTGGTTGTGTCCCCATCCAAATCTCATCTTGAATGGTAACTCCCATAATTCCCACATGTTGCAGGAGGAACCCAGTGGGAAGTGACTGAATTGTGGGGGCGTGTCTTTCCTGCACTGTTCTCGTAATAGTGAATGAGTCTCGTGAGATCTGATGGTTTTCAAAGTGGGAGTTTCTCTGTACAAGATCTCTTTGCCTGCTGCCATCCATGTAAGATGTGAGTTGCTCCTCCTTGCCTTCTGCCATGATTGTGAGAGGCCTCCCCAGCCATATGGAACTGTAAGTCCATTAAACCTCTTTCTTTTGTAAATTGCCCAGTCTCAGGTATATCTTCATCAGCAGTGTAAGGACAGACTAGTACAGAGCTCCATTCACACACACACACACAAAAACAATTTTTCCTCACCATTTCAGTCAAAATTATCATTATTATTAATTATTACTGAGACAGGGTCTTGCTCTGTTGTCCAGGCTGGAGTGCAGTAAAGAGCTTGGCTCACTGCAACCTCCATCTCCAAGTCTCAAGCAATCCTCCCACCTCAGCCTCCTGAGTAGCTGGGACCACAGGTGTGTGCTACCACACCTGGCTAATAGTTTTTTGTACTTTTTAGTAGAAACAGGGTTTCACCGTGTTGCCCAGGATGGTCTCAAACTCCTGAGCTCAGGCAATCTGTCTGCCTCAGCCTCCCAAGGTGCTGGGATTACAGGTGTAAGCCACTGCACCCAGTCCCAGTCAAAATTAAATACAAGTGTCCTGTCAGAATGAAACTTCTACAGTTTGAGGAATCATTAATTACAAAGCATTGCTTCTTGGTACATGAATATTTGGGACCAGAAGGCAGATGTATGCTCTTCTCTAGAATGTCATCTTCTACCACAGATTGTGTAGATATACAACAGCTACTATTAGATTCACTATTTTCTAAGAAACAATGTCAATTAGTAATAGGAAGAGATGTTTCAAGTAATAAAAAGTTTTAGCAAAGGAAGCAAAGTTTTAGCTCATGTGAGAAATCTAAGATTGGGAAAGAAGTTTTCTCATATGCAACATTCAACGGAGGCAGAGGTCATCCATGTTAGGAGCATTTTGTACAAACTCAAACAATTTTGTGATGGAACAATCTACTTTTGTAAAAGTTACTTTCCCTCTAGTTCCTGCCATTCCCAGTTAAAATTAAAACTTTATAATATTGCTAATCTATAAACTACGTAGTTTGTTCTACCCACATCAATTAAAAATTCATTTGTGGAGAAAAAGAAGAGAAATAAATCAGTCATGCTAATTAAAAAGAAATTAAGCAAGAAACAGTCAAGAAGGACTTTCCTGAAGAAAAAGGAAGTCTTCTTTAGTTAAATTATAGAATAATTTGTGGAAAATTAAAACTACAAAATGCATTTTCAATATCTTAGAGCCACTGGGTTTGGTGAACAGTGGTGTTTTCCATGTCTACATTGCAGGCATGCACTTTCTCCAACAAGATACCCTCTGTCTTCTGCTAATACCTCTCGTGAGCAGAGAAGATGTAAATGTGTTCACTCAGCAGTTTAGGAGTCCATCATGACCGAAAAATAAAGGCACGGATACAACTGTAGATAATTTTGCTTGGCTCTGATGATCACTATGAATTAAATTCTAAATATGGACTGAAGCTTCCTTGTGTCATAATAATTCACAGAATTCCACTCCCTTCTCACCACCTCCACTGTGATCTCTCAAGCAGATTTATGAAAACTGTGTACAATTAGGAATACTTTTCTATCAGCATTAATTCTGCCCTCTGACCTTTCTTCCCCAGTTCCATTTGTACCAATGAGTTCTCAATTCATATAAGCTATTCTCCAGAGGCACAGGACTGGTCTCCTAATAACTATTAAATGTCTTGAGAGCAGGGGCACTGGCAGGGAAATCTCACCACAGGCCTCCTCCACTGAAAGTCATCTGGCGGCCTGACTGTGAAGCCCTTTTGCCCCCTCGGGCAGTACCAGCGGGACCAGTGGAAGCCCCAGCAGCATCCAATAAACTGAGCCAACCAAAAATAGTAAATGCTTTGAAAACCACTGCCCTTGGAAGCACAGCCCACTAAAGTAGGCAAAGACCCATGTGCTAAACTTAACAGGGTGTCTGCCTGCTAAAGTAAAAGTTTGGAATGCAACCCAGAGTTTCCAAACATATGAAATGTGCAGGATATAATTTAAAATCACCCATCAACTAAGAACCAAAAAATCACAACTTGAGTTAAAAAAAGACAGTCAACTAATGCCAATACCAAAATGGATCAGATGAATTAGATCTTGAAATGATCTGAAAAGGATTTTAAAGCAGCTGTCATAAAAATGCTTCAACAATGAATTATAAATTCTTTTGAAACAAATGGAAAAAATTGGAAAATTCCAGAAAAGAAATGGAAGCTACAAAAAATGAAAAGCATAAATTATAATAATAAAATAATAGTAATAGAGATTTTAAAACTTGCTGGAAGGGCTCAACAGTAGAGGTGAGAAAGGACAAAATTAGTGGACTTGAGGGCAGGACAATAAAATTTACCCAATTTCAACAAAAAAGGCAAAAACATAATGAGAAAAAAAATTAACAGCTCCTCAGGGACTTGTGGGACACTAGAAAAAGACCCAACATTCGTATCATCAGAGCTCCAGAAGAGAAGAAACAGAGTAGAACCGAAAGAGTATATAAAGAAATAATGGGCTGGGGGCAGTGATTCACGCCTTTAATCCTAGCACTTTGGGAGGCCAAGGCGGGTGGATCACCTGAGGTCAGGAGTTCGAGACCAGCCTGGCCAACATCGTGAAACCCTGTCTCTACTAAAAATGCAAAAATTAGCTGGGCGTTGTGGTGGGCGCCTGTAATCCCAGCTACTCAGGAGGCTGAGGCAGGCACTTGAACCCAGGAGGCAGAGGTTACAGTGAGCCAAGATCACGCCACTGCACCCCAGTCTGGGCGACAAGAGTGAAACAACATTTAAAAAAAAAAAAAGAAAAAGAAAAGAAAAGAAAAGAAATAATGGCTGAAAACTCCCTGGATTTGGCAAAAAAAAAAAAAAACACAAACATAAACCTACAGATTCAAAAAACAGTGAATCCAAACCAGATAAACTCAGGAAAATATACACTAAAACACATCATAATTAAAAATTTAACATCTCAAGAGAAAGAAGATCTTGAAATAATCCAGAGAAAAACGATACATGAACATCAATTCAATGACAGCACATTTTCCCTCCAGCTTTACTGAGGTATAGTGATGATTAAAATTTAATATATTTAAGGTCTACAACTTGATGATTTGGTATAGGTATACACTGTGAAATATTCACCACAATCAAGCTAATGACTGGGCCTTTTAATCTGTAACCATGGAGTCCAGAATCAAGCGGTTTCAAGTGGTGAAAGGAGAGACTTGTCAACTGTGAAGTTTATATTCAGAGAAACTATCCTTCATAAATGAAAAAAATAAAAAACATTCTCAATGAAGAAAAAGACTCTGTCACTAGCAGACTCACCTTTAATGACTGACTAAAGAAAGATCTTCCAACAGAAAGTAAATGATAAAAGAAGGAATCCTGGCACATCAAGAAGGAAGAAGATACAATGAAAAAAGCAAATTTACTGTTATGTTGATGACTGAAATAAAAGTTATAATACCACTTGATACTCAAGACGATGATAAAAATGGGAAAGGTAAAGAAACCTAAATGGAAGTGAGGTTCCCATAATTCTCCCAAAATTTATATGAAAAGGCACAGCCCTATATTAATGTATAGCTACAGTATTCAAGACAATGTGGTATTGATGAATTAATACATAGATCGAATGAACAGAATAGACAACCCAGACAGGCCCACATAAATTCCTCAACTGATATTTGACAAACATGAATAATCAACTCAGTGAAGGAAGAATAGTCTTTACAACAATTGGTGCTGGAGCCATCAAGCACGCATAGACAAAAAAAAAAAGAAAAAGAATCTTGACCTAAACCTCATACCTTATACGAAGATGAACTCTAAATGGAATATAGACCTAAATGTAAGAAACAGCACCATACAACTTTCAGGGGAAAAAAAAAAAAAAACAGAAACAAATTGCTAGGATTTAGAGTTAAGCAAAGACTTCTTAGACTTGATACCAAAACCATGATCCATAAAATGTATAAATTTATTCTTATCAAAATTAGAAACTTTTGTTTGGTGAAACCTCATGGGAAGAAGATGAAAATACAGAAAGACTGGGGAAAACATTTGCAAACCACATATCCAACTAAGGACCAGTAAATAAAGTATATTATAAAAAATCTCAAAACTCTATAGTAATAAAACAAGCAATCCAAATGGAAAATGGGAAAAGATATTTTACTAAAGAGGATATACGGATGGTAAATAAGCATATGAGAAGATGTTCAACATCACTAACCATCAGGGGAAGGCAAATTAAAACTACAATGAAATATTACTACATGCCTATCAGAATAGCTAAAAATTAAAAAGAGTGACAATACCAAATACTGGCAAAGATGTGAAGAAACTGGATCACTCATACATTGCTGACAGAAATGTAAAAAGGTACAGGCACTCTGGAAAACAGTTTTCTTATGAAACTAATCAGAAAATTACCATATGACCCAGTAATTGTAGTGGTGGGTAATTATCCAGAGAAATGAAAATTATGTTATAACAAAAACTGTTTGCAAATATTCATAGCAGCTTTACTTGTAATAGCTTAAACTACAATCAGCCCAGATGTCTCTCACCAGGCAGATGTCAACTACTGTGGAATAAACATACCATGGAATATTACTCAGCAATAAAAAGGAATACAATACATGGAAACTTGGATGAATCTCCAGTGAATTCAGCTGAGTGAAAAAGCCACTCCGAAGAAGTTACATACTGCATGAGTCCATGTATGCAACATTTCTTAAATGAAAAAAATTAGTACTAGAGGAAAGGTAAGTGGTTGCCAGGAAGGTTAGGGATGGAATGTATAGGAAGTAGGTGGATGTATTTATGAAAGGGAAATAGGATAGATATTAGTGGTGTTGGAAATGCTTAGTATCTCAACTGTGATGGTGAACACAAGAAAGTGCACTAGCAACACATTGTATAGAACTTACACACACACACACAAGAGTACAAAACTGAGGAAGTCTGAATAGGTCATGATTTGTATCAAGTTCAATATTCAGGTTGATATCATACTGCAGAGTTTTGCAAAATACTAACATTGGGGGAAACTAGGTAATGTGTACAAGGGCTCTCTCTGTATTACTTCTCACAAGTGCATGTGAATTTACAATTATCTCAACAAACACTTGAAAGCTGTCACAATGTGAATGATGAAACCAGGAAATATTACTACCATGAAGTTCATTTTCAAACATGACGTGTGACAACCAAGGCCTGCTGTACAATGTGGAAAGAGCCAAGGGCAAACTGCTTTTTTGCATCATTCTTCATCATTCCATTAATCATCACCAAAAAGCCACCATTTCATAAAAGCAAGGGGAGGGAATGTTACATTAACATAATATTAGAATCATTCCGGAGGAAGGTAGATGCTAGCAAACATCCTATCAATCAACTGGCAATTACTGATACCAACAGGTCTTAAGTTGCACACGGCAATGGCGCATGTTTTCTTCACCAAAGATCGATCTGCACCTGGCACAGTCCTTGGCTCATGATGGAAAGAAAACCAGTAGCATTGATCAGTGAATGAGGAACAAACTCCTACCTCATGCATCCCTAACCTTTCTGGCAATTTAATCTGTGGCATGCGAAAGAAGTTCCCATTAAGTAGGAGTTTACAATATTCTGGCTCTGTAGGGTGAACAGAAATTTCCTGGCACCCTGAGGATTGTGTGAATCCCTACTTCTTAAAGTTTCCCTCCAAAATAGCCCTTGCCTTCTACTATACAGAAGAGGGAAGGAAAATTTGACACTCAGACAGCCAAGGGTGTAACTAACCTGAAATTGTGCAGTCATAACATTGGAATTAGTTTTCAAATAGCTAAACGTATGTATATTTTAGTATTTAAAAATGTTAAATTTTCTACAAATTAAATTTCATACAAATTTAATGACAGAACTGATTTTCTCCCTCTTTTCCAAAATATACAGGTTCATCCCTGACATCAAGCATGCCCTCAATTTTGAAAAACAGGCCTAACCAACCAAGGGGTTCTTTGAAATACGGAATGTCAAAGTGAAGCAGTTTTGTTTAGCCAGGAATCAGATTGATGTTTCTGATGTCAAAAATTAGGGCTAAGGAACTTGACAAGCACCTTCGAGTCTCTTTATCACAACTAATTCTCAAGCAAAAGGTTGCTCTCAGAATAGCAGCAGAAACACCCAGCTCCTGCAACCACTTGTAGGGAGAGAATGTTAGGTAAAAAGGAGTCACCTGCCAGACATATTGTAGGAGGAAGCTGTGTTTGCATTTAAAATGGGAAGGCACTTTATTGAGATGCCTTGGAGATAAGTGTACAAATGGGTACAATAGTAGCCATCATTAAGACAAATGTCCATTTTGACTTTTACTTTTACTTTCCCCTCAAAGCCTCTTTAATGAAGATACAAAAAAACAAAAAAAAAAAGGTTCACAGCAGATGTCACTGGGTACAAGTCTGAAGAGACATTAAGTACAAGAGACAGCAGAAATAAAACAAAATGAATCAATTAAAAAACCTGGACATAACAGCTGAAGTTGTGATTTCATTTGGAGGCTTAATATGCTGGGAAACTCAGAAAAATTAAACACGTCTCGGAGTCTTAACTTCCTATATCTTAATTTGCCATACTTCACATGGTAATCGATGGAACTATTGATACTTTCATTTTTGTTTTAATTATACTTTCATATTTTAACTGTTGCTTATCTTGGGGTTACTGTCATATTATTATATAGTTCAGAATTTCATTAAGTAGGCTGAATTTTTTTTTTTTTTTTTTTGAGACGGAGTCTCACTCTGTCGCCCAGGCTGGAGGGCAGTGGCGGGATCTCGGCTCACTGCAAGCTCCGCCTCCCGGGTTCATGCCATTCTCCTGCCTCAGCCTCCCGAGTAGCTGGGACTACAGGCGCCTGCAACCATGCCTGGCTAATTTTTTGTATTTTTAGTGGAGATGGGGTTTCACTGTATTGGCCAGGACAGTCTTGATCTCCTGACTTCGTGATCCGCCCGCCTCGGCCTCCCAAAGTGCTGGGATTACAGGCATGAGCCAACGCGCCCAGCCAGTAGGCTGAATTTTTAAATGAGACACTGTATCTTAAGGCCAATTACTTTTAGACAAACTGAAGTCAGATTTTATAATATAGAGTAAGTAAGAAAATAAGATTCCCCATTTAAAACTCTGCTTTAGGGCAGCTCTGTCTGTTCCTGTCACAGTCACAACAAATGATGTTAGAATGTAACATTTGGAGGACAAGGAGTAGTGGCATTTATTTTCACTTTATACGGTGCCTAGACTAATGCTTAGTGTAAAAAAATATGTTTTCCAGAAGTAATTTTTTGAGGAAAAAGTGATTCATTTCAGTTATACGAAATGTGAAAGAAAACTAAAGAAAGCAAACAAAAGGAAATAATAAAAATGAGTTGTCTGTGTAATGATAGTTGCTTCTCTTGGGAATGAGAGCAATAAAGAAATGTGTTTCCTTGTTAAAGGTTCTGCTGAGAAGAGTTCAAAAAAACTGCATTTCCCTTCTTCCTCATGCATAAACAGTGAATGCACACAGGTACTAAACCAAATTCTCAGCGTAAAGGAGGAGATGGTTGTTTATGAGATAGAGTTGGTACAGTTATTCCCAAAAACTCAATATGAACAACTGTATTTATTTCCATTATTAAGGAGTAAACAGTATTAAAGCTGGATGATGGACTTATTCAACATAACTGTTTTTTCAACTTTTGACAATTTTTTAAAAATTTTCATCGTAAGAGTAAAAACAAAAAATTAACAGTGTCTTCACTACCTTTGTAAAGGTATCCCTCTCTCAATATTTTTCCAGTTTTAATTTGGCTGGTGGAAAACAAAAGATCAGACAGTGTGACATCTAATAATCTCTACCATGACCAATTCTGATAAGGTCAAACACTTGTATCCCTCAGGAGGTATCATACAAAATTTTCTTTAGTTTCGTTTGAGGTGTATGAAGATTTTCCACTTGTGAATAAAATCCTCAGCAAATCCTTATAGGGTGTTTTTCTTGTGTGACATGGAGCCAACCAGCTAAGGCTCTCAGTAAGGCCGGCTGCCAGGGTAAATCATATCTTTCCTGGCTTTACACGTGAGCCAGATGTTGGGGATTTTCTGAGCTACAGGATGGTGGGGAAAAAGGTTTTTGCATTTCCTGTGTTCTCACTCCAGCTCTCAAGCTTTCAAGATTCATGGCCAGTCAACAGTGTCATGAACTGGCCTGAAAATATCCCAGATTAAAACCCACTGACAACATACCTGACTCTGCCATTGCCTCATACCATTTGTCAGATCAGGATCTCTTTGTACTGCTGCTTCCCCTGACAGTTCCGAGGGAAGTCAGAGAGGCAGGTGAAATCTTTAATCTTCTGAAGCCTGAAATTCAGTGGAATTCAACTACCACTTTAAAAGTAGCTTATTTTCTTGTTAATATTAGTAGTATTTTATGAAATTTGTTAATAAAATACTATTAGTACTAAGTCAAATATGATAAACTTTTTATCATATAGACAATTTAGAAATATGTATAAGTATGAATGTATATGTACATTTCATGTATATGTAAAAATCCACAATAAGTCCACTATCTGAGGAAAACTAACATACACCATTTTCAGGTATTTCCAGGGACAAGTAAGGAATTCCCTAGGTTCCTAATGAATGTCCACATATGCCTACATATGCCATCATAAGCATATTTGTTTGTATATATCAACATTCATTTAAACATTCTATCATAAGATTTTCCTCATTACTAAATATTATTAAATAACGTTGATGATTGCATGATTTCAGCAAATGGCTATACCATAATTCATTTAATATTGGCCTACTGCTAGATTACTATTGGCCTACTGTTGTATTACTGCTGGTGTCACAAAAATTGTCATTTTTTTTCTGTTATAAATAATTTGCAGTGCTACATTTTAAAAGTATTTTGACAAAGAAAATTTTGCCTTATCTTTTCTGAACACTCACTTCCTTTCTGT
Organism: Pan paniscus; assembly: GCF_029289425.2. Lineage (NCBI taxonomy): Eukaryota > Metazoa > Chordata > Mammalia > Primates > Hominidae > Pan > Pan paniscus. Next base: position 120,572,789 of record NC_073260.2, on the reverse strand, counting down.
TCTAACCCAGGCTTCCCAGGAGCAGTCATTTCTAAACTCTACTATGCATCAGAGTCATCCAGAGGGCTTGTTAAAACACAGATTTCTGCGTCCCACCCTCAGAGTTTGTTGACTGAGAAGGTCTGGGTTGGACCAAAGAATCTGCATTTTTAAAAAGTTCCATGGTCTAGGACCACACTTTGAGAACTGCTGTTCCAAAGAACCACCTGCTTTATACTCTGTTTCTCTTCAGATCATATAAATCTGCCTTTTAAAAAAGCACCTGTTGGATCTATGAAACTGATGGAGCCAGTAGTTTCTCATTATGGTCTCATTACCCTTTACATTGAAAAATACAAAGCTACTTCAATTGCCATTTCACAGTACAGCCCATGGCCTGGAACGGGCACAGGTGCCCTCTTTAGGTTGAAAATATTTGGCAAATAAGGAATGCTGGCAAGAGAGACTGCAGTTTTGACACCTACACCTTGATTTGGGATTCATTTTTCTCACTCAGGATTTGGCAAGCGTATGTCTTCTTTAAAGTGAGACTGAAAATAAGCTCTGACTCACAAACCTAGCTTAAAACACCACAAGGAGTAAACAACTATTTCCATAACTAATAATTATTAAAATATGTTTTTGAGTTTTTGCATAACTTGCCTGTATAATGAGATCTAAGTATTTACATGGAATTTCTACATTACTGTGTGAATAAATTAACAGAACTAAAACCTGTCTCCTGACCTCTAGCCTCTCCCTGATGTCAGCCTGTGCTCAACCCTGCCACCAACACTGTCTTTTTAAAAATCAAAACTGATTCCTTATTTACTTCTTTTCCCAGCAATATGGCAAATGAAATGTTCCGAGAAACCACTTCTGATGCAGCACATCTAAAAATGGCGGCAAAAGTGTTTAAAAGAATCTCTTTTTTAATGCATGGCTGCTCTAGAGATAAAGTGAGGGAATGCCTCAGAGGCCAGAAATAAGCAAACAAACAAAAAGCCCAGCAATCAGGAGCAGAGAGCAAGAGTTGGGGCTATTCTAACAATTTCGGGTACCCTAGAGCTTGGCTTCTAAGGGGCCAGTTGAGAAGAATCAAAGTATGGGTCTAGATTTGGATCTGAGTTTAAACAGACATCCACATTCACAAAGCAAGAACTTCTACATGGCAACAAAGTCAGCAAATAAACTAGGAGGAACAAAACCAAACCTGACCTACAGAGTGAGGCAGTTGGCAAAGATGTCTTGGCTCTTGGTGGGGAAGGGAAAAATGAGTCTCTTAAGAATTTTTAACCACAAAACCTGGGTTTGAATCCTGAATTCATGTTTCTCATGTGGTCCAAAACACTCAAAAGCTGATATTTTAGTTTAAATTCATATAGAGTTAATATAGTCTCTAGGCTTTAGGTAGCAACAATGACAACTACTCCAAGGAAGAATGCATCTAAACCTAGGTCTCAAGGAATTTCCAAAGATAAGGTTCTAAAGAATGGCAGCTTATACTAAAAACTACTACCGTGAATAATAGCAGAAACAGCCAGTAGAAAACACAGTGTAGAAAATAACCGAAAAGATGATCAGCTATGTGTAAGTATGGAAATATCAGATCTATAAGTATAAATAAATTTTTTTAAAAAAGAAAAATGAATGCATAACAAAGAAACAAGAAGCTGTAAAAATTGACCAAGAAGTTTTAAAAAATAAAATCTACTTCTAAAAATTAAAAATGTAATTATTTTAAAAAAGCTTAATTTATGAATTAAACAGTGGAGAAGACACAGCTAAAGAGAGACTTAGCAACTTTGAAAATGGTTGTGTATAAATTAAGTGGAATGCAGCAAAGAGACAAAGTGAGAAAAAAATATGAAGGACAGTTTAAAAGGCACAGAAGGTAGATATAAAACACATAATAGCCTGCTAAATCAGAGTTCCAGGAGGTGATAATACAGTGATGGAGGAATGGCAACATTTTGAAAAAGAATGAATAAGAACTTTCCTGAATTCAAAAAGACACAATAATTTTAGGTTTTAGGAATCTTAATAAATTCTAAGCAAGACTAATAAAAACAAGTTCACTGTAGCAAAAAAAAAAGATAAAAGGGTGACCTTAAATGCAGCCTAAAAGTCAGATTACTTAAAAAAATAATGACAATTACACTCAACAGCAACATCAGGAGGAATCATATCTTCAAAATGCTGTGAGAAGTAACTGTCTATCAAAATTGCATGCAATTTACAAATACCTTTCAAGAGCAAGAATGAAATAAAAATGCTTTCAGAAAAATAAAAACTGACAGATCCTCACTAAAGGAACTTCTAAAAGATGTCCTTCAGAAAAAAGAAAAAATATCTCAGAAGTAAGTTCAGATGTAAAACAAAGAACAGAGACCAAAGAAAACAGAAAAATATGGGCAAGTCAAATATTCACCATGAAAATAATAACACTAAGGTTTAATTTGTGAGATCAAAATATATAGATAGATTCTGGAGGATGGGGTGACATTCTGGTGTGGTGTGAATTGAGTTAAAGTGTTGTTTGGGATAAGGGTAAAGATACTGATTAACTTTACTTTTTGTTACATTAAAAGTGCATGTTGAAATGTCAAAACTTGTAGGATGCAGCTAAAGCAGTTTTTCAAAGGAAATTCATAACCTGATATGGTTATGGTAGCAAATAAAAAATTGTTTACTTAGGAGTTAGGAAAAAAACTGCAAAACTAACCTGAAATAGTAGAAGGAAGAAATAACAAAGATAAGAAAATAAATTAACAAAACTGAAAACAAAGACCCAACATAGAGAATGAATGAAGTCCAACATTGGTTTTTTTAGAAGAATAATAAAGTTAACAAATTGCTGCCTAGGCTAATAAAGAAAAAGTAAGATGACATGTGTTAATAATAATAGGAATGAAAGGGCGATATAATTTCAGATGCAGCAGAGATTAAAAAGGTAAATAAATGTATGTCAATAAATTTGTAAACTGAGATGACAAAGGATAAGTGTCTAGAATAATACAAATTACCATAGAATGCTTAAGGAGAAAAAATACATCTTAAATAATACCATAATCACTAAAACTATTGAATCCGAAATTAAAAATCTTCCTACATGGCCTAGACACCTTAAAAATTGAGTTGCGGCCGGGCGCGGTGGCTCACGCCTGTAATCCTAGCACTTTGGGAGGCCGAGGCAGGCAGATCACCTGAGGTCGGAGTTCAAGACCAGCCTGACCAACATGGAAAAACCCCGTCTCTACTAAAAATACAAAATTAGCTGGGCGTGGTGGTGCATGCCTGTAATCCCAGCTACTCGGGAGGCTGAGGCCGGAGAATCGCTTGAACTCAGGAGGCGGAGGTTGAGGTAAGCCAAGATCGCTGCATTGCACCCCAGCCTGGGCAAGAAGAGTGAAACTCGAAATTCCGTCTCAAGAAAAAAATAAAAATAAAAATAAAATAAAATAAAAGTTGAGTTGTAACATTCAATAAACAGAAAAGCTCTAATTTACATAAAATCTATCAGAAAATAGAAATGGGACAAGAAATGAACATTTTATGCGATCCTCACTCATGACTATACTGCCAAAATCTTAAGAAAAATATTGGCAAATTAACTCATTCAATATATATGTTAAAAATATATACATCATGACCAAGTTGAACGTTTTTCTAGGAAAGTAAGATTCATTGATCATGCCACTGAGAAATCAAGGAGAAAATCATATGCTATCTCTGCAGAAATAAAAAAAAAATAGCAAACTAAGCATAAAGGAACTTGTTAACCTGTTAAAAATATGTAGCAAACATCAAACTTAGTGGGGAAATATTTCTCTAAATGTCTTTAAAGGAAATAGTAATAAGAAAAAGAGTTATGCTATGAGCATTTCTATTCAGCATCACCTTGGAAGTTCTAGTTTATACAATAAGATAAAGAAAAGAAATAAAATATATCAGGATTAGAAAAAAAAGCCATAAAAATAAATGCATATAGATTATATAATCTTATACATAAAACCCCTAAAGAAAATGCAAATTATCAGAATTAAGAGTTTGAAGAAGCTTCACTCATTTCTTTTTTATCATTATGTGATAATCCATTATTGTCACTGTTCTTTTTGGTGCTTAAATTGCCTTACATGCCTGTGGAAATCCCTTTAGGCCAGCTCAAGCATCTCTATGACATGATTCCCATTACTCTTTGAGCATCTCCTTGCTTTCTGCTCCAAAAAGATGATCTAGACTCATCTTAGTCTTTCCCTAATCCAGATCTGGAAGTAGCCATTTGTATAAAAAGTACTGTTTCCTTTGGGTAGAAAACGGTACTTAGAAATCAAGACATTAGTGCTGAATGTGTATATTGTTAATGAGGTGTCATTCTCCAGACGCCTTCAATGCACAGAGCTAGGAAATATATTATCTGAAATCACCAATTCATTTAATAGAGTCAATTCAAATATATCACAGAGTTTTTCTTACCTTTATATTTACACCTCTTTTATAGTAAAAATTGTGGTTTAGAATTACATTAATGTACTTACCTACTATATACTACTGTATATATTTTTAATAATTACAATATAAATACTAACACTAACAATAAACCTAGTAAGTAGAGTTTAAGATTTCTTTGCAGATTTTTTGTCCTTAAAATTTGTCCCATAAAAATATATATTCAGAGCACTATGCTTAAAAATAGTGTGAATTAATTAATTGCTCTGTGGCTATGTAATCTATTTGATATACAGTTAGAATTCTTTTCTTTCTGTTTCCATTCAGTTTTAAGGTTTACTATTTTTTATCCTTTATGGTTTTAATTTTATTTTTATTAAAAATAATATTAAATATTAATAATGTTTTAATAAAATAATATTTTATTAAAATATATTGGTTCAAAAGTCAAAACTATTTAAGTAGGTATTCTCCAATCATTATCACTTTCAATACAATTACCACTGACACCATCTAGTCAACCTTTTTATTACCTTTTGGCTTATCTATCCTGTACTTCTTTTTGCAAAATTAAGCAAATAAATACCAAGACATACACACATGCATACATAAAGTTACTTCCCTTTCTTTCTATAAAAAAAAGGTGGTAGAAAATACATACTCTTTTGTACCTTGCTTATTTCCATTTAACAATTATCCTAGATATCGCACCACATCAGCTTATAGAAATATTCCTCATAATTTTACAGCTTCATAGTATTCAACTGTATGGCTATGCCATGGTAATTGAACCAATCTCTATAGCTGCAGATTTGGGTTTTCAATATGTTGCTATTACAAAGACTACCACAACAAATAACTGATAGTGCTGTTGTTTCATATTTGTAGAGGTGTTTCATCAAGGTAAACCTTTAAAAGTGAAATTGTTACCTGGAAAGATATAGATTTGTATGCAATTTTCCTCCATGGAAGTTTTAATTATTTTGCATTCTCACCAGCAATGAGTCTGAATGCTTGTTTTTCCAGATTCTCCAAGAGTGCTTTTTTAAAAGAAAGGTTGCATTTCTATGCACCAGCAATGAGGAGTTTAATATTTAATTTTTAAAAGTTACCAAGTATAAAACAATAATGAAAATTTATAATATACCATGGGGGGAAAAACTAACAAAAATTGTATGAGATTTTTGAATAATAAATGTATAAATGTTTATTGAAAGACATTAACAAAGATAATAATTAAAAGACAAAGCATATTCATGGACAGCATATTCAATAGGAAAAGTCACTATTGTAAAAATGTTAATGATTCTATAATTGATCTACATATTTAATAAATTCTAACCAAAATCTTAACAGGATTTTTCAAGGACCTTAATTCCTTATCCTGAAATGAATATCGAAGAATTAACAGCTAAGAACAGCCAAGTCAGGTTTAAAGAAGAACAGAGCTGGGGGACTTGCCCCATCAAATAATAAAACATAGTAATTATGCAATGCAACATTTAAGTGTGGGGATAGAAAAATAGAGAATTGGAAAAGAATAGGGGTCCCATAAACAGAACCATTAATATATGAAAAAGGTATAAAAGGGTGATTTCTCTCCAAGGGAGACTCTCATACATATGCTTCCAGTAAACAAGTATACAAGTGATCAGAACAATGTTACTCAGAATAAGAAAAAGCTTGAAAAAATCCAAATATCCATGATGGTTAAATGAATAATAAAATTTGGTATAATTACTTGACAAATATTCCAAAGCTGTAAAAAATCAATGATCCATAGATTCACACATCAACATGGATAACTCTTGAAAACAATGCTGAGTGATGAAAGGAAATCACAGAAGAAATATATTTAGTAGGATCCTATTATATACACTTCAAAAGCAGGCAAAACCAAACAATGTATTTTTAAGGATGCCTATATGTGTGGTAAAACTTTAAGGAAAAGCAAGAATATTCTTAATACAAAATGAAAATTAAAGTAGTAATGTCTTCTAAGGAGAGGAGGGAGAGGAAAGAGACACAGAGATTCTAACAGATCAAGAATCATCTGCCTCTGAAATTGGATGTTGGATTCATCAGTGTTATTTTATTTATTATTCTTACTTAAAAAATATATGTCATATTCACTCTGGCAGGTAAAATATATTTATCTACCAGAGGGTAGAAAATATCTACACCCAAAGCTCGTTTAAAGAAAAAGAAAAGGTTATTTTCTTAGTCCTCTGCCTAAAAGCTTCTAGTGGCCCCCTGCTGCTTACAGGACAAAATCTAACTTCCAGCAAGGCAAACTAGAATCTTCCCCATCAGCCCTCCAGTTACCTTTGCAGCTTCCTCCCTGCCACTCACCTGCATTCTAGTGACACACTGAATTATCAGATGCCCAAGTCCATGGCTGAGCTATGTACCTGCAGCTTCCTCTGCCAGGCATGTGCTCCTCCTGTCTCAATCTGGCCAGTTCCTACACTTCCAAAATCAGCAAAATGCCAGCTCCTCAGTGGAGTCTTCCCTGATTATTCTGATGGTCACTCTCTCCTCTGTACTTTCACAAAGCTATATGCCAATTTTTCTATTTATATGTCTCTCCTCCTTTGCCTGTGAGATTTTTGTAGCCAGGAGCTGTGTTTTCAGCTCAGTTAAACCAACATTTCCCGTGTGTTAAGTTTATGTCATGCACTGTGCCAGGCACTAAATTTACCACGAGTAAGCCCTACTTCCTACCCTCAAACAGCTTGCAATCTAGTCATAGTCATGTCAGTGTTCTTCACGCTTATTACAATCCCTGGCATGTTGCATATACTTAAATTATATCTGACGAATAAATGAACAAATTAAGAGAGAAAGAATAATTACCAGTTTCTTATTCAAAAAAAATCTTTTGGCAATGAATCATGCTTTCAATGGCTTTTATCCATTATTTTTTAAGGCTATAAATTGTATATGTCTGTCAAAGACTAAAGTTTACCTAAGGAAAAAGCACCAAATGTTTATCTTAATGGGTGTATTTTAATTATTCTCATAGAATTTCCAGAAACAAATAAATTTAGGTAAGCAATTAAAATTCAGATTCATTATACCACACAATATCAAAGAATAACACAAGACAAGTTGTATTAATGGAAAATGTTAATGAAAGTATTCCTTTTTGGTCTCTCCCACGTAAAGCTGTGTTTGTAAACGTGTTTACTTACTGTTCATTTTCTTTAAAAGGAAAAAAATTCCCAAGGAAGATTTCAAATTAAGCCTTCTCTTAAAATTTTTAATTTCTAAATAGCTTCAGGCATCTAAGTAAGCAGTCAGTCATCATATCTGCCATTTATGAATATGACATGCCAAGGAATACTTTCAATGATGCATTTTGCAGATACCAGCTTTCAATAAACCAAATACAGGACAGCAAGTAATGATCATCTGTACAATGTGGTTATGCCATCTGGATACATCTTCATTGTTCCCAAACAGGTCTCTATCCTTTGGTGGGACAAATGTATTCATGCTAGCATTCTCCCATATACATCTTATTCTGGCCTGCCTGGGTGGTTCTCACTAGTCCCACTGTGATACTATAAACAGTGGCCCCTCTAATAATGTCCACTTCCTATACCCAGACTCTGTGGATATGTTGCATTACATGGTAAAAAGTACGTGGCAGCTGTGATTAAATCAAGGATTTCTGATATGGACAGATGATCATTATCCCAGATTATTTGGGTGAGCCCAATTCAACCACAAGGGTCTTTATAAGACAAAGATAGGAAGATCAGTGAGTAGTAGGAGATGTGACAATGGAAGCAAGAGGTTGGAGTGACATGAGTAAGAGGTCACAAGCCAAGGAATGCAGGTGGCCTCTAGAAGCTGTAAAAGTCAAGGAAACAGATTCTTCCTTCAGAGCCTCCAGAAGGAACCTTCTGACTTTCATCCAGTAATCCAGTAAAATTCATTTCAGACTCCTGATCTCCAGATATGTTAAGACAACAAATGTGTGTTATTTGAAGCCACTAAATGTGTGATAATTTGTTACAGCAGCAATAGAAAACTAATTCACCTACGAAGTAGGCTTTACCCCTACTTGCATTATCTTGCTCCAGCATTGTTCTAGGCCCTACATAATACTCACTTCTCTCATATTTGAAACTATCTTCATGCCTCATTGGTAATCCTTTATACTCTGATTTGTATTAACCTGACACTTGTTTTTCACCTGTGACAGAGGCTATTGATTGGTCACCTAAAGTCATTCCCCACTCATTCTGTCTTGCTGCCTCATTCTGCAGTGGCTGGAAAGGCAAACACTTTCCAATCCCTCCTAGCAACTGGGGATGGCAATATAACCCAGTTCTGGAAACATGAGGCATACATGGATGTCTGCTGGGAGAAAGAAAATGTCTGAGGAAAACTTTTGTTTCCCTGGTGAAAAGGGAAGGTATCACCAATGTTACCATTTCTCTGTCTTCCTGCTTTAAATATGAGCGTGATGGTTAGAATTGCAATAGCTGTCACAACCATGAGGCAAAGGTCAAGAGATCCACAACGACATGGCTCTGATATTGCTAAGTCACTGAGCTAAAGCCATAGTTGCATACTTCCGGAAACATCCGGTTTTGTGAGAACAATATTTGTTTAATCCACTGTAGTATGGTTTGGTGTTACCTGAAGCTGAAAGTATTTCTAATTTAATATACTACTTTTCAAAAGTTTTATATATAGGCTGAGCACAGTGGCTCATGCCTGTAATCCTAGTACTTTAGGAGGCTGAGGCAGGAGGATCACTTGGGCCCAGGAGTCTGAGACCAGCCTGGGCAACATAGCAAGACCCCATCTCTGTTTTAAAAATTTAACATACTATCTTTCTCTGGTAGCCCCCATTATACCACAAGAAACTGGACCATTGAGGCTTAAGAAAGTATATAACAGAATTCTCCGTAGCACAGTTATAAACATTGCTATATATATTTTTAAAAGAGAAAGAGGACAGAGATAGAGGTAGGAGACAGAATAGGGAGAGAAGGAAGGAAGAAATTTAAACCTGAACTTGAGTCACTGCTACCAAACCACAAATTGAAAAAGAAATGCTTAAGAATAGAGTGGCATCCCCCTTAATTGTCTCAATCTTATAGAATTGCATGCTATAAATACACACTGAAGAACCGTGATGAGAATCAGGTTGAGAGATCCAAGCTTCCAACGAGTCCTTCTAACATCTTGCTCAATGTATTGAGTGTCTCTAAGTCTCTCCATCACCATTCTGCACATTTGAATACCAAAGTAACTCAAAGAATTGCTAAAAGAAGCTTCATTCACTGGTTCCAAATAAGGTGCTCCAGAGAGCTGGAGAATCCACATAATAAAGTTCCCAGGACAGTCATCTGGATGATGGTGAGCTGTCTCATGGAAATAAGTGTCAATGAAGACAGACGCTTACTCTTGCAACTTTCTAAAATTCTTTCTTTGGTGCTTGTATCATGGATTACCCTATGAGATTTGAGATTTGTTAAATTTATTTGGTAAATCTTTCGTAGTTAAGGCAGAGATCTTAAAAGGGCTTTTTCATTAGTACATTCCACTTATGATGACTATTATTATGATGCCCCAGTGCACCAAAACATTCAGAAGCTGAAATAAACAACCTGTATCAACTACTTACTCTATGTCAGGTAAAGTGTTAGAAACTGGGGCAAAGGGAAACCACAGTTCTTGTCCTTGTGAATTTCAGATTCTTATTCAAGTAACAGACATGAACAAATAAATATGATATGTTAAAGGTTACGAAAAGGGAATTGCAAGTTCTTTTGGAGGAACAAGGGAATGAATTAAAAATATGAGGAAAACAACTCCTTTTTATCAGTTGACTGATTGATGACCAGACCAAGGGAGGTAAACAAGAAAAAGACTCCTTGATATTTGGTAGGTCAATAGAGAAGGACCGTTCTGAGTAAAGAAAATAACAGATTGGATGGAAGTGATGGGGCCAGGGAAGGACTTTAATACATGAATCACCTAAATCCCTCTACAAATACCAAAAAAATGTTTTTGATGATGAGGCTGGGGAATGAGTTAACAGCTAGTAGCAAAGTCATGCAAAAGGTGATGGGATGAAAGGAGGATCCAGCCAGATACTGTTGTGTGAAATCAACTCAAACAGTTGGCAAGCAACTGGGAATGTTGATCTACAAGAAAAAAGAAAAGGGCAATTTGGAGAAGTTTGGCATCACTGAGCATCTCTATGGCATATCCAGGGCCAGGCCACTGAGCAGCTCTCTTGGTTTAGGGGATACAATGGAAATGGGGGTACTGCTTATTAGCCCTAAAGTTTCATAGAACACTGAAACAGATGGAGACTAACATTTACTGAGAAGATATACTGTGTGGTCCTTACAGAAGTTAACCTATTTAATCCTTTCAATGACCCTGTGAGATACTTAATAGTTATCTCAATTTAGTAAACTTTAGCATATGGACTTTTAAATATACTTATATTTGAGTCTTGGCTCTATTATATATTGTTTCAACAATGGCATACATTTAAAATGTAATTGAATAAAGAAGTAACCTTCCCAATGAAGCATAGCGAAGCCAAAGTAGGATTAAATTCTACAGCTCCTCAATTCACAGGCAGGAAATCTAGGCCCCTGAATCCTGATGCCCCCAGTGGTGAATTCTCCATTCTGTTCTGAACTGTCATCAAAAACATTCAAACTACAGCTCCCACTTTCCCACGTTTGTGTCATTTCTGCATTTGGTATTCTTTGAGGCACCCAAAATGTCTTGAAATAACTGTTGTAAGAGAGTAAATTGGTGTTTTCTGTTTTGGAAGGTGGAATAGGGCAAGCGATTTGGCAATGCTTATCAAAATTTCAAATGTGCATACTCTTTGTCTAACAATCCCACTGTTATAAACTTAACCTGTTGTTAGACATTAAGAGTATGTGCTGCCATTCATTCATTCATGTGTGCATGGGTGCATATACACAGATACGTTTATATACATACATCATGCACACATCCATAGATACATATATATTCATACTCACAAGAGGCTAATAGGAGGCAGAGTAGCACGTAACTAAGAACATGGCCCTAGGAGCTAAACTGCATGAGTTCAAATTCTGATTCTACCACTTTCTAATTGTGACCTTTGGCCTACTGGACCTCTAGTCTCAGTTTGATCATCAATAAAGTGGGGATAAGAATAGCACCTACTTCATAGGTTTGTTGAAAGGACCAAATTAATTGTACGTGTAAAGGACTTGGGCCAGCCGCTATTAAGTATTATACACATGCTAGCTGTTGTCATGAATATCAAACATTGTAATAGCAAAAGAATCTGAAAATAACCTAAACATCTGCCAATAGAATGAATTCATGATGGTATATCCATATAAAAGAAAATGATAATGCCATCAAAGATACTTAAATTATCTACATGAGTGGCTTGCCCAGAAGACAATGAAAAAACATTTGTTAGGCAAATAATTCTATTCTGGGGTTCTCTGGAGATTTCCTTCCCTTCAGTTGTCTGTTAGTCATTTGCTGAATTACTATAGTACTACTGTGGTCTGAAGTGGTTCAGCATAGACAGAAATGTGAGTGTATTTGCATGTGGACATAACATCTTTACAGATCCACACAGGCCCTTCCTTACCTGCTGTTTCACTCTGAAATTCATAGCTATTATGGGAAGAAAACACGCAAACCACCTTCCTCTCTCCTCTGCTTTCAATGGGCTTTCCACAAAAGCTGCCAAAATAATTTGGGAGAATGCACGTTTTCCTGCCTGGATCTCTAATGTTAGGCCCTTTGCTGTAAACTCTCTTTTTCACACTCCTTGCCTTGCCTGACAGGTAAACAGCATGAGAGCTCCTTTTACAGATTATTCTGAGCACTGCTTTTAACTAACGTTACTCATATGTCTCAAAAAAAAAAAAAAAAAAAACACTAGAGTATTTCTAAATCGCAAACAACCATACATATGAAATTTTTAAAAAATAAGAGTAAATGGGTAAACTAGTCAAGAATATAATTTAGCTGCAGGCCAGATGATAAAAACATGCCATTATTTAATTGAAGTCGTGCCCTGAGCACATCACTGAGTTGAGGAACACTTGAGGACCTAGGATGGTTTGCTGGTGAGGGGTGCAGGAAGGACAGGGAATGCAGGTATGTTCCTTGACGACCAAACACCTAGCCCTTTATATGCATTAAGTACTCAGAACAATCTTATGAACAGAGCACTGTCATCTCCATGCACTAGATGAAAACACTGAGGTTTAGGGGTCTCAAAGACTTGCCTAAGTTTATTTAACAGGAAATGGATACAGCTTAGATTTAAAATCCAAGCTGGCTTGTTCTAAAACTACCCTGCTCTTTCTTCTAAAGACCAATATGTACAGCTAAGAGTTTATTATTAGATTTCCGTAATGGTAAAAGCTAAATGTAAGGATGAAGGAACAGTTCTATCAAAAACTCCTATGGTGCTGCTATACTCAGCAATGCTACAAGGTGACAGATGTTTCATAAAGTCCTGGATGCAAGCTGTCTAGGGAAGAAGCAAAGATTACAGCCAAGGCACAATGTCATTGAGGTATTTTGCTGTTGGCCAAAATGAAGTGATGATATATTGGTGATCTAAGCATTACTGAGACTGACACAGAAATTCTTGTTTACAAGGAATAAGCCTGGAGACCAAGAATTCAACTCATCTTTCTGGAAGAAAAGACTAATAGGAGAGAAGCCCAGGATACCCATTGCACATCCAAACACCCAACAGGGTCAAAGTGCTTGGTTCAGCCGTGCTTGAGCCTGCTTGGTGCTGCCCAGCCTCAGAAGCCCCTAAAATAGGGGGGACATCAGGATTAGGAAAAGTAGCAAAAAGCCCTGGCTGCCTTCCTTCTGATTCGACAGTAGAGATCTGAGCTTTTACCCCATCTTTCTCTGCCCCCACACCTCAGGCTGAAGAGGGAAATGAAGTCCAAAGCTCTCTTTATCCCTCTCCCTCTTCCTGGTTAAAGGTCCCCTTCCTTACCCTGGTACCAGATACATCCCTTTTTCTGAATGTCTTCCTCTCCATTTTCTGCCACAGGGAAGAGATGTATCAATCTTTGCTAAAATGTCAGCTAAAAAAGAAATATGGTACTAACCGTCTCAGGGATAGTTGGAATTTCAATGGGGATTCATCAACAATTTAAGAAAAAAGCCTAAAGACACCAAAATAATCCATATCTGATGGTAGAATTTCAGATACTCTGAAAAAGAAACTGATGAAATATACCAATTTTTGTATGCACACATGGGCACACATACACACATAAGAAATACATAAAAGAAAGATCACACACACAAATGTAATTACAAAAGAAAGTGTATCTGGAGCACATAAATCAAGAAGTACATATGTGCTCTCTTGCTTTGGAAGGATCAGGACTTCGGTAGCAATCACAGATATTCTTAAGACTATTGCTTACCTCCAAATACCCATGGCAGGTCAGGGGGTGGGTGGGGGGGGGTTACTCCAGTCTCTTACGATTCCAGATAGCTTGGGCCCTTGAGCCTAAAAGCCAATCTTCTATCAGTGTGCTTCTCTGTGTACACCAAGGTTGCATATCCACACTCCCTCTGCACCTAAGCTCCCCCTGGCCTGAAGAAAGGCCTTAATTCCACAGTTTCTTAGATTCTATCTAAACTTATCTAACAAATGTTCCCAGTACCTGAAATATTTGTTGACCATAAAAGGCCTGAGAGTGGCTGAGAGTGGGCTTGGCCTAGTTTTTACACAGCTCAGAGGGATGCTATAAGATCCCTGAGGTTCATTTCCACAGTCCCAGCAATACATCCTGCTTAGCTCAGAGTAGGCCCTAAAATTATATTTGTTTAGTGGCCCTGAACCGCTTGGCCATGACAAGTCTGGCATCTCAGGCAGGCTCAGAAATATCCATCAGCCCCCAGTAAGAATACTGGTCCCAGAGTGGCCAGTGCCATTCCCTGCCCTCATTCTACACCAAAGTGAAGAGAAGGACAGAATGTGTTTGTTCAAAATGCTCCCAGTGTACATTCAAAATCCAGCACCTACTAAGACCCCCAGATAAACGAAGCGGGGCTTGCCGAATTCTGTGTAGGTAACATACCTCCAGGTGTTCCCTTATCCTTAGCTTGACATCTTTTAACAGAGGGGCAAAAGTTGATTTCTGTGGCCAGCTGGTGACTCTCAGAAGACTCTGTATTCACCTCCCCACCTAGACTGTGAGCAATTCACAAAGTACATGCCCCATGTGCTTGCTTATGTGAATTCTGTGACATAAAAAGAGCCACAGGCTGGGAATCTGGAGGCTTCTGACCCTGGTCTAAATGCCACCAATTGAACTCTAAAGCCAGTGACATTTAGAGTTGAAAGAAACTTTACAGATGACTCTGTTCCAACATCCACCTTTTATAGGTGAGGAAATGGAGATGAAGAGAAGTGAGGTGCATAACACGGTTATGCACTTGACCCAGCAGAGTCAGAAGTAAAATTCAGGTCCCCTAACGCACAGCCTAGGGCTCTTTCCACTATAGCATGTGTTCTTCACAGGTTGGCTTTCTGCAGTGCATGAGAGAGACGCATTCCTGAACCGGAGCCACACACGCAACTCATCCACTTGACCCTCCGATATTCCTTCTCTTCTCTTACTCAAAAGAAAATGATGCATTTATAGATTAATGTCATAGAATCTAAGTTCAAACACTGAGTCAGTCTTGCTCACTTTCTCTCTCCTTCCAGAGCCGTTCCAGAACACCATGTGCAAGAGAAAACAACAGAATGAAAATTGCTCACACGGAGCATGAGGAGGCTGCCCACCTCCCTCGCACAGCCCGTGTGCAAAGAAAGCCCCTCAGCTGTGCTGCAGACACAAGGTGGTTCCTGCTTATTGTTTATTGTGACAGCCGACAAGCCAGCTGGCACAGATCACTCCTCATTTCCAACAGAGACACCACCAGGACACGTGTGACAGGCGCCAGCTGCCACTCAAGAAGATGGGCGGCATCCCTGCTGGCCAGCAAGGTGCAGCCATGGCCCCGGCCCTGAGACCTGCAGCCCTGCACATAACTTCCCACCAGAGAGCAGAACTGGGACCAGTTTCGTGCTGGGGACTGGGGGAAGGAGGCAGCAGCACATTCCTGCTGACCAGGTGGTTGGGGCCATGGTTAGAGCCAAAGGTTGTTCTAATGCTCCCCAAGACTCTGTGTTACGTTTGGCAGAAGAATGGCAGTTCCAGAAGAGCAAAGAGGAGAAATAAGAGGCAATAAGGTGCATCTGAAACACATGTCAGGCACCACCAGAGCGGTGGGCTGAACATTCAGGGATCTGACAGCCTCAGGCACAGGAGAAGCCTCCTGCCCTCCAACCTGGGCAGGTCCACGTGGATTCACTGCACATGCAGAAGTGGCCCCTTATGCAGATAGAGGCAGGGTCTGAGGAGGGGTCTGGCCGCCCCGGTCATAGGACACAAAGGAGGCTCTCAAGTAGTAGGGGCTTTCAATAGTCCCTTCTGCTCCCAAGTTTTCCTCTGCCAAACTGCTCAGCAGAGTGTGGAGCATGGGGTCTCTACGTCAGCACTGTTGACATTTTGGGTTAAATAATTCTTCATTGTGGCGGGGGGCCAGTATCCCTGGCCTCTCCCCATTAGACTCTAGTAGCTCCCTTCAAATTGTGGCAATCAAAAATATCTCCAGGGATCTCCCCTGGGGTGGGGTGAGGGCAGGGGTAACAAGATAGATAGAATAGCTGTCAATGGAGAGCCACAGGTATAGAGGTCAAGAGCACAGGCTTGGGTCCCAGATGGCTTGGACTCTTAATCCCAACTCTGCCACTTACTAGACATATAACCTTGGTCAAGTTATTCGACCTGATGTGCTTCAGCGTTTTCAGTTGCAATATGGGAAGATGATAACATCAATCACTTTACAGGACAGTTGCAAATATTAATTTATTTCCTACAGGCAAAGCCCTCAGACTGGCCCAGAGTTAGCATTCCTCTCCCCTTTAGAAGCCCAGGAATACTCCATATCTCCAAGTCCCTTACTGCAGGGCTCCAGGTTATGGTCTACCACTGAGAGGCATCTGTGTACAACTTGGAAAGCAGAAGTGAAGAAGAAGCCACAATTCCTCTCTGGTAATAGCAGGCAGGACCGTGTAAAAGAACAGACATGAAATTTGCCTCAGCTTCCAGACTTTCCCGTGAAAATCGCCTGCTTTGGTGTCATAAGTGGCTGAGATCATCTGTGGCTCTTTCCTTTGATTTCTGTAGCCTCCTAATCTTCAGAAAGCCAGATACAGTTTTCCCTGTCCCATGCTCCACCAGCCCTTCTAATAGTTCTGCAAGGCATAATTTTACTAAATCTCTTTGTGCATCAAATACCTAGAGTGCGTCCTGTGTTCTAGACCAAACTCTGACATATGAACCCATGAACCTGATGGAGGTTCCAAAGTCCTACCGTTAGGAAAATGTTCCTGGGAGTAATCATGCACTGGTATGTATGTAGATACGCATGCATGTGTATGGATGTACTTAGAGTAGAACATTTATTTTTAAAAAATTGCAAAAGAGAAAATAGGTTAAAGTTGAGCTACTCAAGATGGATAGGAGCTCAGCGGGGAGTGGAGGTAGATGGACTGACCACTCACTTACATTTTATTCCCCATACTTGTAGAATCCTGAGGTTCTGAAACACCCTATTTGCAAATCCCTTTAGTAAAAGCAGAGTCCAAAATGCATGCCAGTTTTATGCATAGGAAGCGCTACAGCAGATGTTCAAATAAATAAAGTGTGTGCAGAGCACAAAGAGGGTGGCAAGCAGCTGCTGAGGTGTGGCACTGGAGAATCGGGTTTGTAAGAGTCATCTGCCAGGCCCAGGGGAGAGAACAGGGTGAGTAAGAAGCAGAGTCTCTGTCCTCAAGGAGTTTGTGGTAAAATGGAAGATGAAAACAGAAGCAAATGACCAGAAGACGAAGAGAACATAGAAATGTGTTTTGTTACAAGGCACTCGGCATTCAGTGGCCTGAGTGTCTTAGGTCCTATTAGCAAGGCCTTGGGGAACAGATGTTGGACTGTGTGGTGTGCATGGTACTCTCATTGATTCACAGAGATGTACGGGCAGCCCATTCACAAAGGGTCTAGAATACAAAGCTGCCTGAGCTAAGACCTGGCAGCCCATCTACCTGCTGAATAGTGGCGAACTGCCCTGGACCTTCCGTCTCTAGTCCAGCTAACCTCACTGAATAGGAGGGAGTTGCCCTATGATCTTTTTTTTCTAATTGATTTTTGGTAAATTACTTTCATCCGGCCAGTTTGCTTTGGTAGGCCAGACACCTTACTCTGACACTTCATTTTCATTTGATTCTACCTTTCCTGAAACTCTAGGTATTCATGGGAAACTGGGCATATCTGCTCTTAACATTTTTTTTATTGTTTTGACATACCCGCCAAGAGATTGGTCTCTCTTTCCAGCACTGCTTTCAAAAGTCAGACTGCTATGGTTGAGAATTCTCATTAAAAACGATTACTTTTGGCAGCAAAAGTCAGAAAGGTGACAGGGGAGGGGGAGGTATTAGAGGCACTGAGATCTTTCTTCCGTTTGCAGAAAGCCTTCCCGTAAAACAAACATCATGGGAAGAAAGAAAAAAATGTAAAACATACAACAAAACCCCTTCTAACTTTTCTATGTGCTATTCAGAGAAATTTCTTAAGTATAGGGGCTAAACCACCATCCCATTACCTCTTCATACCTACTCATTAGGCTGCAAACACTGCAAGTATGGGGCAGTGTTTTCCATAGCTCAGATGTCTCTACAGCAGGCACCAAAATGCCTGGCATGAGCAACATCAATAAATACCTGGTGAATAAACAAACCGATGAATTTCTATTAGGTATTGGAAGAGTGTGGTTAAAAGTACTCAATGTACATTCTGAAGAACCAATATAGAACATCTAGCAAACCAGATTCTTTTTGGTGATGGTTATATGCCTTCTTTTACCTGTATCGGGAAAAAAATAAACCCACACACACAAAAAAAACAGTCAATGATCATTTCTAACTTCCTTCCAATAATTTTCTAAAGGACACTGGGCACATAAACTTTTCCTTGGTGCTTTTTAGATATTCAAGCAATTTCTTGAGGACACTGTGATTCATGTTTCTGTTGGACTAGTGTGTAAAAACATTCTTCCATACATTTTTGTGAAAACCACTATGTTCTTTTATGAGCTGCCAGGAAATGTGGGGACCGGTGGACCCTAGCCACCATCTCTCTTGATCTTTGCCTTCTATTTGTTCACATCTTAGATCTTCACATATCTCTGGTTTCTTTTTTTTTCTTTTTCTTTTTTTTTTTTTTTTTTTTTTTTTTGAGACAGTGTTTTGCTCTTATCATCCAGGCTGGAGTGCAATGGCACACTCTCAGCTCACTGCAACCTCAACCTTCTGGGTTCAAGTAATTCTCCTGCCTCAGTTTCCAGAGTAGCTGGGATTACAGGTGCCTGCCACCACGCCCAGCTAATTTTTGTATTTTAAGTAGAGACGGGGTTTTGCCATGTTGGCCAGGCTGGTCTCAAACTTCTGACCTCGTGTGATCCTCCTGCCTCAGCCTCCCAAAGAGCTGGGATTACAGGTGTCTCTGGTTTCTTATATGGAAATTGAGCAAAAATGTGGTATCCTTTGGGCATCTTCAGCTCTCTGTGACAGTGTAGTTGTTGGTGATGCCTGTAAGGAAATTTGGGTTCTCTGGTGGCCCGTGACATCCCACATCCCCAAACTCCCAAAAACCAGTGCATCCACTTCCCAGAAGAAGAGCCACTACAGACTTTAAGCAGCTTAAAGACTTATGTGACAGACTTTTAGACAGCCTATGAGCTTAAATACTGCTTCCATAGCAAACTCTCTGTCTTCCTTGTATATTTTCTTTTTTAAAGGTTTGTTGTGACTTTTATTCCCAATATCCAAGGAAGATGTAATAATTATGTTAAGATTCAAGGTATACTTTCTTATGATATAATCAATTGTCTGTCCTTGGAGATTCATTGTTTCATTCTATATGACTGTAGCATTTAAATAAGTTAATATGAATAAAAGACTAATCTGCATACACATCTATACATTTATAGCCTGCATACAGGGCCTAGCACAGAGCAGGACTTCACTAAGTGTTCATTTGGCTTCTCTATCAAATGTAGAACACAGGAGGGCTCAAGAGATACTATTATTGGCTTACGTTATTCTCTGGGTAGAAAGTACTAGGCCACCTTTTCTTCACTTTTCCAGTCAGTGCTTGATCTTTCAGTGGCAAGAGGAAGTCTTGAGTAAATAGAGTCTGAGGGGCAGAACTCCTCCATGAATTAGTATTGTCACAGGCAGGCTAGGTAGGAGATA
This sequence comes from Pan paniscus, assembly GCF_029289425.2. Classification (NCBI taxonomy): domain Eukaryota; kingdom Metazoa; phylum Chordata; class Mammalia; order Primates; family Hominidae; genus Pan; species Pan paniscus. Next base: position 120,552,958 of record NC_073260.2, on the reverse strand, counting down.
AAATCTGGATGATCCAACTGTGAAGGGACAAGGCAAAGCACATGAACATTAAGTCCAGGTAGCACTTGTCAGGAATTGAGAGAGGCTAGGCCCTTCATGTACAGTTGGGCAGGTTGTATTTCAGCACAAGAATGCTCAAATCCCAAAGACAGGGGAGTGCCTTTTACTTCTTCATGCAATGGTACCAAGTGGCTCACCGTGATTCTGAGAGAGCCTTGAAAAATGAAAGGCAGACACATTGCAGAAGAGGCTTCACATGTGGCCCAAGAATCAAGAAGACCCCCATGAACTCAACATTTTCTCTCAGCCAGTAAGCTTTGATACTTGCGTTTCTGGTGGCAAAACCAATGCCTGGATTTGGCCTCAATGAAACCTACAAGGTTTCTAAAACCAGTGTGGAGAGAATGGGGCCTTGAATATGGGAGAAAAGAACTGTAGAAGTTTAAGTCACAGGATCAGAAAACTGAGAAGTGGCCTTAGAAATCGTACTGGGCTAAATGGTATCCACCCCCTCCCTACCACTGCCAAAGTTCATGTCTACTGGGGACATCAGAATTTGACCCTATTTAGAAATAGAGTCTCTGCAGATGTAATTAGTTAAGATGAGGTCGTATTGAAGTAGGGTGGGCCCTTAATGCAAAATGAATGGTGTTTTTATAAGAAGAGGAGAGACACAAGGACATACAGAGGAAAGATGGCCATGTGAAAATGCAGGCAGAAATTGGAGTGATGTAGCTACAAGCCAAGAAATGCCAAGAATTGCCAGCAATCATTAGAAGCTAGGAAGAGGCAAGGAAAGATTTTTCCTTAGAGCCATCAATGTAAGCATGGCCCTGCCCATGAACTTGACTGAAAACTTCTAGCCTGTGAACTGAAAGAGAATAGATTTGTTTTAAGCCACCCAATTTGGGGTACTTTGTTAGGGCAGCCACAGGAAACTAATACAGAAATCACCTCGTCCAATGCCTTCAAAGTGCAGATGTACACACTCACACCTGGAGAGACTTGAATGGCTTACCCAATGTCACAGGGCTGAATACTGGCAGAGCTAGGACAATTCAACCCTTCGCTCACTGGTTCTTTCATTCCTTTCGACATTCACTGAGCTCTTTCTGAGGTCACTGTGCCAGACTCTGGAAATGATTAAAGAACACTAAGACAGACCCTTCCCTTCATGGAACTTTCATTCTAAAAGAATTGATAGATAATAAACCACTATTTACACAACCAAATATTTAACTGCTAGTAAAGTGAAAGCTATAGAGAAAACATAGTGTCCAATAAGAGCACATGTGGATTTGACCTAACCTGAGGATTAGATAAAGTGTCCATGAGAAAGTGACATTTGAAAGGAAATCTGAAAGATATATTAGAATTAGCTGACCATGGCATGGAAGGCCGTGTGTGCAGGGATGTGAGGAAGGGGGTGTTTGAGGGAATAAATTGGTAGCATTAGAGAATTGCCCAGGTAAAGAGTCTAACCTTCTCCTCAATCTTCTTTCTTCTACACTGCCTTTCCTGGAAACGCATACCAAAGTAAGACAATGTCATGGTTCTTTCAAAAAATGTTAATGAGATGTTACCTGTAAAATATTTACTGTCTAAAAAAGACAGAGGAAACTCTCATTTGCAGCATGCACAGAACTATGTCTACCCTAGAAATATTATAACATGCTATCTGAAAATTTTCACCTTTCGTGAAGCTGAGAACACCCTCTCCCATCCTCCCATCCCAAATATGAAGTTATATCTATCTTGTCTACAAAAGAAGTTCAACAACAATAATAAGGATTTTCCAGCCAAGTGTGGTGGCTCATGCCCGTAATCCCAGCACTTTGGGAGGCTGTGGCAGGTGGATCACCTGAGGTCAGCAGTCTGAGACCAGCCTGGCCAATAAGGTGAAACCCCATCTCTACTAAAAATACAAAGTATTAGTCGAGAGTGGTGGCGGGCGCCTGTAATCCCAGCTACTTGGGAGGCTGAGGCAGGAGAACTGCTTGAACCCAGAAGGCGGAGGTTGCAGTGAGCTGAGATCACGCCATTGCACTTTAGCCTGAGTGACAGAGTGAGACTCTGTCTCAAAAAAATAAAAAATAGATTTTCCTCCACAACGACCGTCATAACCAACCTGGCCGTCATAAATAGGAATTTGGTAAATACTGTATAGCTAATAAATTGTCTCAATTATACATGCCTGTGGAATTCAAAGGTTGTTTGTGGAAGGCTATTAAGCGTATAGTACTATTACAACTGTCCTACACACAGCATTTCTTCTCTGCATAAGTCACCAAATGGTAATTCAAAATGGGTCATGTTTTCCACTCCAAGTTCATTACATTCAAAGTAAACTGAGTGAGTGAATGACTGGCTAATCCCAAACACCCCTCACCCAGAAAGTCAATGGCCACATAGCACTGTCATCTCATAAAAAGCCTTGGACATCTGAAGCTCTATTATGTGGAGTCTAACCATGAAGTCAGGAAGACTCCAAAACTACTGAAATTCCCTTTGTTTCTTAAAATGAGCTCCTGGCCAAGCTGTCTTATTTTCTTTCTATAGTGGGACCTTAAGTTTTGTGATTCCTTTACTTTCTCATTTCTATTCTACATTTAAGTAAATAAGAAGAATTATACATTTCTAAACAGAACAAAGGGACTTGATGAGCGCGACATAATACATCAATTCAGAAATGCCAATGGGGCATTCCAGAAGATTTCATGTGAAGTGACAGAGAGGTTCCCCAATGCTGAAAAACAATGCAACTCCTCTGCCTTGAGATTTCTGAGCTTGTTTGCAATAATTGCCTTTGCCCACTCATGCCATCTCATTCAGGGAAGGCTCTGATGTCTTTCCACAATTGCTCTGCTCTGATGTGGACTTGAAAACACTCCTCCACATGGATGCACTAAATCACCCAGCATTAAATGAGACATCTAAGGATTCTGCCACTCACCAAATCTGTCAGGTTTTCTCAGCTCTTTTAGGACTCCATTGTTGTGCAAAGCCACTACAATCCTATTACCAGCTGGCATATGATCAGATGATAACTAAAGTGAACACAAACACTTAAACGGCACAAGGAACTGCTGAGGTCTCACTCTTGGGTAACGCAGCCCAAGAGATTTTCTGACACCCGATCCACAAGCCGAACAATCACATTGCAAAATGCTTTCAATGTCCAGGAACAACCATTCAATCGGCCATCATGTGCCTGTCATCTGGTCCTGAGTGCTTCTGAGAAGGGCAGTTTGGCCTTTATTCTCTGCAAACCTTTCTCTTTCAGAAACCACTACATTCTTCTAGACTTCTTCCCACCACACTGCCACCCAGATATCTGCAAAGGTCAGTTCTTACTACAGACTGGCTTTGTATATGACTCTGTACGTTGGCTAGGCATTTTCTTAGGTGAAGAGAGATGCTGGTTTAGTTCTAGACAAATAACTATAATTAGTCAGAGTGGTTTAACTGCTCATTGACTAGTCTATACTCTGCAGCAGGAATAGCAAGCAGCATGTCCTTCAACCAACACAAGATGTAATTTGGGTGCTGAATGCAAAAGATACAAAGTAGACAAAAGATACACTGTCCAAGAAGTTGGCAATCTGTGGAAGCTTGCGCGCGTGCACACACACACACACACACACGCGTGTGTAATACAAGGCAGTATACAAATGTCACATGAGGGATACAAACCAGGGAAACATAAGCAACTGGAGAAGGGAGACATCTCTCTTTGAGCAGAAGTAGTCTTAGAAGTCTTCCCAGAGTAGAGATGATCAGAGAGAGGCTGTGAAAGGTGGCGAGGGTTTAGACACACAGTTAAGTTTGTGGGGATTTTCAGGAGGAGAAGAGTCACAGACAAAGATAGAACCCAGGATGCATAGCCTGGTATCAGAGTGTTGGTAGAGAAATCCAAGAATGTGCAGGGGAAATACCCCTCCTAAAAATACATGCTTCCAAAGTGGTAGTTTCTCAACAATATTGAAGGACGGGCACTAAGTCTCTGATGAAAAGAATTCAGCAGAAGCTGTGTGATTGCAAAGGTCAGTCAGTTCAGTATGTAACTGGAACATGGGCAGTAGGACTGTGAGATGAATTGACCACGCTGAATGAAACTAATGTCTTTTTAATATGGCAACTTCCCTACCAGCCAAGGGGGCAGGCCTTGTCCCAAGGCCCAGCCCCTTACTGGGGAACCTACTTCTAATAAAACACAATGACATCTCAGTGCTGTGATAATCCTCATAAACACGTGCATTTTCAAATCTTGGATTGAGAGAGAGACAAAACTCTTCCGATAAAGGAATCACAATTATAAAGTCATCTGAAAAGGAAGGCAGGAAGAAAGGAAAGGAGGTAGGAAAACTGCAATCAACTTGACTGCTTGCTAGGCCTTTGTCACATCCTCACAGGAGGAGAACTGAATATAAAATGAGCAATTAGGGTGAGGTTTAGAAATAACTTCTAGGCTCTGCTTCTTTATCCTCTCTCCTTGGTTACACAGGACTGGCTCTGGCAGCCTCGGGGCAGGGATGCACATATCTGTCCCCAGAACCCACAGCTGAAAGAGAAGTCACTAAGGAAGAAAGCAAGATGAATTACTTCTCTTGCTGGTTGTTTCCCATAAACTAAAGGAACACTTGGGGTGTACTTTTCAAGTCATTGTTTATCATCTTTGGAATTAAATTAAGCCTGTTAAACAGAAGAAAAGGTAAGGGGCTTCACAGGTTCTTGGCTATCATTGGGATCTTGACTGGGGTTAGTGGGTTTCAAGAAGGGAAAAGCTGAGGATGGTGACACAGAGTAGTTTCCAAATCAAAGGAGCAATGGCTCTCAACTGCGTTCCACCTAAACTCTGAGATATGATAGTCCCTTGGGAACAGCTTTGCCAGTGATGCCCAATCCCCTGGAAGGCAGGTATACACACTTGGAAAAAGAAAGTTTCCCCAGTGATTCTGATCCATGCCCCTTGGGAATCACTGCAATGGAGGGAAAGAATATAAATGGGGACAAGCTAATGAGACCAGTTTTCCCTGACTAGAAGAGAAAGATCCTGTGTTCTCGCTTAGAAAAGCAAGTGTGAATAATCTTTGAATGTGACAGGCTGAGGTTCAAATTCCAGGTATTTTACTCTGTGTGCCCCCTCTGGGTCTCAAAGTCCTATTAAGGCATGAGGTAACAGCAGTTACTTCACGCAGGGGTGGTGAGGGGCAAGAAGGTGACGTGAGTCAAGCACCTGGCACAGTGTCATTAAGCAGGAAGTTGATGAACACTAGTTCAATCCATTTGATGCGGGATGAAGGATGGGGTTAGGAATTAGATGAAAATATAAAGAATGTTCACTCTTAGGAACATTAAAGCTTGATAACAAAAGATGGAAGTTCTTATGGAATGGCATTTAAAGTTTAAATGGTGCTCTCATCTTTGTGACTCCTTTGTCCCTCACAACCATCCTCGAGGATCATTAGAAGGTAATGGTGGCCCAGGAGGTTAAGTCATTTGCCTGACATCACAGAGCCAGCAAAGAAATACAGAGGTAGGAATAGACACCACATGTAGATCTGTGATTATATCACACAGCCTCACTGTTTGGCAGCTGTACCACCCACTATGTATATTTTTTCAGCACTCACACCATAAATATGCTCACTTAGCAAATATGTATTGAGTGCCTACTATGTGCCACTTGCACTGTCAGTGAACAATGCAGCAAAGACTTCTGCTCTCAGAGAGGGCAGTGGAGAGGAAAGGCAGGGGAAATCAACAACAGGCAGGAGACACAGTAAATAAGTAAAGCCTATAGCATGCTACACACAGATAAGTGCTATGGAGGAAAAGAAAAGAAAAATTAGAGTAGGGTAAGGGAGATCGACAATGTGAGGCTCAGGGGAAGATGCCAGCTGCAATTTTACCTTTATTTTTATTTATTTACTTTTAGAGACAGGGTCTCACTCTATTGCCCAGGCTAGAGTGCAGTGGGGCAATCACAGCTCACTGTAACCTCGAAATCCTGGGTTCAAGCAATCCTCCTGCCTCAGGCCACCACGAGTCCCCCACAAGTAGCAACGACTACAGGTGCATGCCACTTAAAAAATTAGCATCTGGCTAACATTTAAATTTTTTTTGTAGAGACAGGGTTTTGTTATGTTACACAGGCTGGTCCTGAACTCCTGGCCTCAAGTGATCCACCTCCTCCCAAAGCACTGGGATTACAGGCATGAGCCACTGCACCTAGCCTACAATTTTAAATACAATGGTAACAGTAGACCTTATGGAGAAGGTGACGTCTGAGAAAAGCCTTGAAGGAGGTGAGAGAGTTAGAAAGTGGGTAACAGGAGAAGAGAGTTCAAAGCAAAGGGAACAGCCCATGCAAGGAAGCTAAGTCAGGGGCATTTCTCCTGGTGTGCAGCAGGAACAGCTGCCCTTGTGGTAGGAATGGCTGTAAAAGGGGAGGGTAACTTAAGGGAAAGTTCTGGTTTTTTTTTGTTTTGTTTTGTTTTGTTTTTTTCTTAAGACTGGTACAAAAAAGGCTTGGGTGCTATGAGCACACTGCCACTCTTCCTGGCAGAGATTTGGGTTGTCAAGGCCCCTCTCAAACCAAGCATGCTGTTCATTGAGTGCTTCCGTTTACATCATACCCAAACACCTGGTCAATTTGAGAAAATTTCACCAACCCTTTTGTTTAGTATAAGAGCATGATGTGTTTTTCATCCTTTAAACCAGTTAGGTTGGCTTTATGTGCAATCTAAGAGGCACAAACCACATACTTATGCAGTGACATGGATTCTGTCATCAGGCTTTTCACCTTTGTTCTAATCTTGAGATGTAATAGATTTTGCAGTAAAAGCCTGAGCTTCCAGCTATGAGATGCATTTTAGACTTCTCCCAATTATTTACACGGTGTCAGATTATAAATGTCTGATATTATAAGAATTAGTGTCGAGCTGCAAGAACAAAGCAAATAATTACCAGCAGCACACATGGAGGACTGTGTTTCAAATTCTCTCTTGCTGCCACCCTGATGTAAGCAAATGATATTGGTCGTGTATCTCCTGATCACAGCCACAGTAACACTCACCACAAATCAACTTCCACCTGCACACAGTTCCAAAAATAGAGCAGCACAGAGATTTCTATGTGCTAGAGAAAGTAGTCGGTCTTAGGGATTGAAAAAGACACAGTTCAGATGCAGGACTTGTTCAAGACTAACAGGAACTGAGCATCTGCAGTTCTTGGACAAGTCCCTGAAAGAGCTCAGAAAGTCTCTGAAACTGTCACCTCAGCATTTTCCTATATCATACAAAGTGTATATACTATAGTATGCTATAATATCTGTACATGTATATGTATAAGTATATGTGTATACACACTATATGACACTACATTAGAGATAAAAACCAACTTTGGAGGATGGTTCAAACCACATAATGTGGGCTATCAAAGAACAAACCTGAATCAATAATTCATATTCATTTTTAAATGATTTATAACATTTTATTTGTGGTTTTGATGCAACTGAATAAGAGATTTCTTATGGTCCTTTGCAAAACCTATCCTAACCAAACTTAGCTAACTAATGTTTAGTTTAATAAGTTAATGCCACCATCAGGTAGAGACAAGATTGTATCCTATACACAGCAAATCATCACAGAATACGGCAATCTGTAGCTTCATATCTGCTTGATATGTGGTAACTTCAAGGCTTGGGTAAATTCTCTTTATTTTGTGCTTTACAAATATAAGCATCCATTGTACATTAGTCAGATTTCCTATTCAACAGTTGAACACTGGTAGAACCTCATTTTCAATTAATATAACATTGCACTTAACAGAATGAGGTTACTGCCACGTTCCTCCTGGGATACCTTGGGGCTTAGAGACTTTCCTTGAGCTAGCTCTAAGAAGTGTCCAGGTATTCTGTCAGAAACAAGCTGCAAAAACTCTTGCCAAGCTTCCTGAAATTTTTCCAGCATGTGACCAGCTGGGCTTCACCCGAGTAATTCACAAAGCAATAGTTTTTTCAGTTTATCGGACACAACATATCTCTAACATGTGAAGCTCCCCCAGCGGTTATTTGGGTACCCTCCTTAGCCAAAGAGTAGAAACCAGACACACACAGTCCCAAACAAAACATGTTAAATAGCGGCTCGGTTATTGTGTTTGTTTTTAGTCTCCAAAGCACTTAGGCACTTCTCAGATGGTTTAATCAAATCCCTCCCTAAATATAAGACAGGTGGTGGCAACTTAATGTCTAAAGACTTGCTATGCCTAGGCATTGTGTTAGGACCATTAGACAGAATTTCTCATTTAATTCTTACAGCAGCCTGCTAAAATGTCAGCCCACTAATATCATCCCTATTTCACAGGTAAGCAAAAAGAGGCCTTAGAGAGATTAAGCAGCTGATGCACACTGCATGGCTAGGAAATGCTACAGCTTACATCTCAGGTCCTGCGCTTAGTTTGACACCTTGATGATTATAATTCACTCCATTCATATTTTAGGTTTTCCCCCTTTTTAAGAGTATATTTTATAAAAGCACATTTTCAGCATGCGTTTTTAATGGAAAAATCCTTATCCAGTCCCCAACCTGGTTCTATCCATTTATGCAAAAAATATTAAACTTTCTAAAATGCAAATATGTATGCACTGATTGGTGGCTGGATTTAGCAAAAATGCCCTGTCCTGATTCCCTAAAAAGTTAAACATAAGCCTACCCTATGACCCAGCCATCTCATTCCTAGTAATTTGCCCCAGAGAAATGCAAACATCTGTCCACAGTGAGACTTGTAAACAAGTGTTCATGGACTTCTTATTCACAATAGTCAAAAACTGGAAATGGTCCCATAGGGAAGTGGATAAACAAAATATAGTATGCATCCACCCAGTGAAACAGTATTCCACAAGGTAAAGAAATGAGCTACTGATACATGCAACAACATGGATGAATATCTCAAGGTGATTACAGTAGTGAAAGAAACCAGACACAAGAAAGTATACACTATATGATACCATTTATTCTAGAAAATGCAAACTAATCTACAGTGACAAAACCCAGATCAGTGACTGTCTGGGGCCAGGGGCTGAAAGAAGACTGGATAAAAAAGAGACATGAGGCAACTTTGGAGGTGATAAAAATGCCCTCTCTGTTGTCTTGTTTATGGTGGTGATTTCATGGAGGTACACAGCTGCAAATCCCATTGCATTCTCTCTCTAAAAGAATGTAATTTACTATACACAGATAAAACTTCAACATATTTGAAAACAAATTATATAGGTTTGTAAAGGAAAGCATTTATATATTGAACTCCAGTGATCAAATCTTTTTTAAAAATATACTTAAAATTTTTTTTTAAGTGCCCAGTCCTTATCCCGTGCTACACATGGTTTGAGCTATCTGCATTATTTGTTTTAGATTCTAAGTTCCTGGTACTCAAGAACAAATTTTCCTTTTTAGTTTAAGTCCTGTGCAGTACCCAACACAGCATTAGGCAGGGAAAGTATTCAGAAAATTTAAACAAAACCCCATTCTGCTATTTTTTATTGTTTTCCAAAGAAACCCTTGCAACAGAATCTAGAGTGAGCCTGCTAGCTTGGCCATCAGACCCCAAAAAAGTGTCATCAAGGAAATGTTTACTTTTGTTCCTAAACATATAAAGATTGCCAAAAACTCCAGACGGTGGGTGAAAAATCACCTGCAAGAAAGTCTCAGAACTTTTCCAAAATCCTTTTTATGTTAAGAGACGTGTTAGATTTTGTGGCCCACAGAGCGAGCATTGCCTCTGAAAGCCAAGTGCAATCTTGTGTGCTTGAACTTTCAGGTTTTCTACAAGACAAAGGATAAGGGGAAAGAAGGTGTCAATACAGAGCACATCCCACAAGAGGTCAGAGACCAGCAAGTATTCGCAGCTCTAGGTTTGCTCCCATCTCCTCTCCTTCCTGTTGCAATGAGACAGAAGCCTTTATCCATGTGACTGAGGGTGCTGGTTCACAAACTTTGTTACTGACCCTCAATTAGGTAAGTACAGAAACTGAGTGTTTAAAAACTCATACAGCATTTCGACTTTGCTGTGATCGGTGGCCTCAATGCTCGTTAAACAGGGTATAGGCTGGATCCAGGGTTGTCAAACAAGGGTGGTGAATCTAGTCATGAAGAGTAAGACCATGTTTCATTCATAGAGGATAAAATTAAGAAGGAAAAACAAAAAAACAAAAAAAAATACAGTGGTCCTCCTCCACAGGTGGTTTGAGAGGCAGAGTTGTATAGAGCTGCTTAATCCATCAAAGTTAATTTTTCCCAAAGTGATAATGGCAAGAGCCAGAGCGAGGCAATTCTCTAATAGCCAGTCAAATCCATGCAACACCCCCCCAGTCTGTCTGCAGGTGTTCTGACCGAGACTGTACAGTGAATTAAATAAACCTTCTCAAAAAGGAAGTTTATCCAAAGTGCTATGTTTCCATTCTAATTAGCATCACGGCTGTACAAGCTGCAAATACGGTTGTCATCACATCAAGAATCAAAATGAAGGTCATGATAATGACTGTGTGGATAGAATTTATTATTTTTTTTCTGCATCCCTGTAGGAACACACTTATTCTTGAATCAGCCCCATTAGTTTTTGGAGCAGCCAAGGTAGCAGACACAGATGGGGCTGCTCCATGTGGCCACTGCTTAAATCTAATTAGGGCAGAACTAAATGAAGCCCAGGAAACTCGGTCTCTTCATTTCTCCTGTTTTTCACAATGATTTACTGGTGGGAAGCTCAGAGTGTATGATAGATAGGTTGCCTCGCATAACACAGGGAGTGCATGAGAGGTCTGCTCTTCCTGATTGCTGATAAAACTGTACCGATTCACAGGGCAAAGACAGAGGCCAGGACTTTTAAGATTACAGGCAAGATTTACTTAATTCTTCTTCTTTTGTATCATAGCTCAATTGTCACAATCTTTCCCAACTTCACTGATTAGATTGCTTCCTCCTGTTTATCACAGAAATGACCAATTTAGATCTGTGATTCTTAGATTGATATCCCTCTCCCCTACAGTTCAGTAATCTCCACAGGGCAGTAATCGTGCCTGTCCTGTTCATCACTCCATCCCTAGCACTTAAGCACAGTGAGGAGTAATAGAACATACTCAAGGCTGGGCACGGTGGCTCATGCCTGTAATCCCAGCACTTTGGGAGGCCGAAGCGGGCAGATCACCTTGAGGTCAGGAGTTCGAGACCAGCCTGGTCAAAATGGCAAAACCCCATCTCTACTAAAAATACAAAAAATTAGCCGAGCGTGGTGGTGCACACCTGTAATCCTCGCTACTCGGGAGGCTGAGGCAGGAGAATCACTTGAATCCAGGAGGCAGAGGTTGCAGTGAGCCAAGATGGCGGCACTGCACTCCAACCTAGGCAACAGTGAGACTCTGTCTCAAAAAAAAAAAAAAAGAAAAGAATGTACTCAAATAAACATGTGCTGAAATAAAGGATGAGTAAATGGATGGATGGAAAAATAAAGCCTCTAGATATCAGATCATATATACAATGCTTTGACCCTTGGTTGGTTTATTTGTTTGCTTGTTTGTTTTTTGAGACTGAGTCTCCCTCTGTGGCCAGGCTGGAGTGCGGTGGCGTGATCTTGGCTCACTGCAACCTCCGACTCCCTGGTGCAAGCGATTCTCCTGCCTCAGCCTCCCGAGTAGCTGGGATTACAGGCACCCACCACCATGCCTGGCTAATTTTTGTATTTTTAGTAGAGACGGGGTTTCACCATGTTGGCCAGGAGGGTCTGGGTCTCCTGACCTTGTGATCCGCCCGTCTCAGCCTCCCAAAATGCTGGGATTACAGGTGTGAGCCACTGTGCCTGGCCCGGCCCATGTTTTAGATCACATGATAGAATTAATCATGAGTCTCACATAATTATTAAAATTTTTAAGGACAGAGGATAGGCCACAGAGGTCTTATTATCAACTCAAAAGAAAATATTCCTAAGAATTCAGGGGTAAGAAATATACTAACAGTATTTAAATCATGGTTTTTGCCCATGGGGAGTTTTATAAATGAAATAGCTCTCTTTTCTGGAATAATCAATAGATTATTGAGAAATAATAGAGAAAGAGACCTGGGTTATTCTGTATTACAATTAGGACAAAATGCTACAGGTAATGTTTAAAAGTAAAAGTCATGATAGAGAAGAACAAATTTGCTAACATAATCTATGCTTTGAGTCTAATCATAATCCCTAGAACATTAACATTATTAATTATAAATAGTAAAAACCTGAGACTATATGATTAGTCTACAAAGGCTTTCTTCCAACATCAAGATTATAAATGCACAGGTATTCTACCAAATAGGCCCTCAACACTCCAGTGGCTATCTCAATTTTAGTTGAAGAGAGTGGATTTACCCACGTAGTATTTACTGAGAAACAGTGTCATTAGATAGACTACAGACCAGTCTCAATTATCAAGTCATATAAACATAGGTCCATTAATTTTTTCCTAGCAAACACAAATTATTTTTATCATTGTACTATCTGAATAATAATGCTTTTCTGTTATCATGAAGCAACAATGCCTACGATGAGTTTCATTAACATGCACTGAAGTATGAAAGCTCCACAAAAGCATAAAAATCTATGTGCTTTAAACTTTATTGTTCTCCATTTTCCAAAAAGCATTTGAGATGACCCAAAAAGGAGGAAAAAAATCTATGTATCTATCTATCTATCTATCTAAGCATACATATATGAGACAGAAGGAAAAAAATTCATCTGCATACATAATGCAGTTCAAAATAAAGTAATTCAATAAAACACAGATCATTTTGTGATAAATAATATACTTCTAAACCTAACTAGTAGATATTTTGACATCTCTTTTCTTTAAGCATATTTATTGGACTATTTTTAAGATATGCATTAAAGCACTTTTACCAATATCATTTTATCCATTCAAATTATCAGGCAAAAAAGAGGTAAAAGTGATAAAATTAACTTCTATTGGCCAAACACTGTAAATATGATCTCATTTAATCCTCACAGTATCCTTTCAAGGTCGTGTTACTCTCTCATAGATGAAAAGAGAGAAACAAAGATAAAACTTACACACCTGAGAGGAGGTGGGGCTGAAGTCAAACCTACGACTGTCTGACACTAAATTCCATGGAGTCTCATGATTTAAGGCCACATGTGGGAGAGGGAGAGGGAGAGGGAGAGAGCAATGGGGATCCTTTACATTTCAACCCTGCCCCATCTTTCTCTCAGCAATAAATGTGAGCCAAACCTTTGGACACAAACACAACCTGACCGACTGCAGTGTAATCAGTTCCACTCACACAGTAGTTAACAATCCACTGGGATGCAATGTTAGCAACCTGGCTAAAAGTACACAGTTATTTAACTGAACAACCCTTAGCCATTTCAGAGTCACTACAATGATTGCAGAAGATTCTGAAAGATCCATCCAACCAGGTCTTTAAGCCACAAGAAGACAATGTAATTCACAAACAGTGTAATTTAGCAATTATTCACAGCAGGAGTTTTGCTAAAATAGTTCACAATTGGATATACTAGGATGCTTTTCTCATTCCCAGATTTGGTAAAGGACAGTCAGTTCATTTGAGGATTGAAACATTTTCAAAATGCACTGTAAAATTAGACATATTCACTCCCCCCACCTCATCTAGGTTTGAGGCTCTTTTTTTCTCCCAATTCTATTGTTCAGTTAATCTGTGCATGCATGCCAGAATATTCTAATTTAAATCTGAGCCTGGAACATGCTATATTTTGTTTCTAGCTGCAAGAGTGTGAATGCCATAAATAACATGTACTGTGCTTGTTCTCTGTTCCTAAACAGTCTGATAAGCTCATACTGAAATCATTTCAGCAATCACATTTGACAGCTCTCTAGAATCCTGTTCTATCCAGCCTCCTAACCAGTCCATTATTTCTGCCAGTTTCCAGGCAGACGAGGCATTCAGACACCTGTCTCTAAATGAGAACAGACAGCCCTGGCGGAACCCTCGTAGGAGAGGTACGCTCCAGCTAATAGGCCATCAATCTGTCAGTGGCTCTTAAACCCCCTCAGCTTTGTCCAACTGAAGGCCAGCTCAGAGCCTCGATCAAGGGAGAACCCAGTGGGTGAGAGTCACGTCAAGTCCATCCCAAGAGACCTGTATGCAAAGTTGTATGCTAGACCAAACCAGCGCAACCCGGATCCAGTACAGCGGCAGCATAGTACTTATCTTCCTGTAACTCATTCATCCTTTAAATAAATAGTAATTGAACATCAACCAGGTCACAAAGACACCATGTGCCATAGAGAATTTTGAAGCTAGACAACTTCTAGGGTCCATTCCTGACTCCAATGCACATATAGGAGCCTACGTATCTTAAATTTCCTGGGCCTCAGTTTCTCCATCTGCAAGATGGTGATAACATACATCACTTCGCAGGACTGCTGTGAAGATCAAATGAGATCATGCATTTTGTAAGACATCTAGCATAATGCATTACTTCATAAAGAGCTACTTAATGAAAAACCAATTATCTTGTTTCCTTCTCTCCTTGGGACCAAAGGATTTCCCATTTTCTCAAATCACGCAGCCTTTATATTAAAATCAAGAGCACATAGGACACTGAGAAGGAAATAGGGCTTTTCTCTTTTCATTTTTCAGTAAAATGGTTATTGAGGTATAACATTCATATAGAAAAGAGTATAAATCATAAAGGTAAAGCTCACTGAATTTTCACAAAGTGACATACCTGTGTAGCCTAGATCAAAAAACAAAACAATAGCCTTCCAGGAGCCCCGTGTGCCCAATTCCAGCCATTTTTCCCCAACGCTAATTCCTTAACTGAATCCCAACACTATAGATCACTTTTTCCTGCTTTTGAATTGAGTAAGATTTTAATTAGATCTGCACATACAAGTGGCAAATGGAAATACAGAACATTTTATATGGATTTGTAGCTAATGAGCTAAGTCAAAGAGATAATAAGCTATAAAAAGAAATACATACATTGATAGC
Organism: Pan paniscus; assembly: GCF_029289425.2. NCBI lineage: Eukaryota > Metazoa > Chordata > Mammalia > Primates > Hominidae > Pan > Pan paniscus. The sequence continues at coordinate 120,537,938 of NC_073260.2, read as the reverse complement.
AGTGAAGATAATAAAGGTAATAAATGTTGCCAGGACTGTTAGGTTCCCTCCTTTCTCTTATTCCTTATGCAAACACTGTTGAACAAGCAGAGAAATCTTACACATTCAGGTGGTAAGATACATTATATGTGCTGTCTGTGTGGTCCTTGATTGAGAAGTAGACATATTACTCCAAGATGATGATGAAGAAGGAGGTGTATTTTGTAGAAAGAAGAAAAAAAGATCTAATTCTAAAAGTAGTTTCCATTACCCAAGCTTAAAACACAAACCAGTAATTTCCTCCAAAATACATTTAAGTCTTACTGATAGCCTCCTCAATACCTTAAAAACTACCTGTGAAACCCTTGGAATCCTTAGAAAACAAACTTTGGAAACTCTCATCTAGTCAAATGTAACAATATTTGCCCTTCAGGATTAGAAATTCCATCAGACCTTTTCCCCCCGAGACCAAAATGTGTGCTCCCCATCATTTAAAAAAAATTTTTGTGGGTTCATAGTAGCTGTATATATTTATGGGGTACATGAGATGCGTTGATACAGGGATGTAATATAAAATAAGCACATCATGGAAAATGTGTTATCCGTCCCCTTAAGCATTTATCCTTCGAGTTACAAATAATCCAGTTAAACTTAAGTTATTTAAAAATGTACAATTAAATTATTGACTATGGTGACACCGTGCTGCCATTGAATAGTAGGTCTTATGCATTCTTTCTATTTTTTTGGACCCACTAACCATCCCTGCCTGTCCCCCTCCCAAGCCCCCCACCACCCTTCTCAGCCTATGGTAACCATCCTTCTATTCTCCGTTTCCATGGGCTCAATTGTATTGATTTTTAGATCCCACAAATAAGTCAGAACATGTGGCATTTGTCTTTCTGTGCCTGGCTTATTTCACTTAGCATAATGGTCTCCAGTTCCATCTATGTTGATGCAAATGACTGCATCTCATTCTTTTTTATAGGACATCGTGTACATATACCACATTTTTTAATCCATTCATCCGTTGATGGACACTTTGGTTGCTTCCAAATCTTAGCTATTGTAAACAGTGCTGCAACAAACATAGGAGTGCAGATATCTCTTCAATATACTGATTTCCTTTCTTTTAGGTATATCCAGCAGTGGGATTGATAGCTGGATCTTACGGTGGCTCAATTTTTGTTTTTTTGAGGAATCTCCAAACTGTTCTCCACGGTGGCTGTACTAATTTACATTTCCACCAACAGGGTATGAAGGGTCCTTTTTCTCCACATCCTCACTAGAATTTGTTATTGCCTGTCTTTTGGATATAAGCCATTTTAACTACGGTGAGATGATATCTCCTCGTAGTTTTGATTTGCATGTCTCTGCTGATCAGTGATGTTGAGCACCTTTTCATATGCCTGTTTGCCATTTGTATGTCTTCTTTTGAGAACTGTCTATTCAAATATTTTGCCCAATTTTTTGACTGGATTATTAGATTTTTTTCCTAGAGTTATTTGAGTTCCTTATATATTCTGGTAGTTAATCCCTTGTCAAATGGGTAGTTTGAAAATATTTTCTCCCATTCTGTGAGTTGTCTCTTCACTTTGTCGGTTGCTATACAGAAGCTTTTTAACTTGATGTGATCTCATTTGTCCATCTTTGCTTTGGTTGCCTGTGTTTTGTGGGGTACTGCTCAAGAAATCTCTGCCCAGACCAATGTCCTGGAGACTTTCCCCCATGTTTTCTTGTAGTAGTTTCACAGTTTAAGGTCTTAGATTTAAGTCTTTAAGCCATTTTGAATTTTAGAGACAGGGGTCAACTTTCATTCTTCTGCGTATGGGTATCCAGTTTTCCAAGCACCATTTATTGAAGAGAATGTCTGTTTCCCAGCGTGTTCTTGGCACCTTTGACCCCATCCCTCTTGACGGCATGACTGGAACTTCACATAACTCGCTGAGAGGTCAACAAAGAGTACAGGACACCAGGATGAAGCCAGAAATGCTGAGTTGTCTGCTTTTCAAATATTCTACAATGTAATGAATCTTAGTCACTAACACTGTAGCATCATGTGCTGACATTATCAAAAGCTGCTCAAAAAGATGCTCAGCATCATTAGTCACCAGGAAAATCCAAATCAAAGCCACAATAAATAACACAACCACCAGGATGGCTACCAAAAAAATGGAAAATAACAAATGTTGGCCAGGAAGTGGAGAAAGTTGAACATTCGTGCACTGCTGGTAGGAATGTAAAATGGTGCAGCTGCTGTGGAAAACATTTTGGCAGTTCTTCAAAAAGTTAAATAGAATTACTGTATGACCCGACAATTCTACTCCTAGATATTATACCCAAAAGAATTGAAAATGGTACTCAAACAAATACGTCACAGCAGCACTATTTACAATAGTCAAAAGGTGGAAATAACCCAAATTTCCATCAACAGATGAATGAATAGGTAAACAAAATGTGACATGTACATGCAATGGAATATTATTCAGCTATAAAAAATGAATGAGGCACTGATACATACTGCAATGTGGATGAACCTTGAATACATGCTAAGTGGAAGAAGCCAGACACAAAAGGTCATATAATATATGAATCCATTTATATGAAATGCCCAGATTATGCAAGTACATAGAGACAAAAAGCAGATTAGTAGTTGCCTGGGGCTGAGAGGAGGTAAGAAGGGAGAACTACCGATTGATGGGTAGATTTATTTTAGGGTGATGATAATGTTTCAAAACTTGATATAAGTGACGGTTGCACAGCATTGCAAATGTACTGAATACCACCAAACTACAGACTTAAAAATGATTAAGTTTATGCCATGCGCATTTCACTTCCATTCTTAAAATGTCGAGAAAGATAAACAAAAACCAAAAAGATGGGGAAAAAGACACTGCTCATAGGTACCAAAGGAAAAAAAATACTCCTAAAAGTATAAAGGTGATGATGGAACAGTCAAGCAATTCAACTGCGAGGTCAATTAGAAATTGTTCCAATGGTTCTAGTCCCTCTCTCTTTGGCAATACAATAAAGGTTCTTTTTAAATCCTCTTCTTTAAATAACTCTTTTTAAACCCTCATTTTTTCATGCCAATATATACAGGGCAGGGAGCCTAGACTCTGGCTAGCCAGGAAAGACCTAGCAGATAGCAAGAGTCTAGACAGATAGGAGGTTAAGTTGAGCAAAATCAAAGGAGCCCAGGAGGTCCTTTTAGCCTAGGCAGGTAGGGTACAGGGATCAGGAGGTCAGACAAAGGTAGCCTGAGCAGCCCTGCAGAGCAAGGGACACCAAGTGAGACCCACCGTCAGGCAGATCTAAGTGCCTTCAGTCCTGTGCAGACTGCCTGATGTATGGACGTGGAAACCCTGAAACCACAGACGTTCACTACACACAGGAGGAGGTTTCAAAAGTGCAGGTGAACATTTAAGGCAGAGCAAGAGGGGCTGGTTTCAGCGGAAGACCCTTCATTCCTTCCCAAGTTTCTTAGAATTGGCTCTAAAGTCTGCATTCCAGCTAGGAACTTTGGTCCTTAGCAGCGTAATCACCAAGAACCAACTTTCACAGAAGTCTATAAAAATTACAAAATGCAAAAGCATATCATCTCACTTTCTTCTGCATAGAATGCTTTTTTTTCAAAATTTTATATTTTTATATATTTTTAAAAATCTTATTTTTAAAAGAAGTTGTCAGCTGACAAATATATTTAGAGATGGCAGAATGGCTCATAAAACAAACTGAAGGCGTAGAGCTATATATCATGTAGCAGCCTAACAAATTTGAGTATTTCTAATGTGCATCAAGGAAAACATACGCAAAGTGTCAAGTGACAAAGGAATAAAGCATTTCACTCAAGTTAGACATGCTTCAACATTTTCAAGCCAGGGGCAAGTATATGGAAGCCCATATACCCTATGCCATGAGGTTTCTGCTTACCCCATCCAACTTCTGTCACCAGGATGCCCCTGCCCCCACTGCCAATAGCATTCTCCTTTTAAGTTCTTCAAGGAACCTGAGGCTGGAATGCCAAGTGGAATTGAGAATTCTTTTTTTTTTTTTTTTCTGAGACAGAGTCTCGCTCTGTCAGCCAGGCTGGAGTGCAGTGGCGCAATCTAGACTCACTGCAAGCTCCGCCTCCTGGGTTCACACCATTCTGCTGCCTCAGCCTCCCAAGTAGCTGGGACTACAGGCGCCCACCACCACGCCAGGCTAATTTTTTTATTTTTTAGTAGAGACAGGGTTTCACCGGGTTAGCCAGGATGGTCTTGATCTCTTGACCTTGTGATCCGCCTGCCTCAGTCTCCCAAAGTGCTGGGATTACAGGTGTGAGCCACCGCACCTGGCTGGAATTGAGAATTCTTGAACTTCTCAGAGTTCTGCACCAGAATGGCACAGTGCTGGAAGAGCTTCCCACACCTGACTTGACCCTTTCTCTTTCCACCCTAAAATCTATCTTATAGCATAAAGGGTATTTCTCCCTCACCCAAAACAGCTGTCCCTTGGTCACCCCTTAAGGCTGCAGCGCACCCACTTCAGGAAGATGGAACTAAAGAAAAAGCCAGAGAAGACCCTAGAAGAAGGCTCCAGGCCATTTGGGTAGAGAATTTTAAGGCCCCAAATATCCACAGCAAGGTCTAGAAGGAGGAAGCACAGGCTGTAAGTAGGCACAACTCCTTGGACTTGCAGACTCCTTATCCCATGGGGAAAAGAGAAGATGGAGAAGGGCCAGAATAGGGCCCTTCAAAGCTATGCTCCTTAAAGTGTTTTCCAAATAGGAGCATGGACTTCCCCTTGGGAGCTTGCTAGAAATGGAGAATCCCAGGCTCCACCCTGGACCTATTCAATCAAAATCTCTAGGTGATTCCTATGCACACTCAAGTTTAAGGGCAGGTACTAAAACAGGGACCCATTTTGTCCAAATCAAAGGGCGATGCTGTATACAGAGACTACTAACTCCTTAAATGAATGCCAGCTATTTAAGATGAACTAAAATCCCATTCATGCACATGGCAACACAAGGATTTGTTTAATTGCCCCCAAAACATAGGCAAAGGATCAAAAAAAAAAAAAAAAAACTAGAATGAGACAGGTCCTATCTGCATTTCTGGGTTCAGATTAAGCCATAAAGTTTAAAAGAACTGTAATACTATAATTCTACACTTTGGGAGGCTGAGGCAGGAGGATTCCTTGAGCCTAGGAATTCAATAACAGCCTAGGCAACATTGTGAGACCCCATTTCTATTAAAAAAAAAAGTTAAAAAATTGGCTGGGCATGGTGGTGCATGTCTGCAGTCCCAGTTATTCAGGAGTCTAATGTAAGAGGATTGCTTGAGCCCAGGAGGTCAAGTCTCAGTGAGCTGTGATCACACCACTTGTGCTCCAACCTGGGCAACAGAGTAGCACCTTGTCTCAAAAAAAGTCATAACAGATCCCCAGAAACTTTATTAATTCTATCAAGGCATAATACCAACAGAAAACAAGTTAGAAATAGAAAAAAAAGTCTGTTTCTATAATCAAAAGCTGGATTCCATAACCTAATTATTATATTTTCAATTAAACCAGAGCTCCTGGTATGTTTTCCCCCTTGTTTCTTGAATTAGCAGAGACCTGTAAGCATGTTCAGAGCAGGGATATGTTAATTAAGGAGAGAATTTCCCAATAAGAAGCTCAGCCCACAACACCTGATAATTAGGAATGTTATAACAATTCACTGACCCTTCAGGGATCCTTTTGTCGTGTTGGCTGTCCTCGGGGATTCACAGAAAGCGGTATCACAATTTTTCCCAGTTGTCACTTCTGCTGCTGCTTTTGCAGACTGCCACATTTACAAGTCTTCAAGAAATTGTTTGGGGAGCCACATGACACTGGGATCACAGGAACTCTCTTTTTTGACAGTATCTGCCTTTCTGCCCTCAGGAGCCCTTTAACCTCAACCTGAGCACTTCTTGGGGGAAGAGTTCAACAGCACAATTCCTCACACCCCAGAGTATGGAATCTTGCCTTCAGAACCTGAATGTCACTTGGTGTCTTAGAATGACCTTCTTCTTCAGAGGGTGAGTGGTGAGGGGGACCAAAACACAAGTGTGTGTGTGGCAGGGGGGATCTTCGTTACTTCACATTCTCTTGTAATAGCAGGAGGGTGCCTGACTTCACCACACTGCTATGTGTACTATTATTGCTAAGCGAGCCAGGACATGGAGTTTCTGAATATGTTTGCTTCTGATAGAAGAATTGCAGATGAGACAATAAAGCAGAAACATGAAAAGAAGCAGCAACACTAGTCTAAAAGTACTAGGAGTAGAAATAATCTCAACAAGACCACTTACTACAGCTGTACAGAGTGCTAAGCAGTTTCCAAATGTGCACGTTTTCATTTCATCTTCACTATAACCTTTTATGGCAAATGTTATCTCCATTTTACAGGTGAAAGCATTAAGACTTGGATTACTTGTTAGAAGATCCTACAGATAGTGAGCCATGATTCAAAACCAGGTCTAGTTAACTAAAGTAAAAGCTCCTGACCAGTGTATTATACAGTAGCAAAAACAGAAGGCTCCAGAAGGTCCGACTGGATCCCTGCATGTTTGACAACCCCAGAATATCCCAAAGCTACCTCTTACCTATCTCCTATTCCACCTTCTATCTGTCTCCTACTTAAATTTCCACATCTGGCCACATTCTTTAACTTTAGCTCCCATGGATTCTCCATTTTCTGCTTTCCCTTCCCCCTGCCAGGGGCCTAGTTGAGGCTCTAGTCACTTCTCTGTTACTGCAGCAGTGCCCTAACTCATCTCCTCCATGTAACTCTTGTTTCTGTTATACATTCTCCACCTGGTGCCAGAATAAGCTTCCCAAAGCACGGGTCAGGGATGGCCCCTCCTCAGAAACTATCCAGCTTCCTAGAAGGCACAGACTCATACTAACCTTCCTTCCTGTCTTGCCTTCCACCACATCGGTCTTCCTGTACTTGACCCAAATGATTGTATCCCTGCCCCACTCAAAGGCAAGCCCACGACATTGACCATTGCTCCTTCATCTCCTGGGACTGGAATGCTCCCGTCTTCACTCTTCCAGTCAAAATCTATCCATTCACTCAAGGCTCACTCAGGGGGAACCTCCTGCTGCCTGCCCAGACCCCTCTGTCACAATGAATCCTTCTTTCCTACATGCTCCTATACCAGATGACTTGGCCTTGAGCTGCCTGGAGTTTACTCTATAGGTTTCAGTTTGCCTGATTCCTTGCTATGCTGAAAGATTCAAGGTCATCTTTAAGACCTCAGTGCTTTTCACAGGGAATTACCATCTGAAAAAAGCCCCAAGTGAGGATTTTCCTTTACCGTTTGAAGACTTTTTTAACTCCTCACCAGCAACAAAAATTCTGGGATGCACTGCGTTTTACATTTTGTTTTTGTTGTTTCTTTGTTTTATTTTTTCTGGCTAAGAAAACAGAAATCAAATCTCTTTTTTTTTCTCTCAGGCCTTGCCCTACTCTAATTTCAATCCTCTCTAATCTTTATTTTCTACTTTATACTTGTAGTTTTACTATTCTCTGCTCCCCTTAATTTCTGTAGAACAAGATAGGATATAAATAAACAGATGTATAAATAAAGAGTGGGTTTTTGAAAAATGACTGACAACTTGTATTGAAAGCAAGACTCCTGTTGTGAAAGAAGTAGAGAACTCAGCCCAAATTGGTAACGGTTTCTATCAATAGCCAAAATGGGAGGATATAAGACTCAAACCAGAAAACAGTTTTCTCCCTGAGACTCCAAGAGTGCTAGAGGAATAAAAGAGAGGCTACTGTGAAGACCTGCAGCCTTAAGCACTGAGACTCACATACTAAATAGGTGCCCAGCAAATGGCGCATTACCTGAGAATTTTTTCCTTGAACTTTGACTCCCAAATTCATTCCCACCATAGTGATTACTAGTTGTTCATAGAACAGAGGTGGGAGAAAAACTGTGGGTGATATACCAGGAGGAACTTCAGGAAAGCCGGTGTTTGGAGGACTCATTCTTGATGCCCAAATCCCTCCCTACTCCTTGCGTTTGAGTATTAACTGCTGATCTCCAGGAGAAATAAAGACCAGTAGAGGGGCTAAAAATAAAACGGGCAGACCGCAGTGGATTCTTAGTCCTATCGAAGTTACTACCCCACTGCAGCTATGGCAGAAAGAGAGCCAGAGCTGAAGACAGGGGTGTCCATGTTCTAAGCTTTGCCGTATAATTTACTAGGGAAGGCGACTTGAAAAAAATCACCCCACTCTCTAAGCACCAGTTTTCCCCATCTGAAAATGGGAATAGCTTTACCTTCCTTACTGAATACTTTGAAGATTAAATGAAATGACATGTGAACTTGCTTTATAAACTCTTCATAGACAAAGCTGTTAATTTCATTTCAAGAAGGATTTCTTGAGAGGCATCGTAGCACAGGAGCCTAGCACGGATACCTAAACTAAAGCTTAGGACTTGCATTCTAATTCTGTCACTTCCTAGCTTTGTGACCACAGGCAAATTACTAACCCCTCCGTGCCTCACTTTTCTCATCTGTAAAATAGGATGGTAAAAGTGTCGATCCGATAGGTTATCAGGAGATTAAATTAGCTACATTTTTACCTGAGCAAGGATTGGCATATAATAAATGTTATACACATGTTTTATAAATACATCAGTTGAGAATACCCCACAAGCCAAGTTCCATGCTGAGTGCTGCAGTGGGCACATGTGTGTGCACACAACACACACACACACACACACACAGAGACAATAAATCCTGGGGGAACTTTCACAGGCTCAGTCGTTATTTTAATCTATGATCTAAGCACTAGGAGATAAATTTCTCAGAAACAGAAAAAATAGGTAATAACCTTGCCAACAGACTCGTAGTCACAATTCTCTTGAATTTCAAACCTCAGATTGTCATCGTGCCCTTATGGTCACTTAATTAATTTGCAGTATCTCTCCAAGAGTTGCTTATGAAATGTTCAAGTTTTTTTTTTAAATACACCATTTTATTTAATGAACTATTATTATGACAGCTGTGGAGAAATTTCACTTTGGTGTTTTCCTGGGAATATTTTATACACACTTTTCAGCTGCCCACATTCAGGGAAGATACAAAATCCAGGAAAGGAAAAAAAAAAAAATCACTTCATTGGATAAAATGTTTTACAAGATAGCCCATCTGTCTTTGTGAGTTCAGAGTGTTTTTGTTTTTATTTATTTAAGTGGAACTTTAATGAGGGAGAAGAACATCTTTCCCCTCTTCCTGTTCACCTGGCTTGGAGGAAGCAACCTGGTAAAACTTCAATGAGGCCCAAGTAAATTTTGTCACTCTTGGATTAATTTATTTGTAATTAATCAAGAGTTTTATTTGGGGATGATTAGCAGCCAGCCATATTCCAGTTTTGACATTCTAAAAATATTATCCCATGATTGACTACTTCTTTTGAAGTGTGGTAGGAAACTTGTCCAACTTGTTACCAGGTTCCAAAAATCCTCTCTGTTGACACAGAGGGAAACCTCTAATTACATGAGTCACTGTAGTTTTACAACTGAATAAACTGTTAAAGAAATTGGAAAAATTGTCATCAAGATGATAAAGGCCATTCTGGAACTCAATGCCAAATAGTCCCAGCTTGTACCTTTCAGAGAAATGACCACTTGTAAAGAGACTGACGCATGGGAGATCAAAGGTGAAATCCAATACACTTTCCCAGGCCTCAACAGGCCACTTTATCCTGATTAAAAGGAAAAGGAATTTCCTAGGCATGTCTCTTTAACGTTTTTATCCTGAAAGCGGGCATGAGAATACATTCTGCAAACCACTGTGCTAGCATGTTATAAAAGATGATGACTGGCCCTTTGGTAAGTGACAAAGTTTGGCCACACGTATTCAACTCTCCAGTATTCTTTTTTTCATTGTTTTCTTCAAAGTTTACATCTGTACAGCTTCCTTAATCCTGATTTCTTAAATGTGTGGGTCCAGCCTTTAAATGCATTCAACACTGTGCATTCAAGTATCCCTGTCTGTAGAAACATCATGAAGATGACAGACTGGGCTCCTCATAACTCTGATCACCTTTGCCCCCAGTGACCTCCAAGGCAGTCTAATTTCCCCAACTGAGGAACTAACTGCCCTCCCCATGTCTTCTCTCACTATGAACCATTGGGTAAAGCTCAACAGCTTGCCACAACAATAGGAATCATCCATCTCTTACAAACTTGAGGAGGGAGAATAAAAAAAGAAAACCAATGTAATAAGCCTGGGCACCATACGTTGCTATAATCCTGCCTTTTGGGAACACTTTAAGGACTCTTTTCACACCTAGGGTGGTTCCACACTCTACCCATTTCATATGGAATTTAATAGGGCACCTGGTTATTCTCTGGAGAGGGTCCTACATATTTATTCATAAAGGTATTTCTGCATATATTATGAAATAGGTGCCGAGGACCAAAATTTGAAGACTTGACTGAAAAAAAATTATTTTTCCCAGCTGCCCAATGCAGTATTATCTAGCCACTGAATAGCAAAATAGAGAAGCCACCAAACATTTTCTACAGGTATCCAAGCATCTCTCTCTCTCTCTTCCAGACAATGTATTTCCTGTGAGCTATGTGGAAAGAGGCCTATGCTTCTTGGAAACAAGCTGCTCTGGTGGGTCTCCAGCCCACAAAATACAAAACTTCACAGCCACAGGATGGCAGCCTCAAAAATGAGCTTACAGACCACCTCATCTAACTCCCTCAATTTTCTAGGCCATAAAAATACAGGCCAGGTAAGAGAAGTGACTTGTCCAAGGAAACACCACTATTTAGTGCCAGAGCCTGACCCAGAGCCTGCCTGGCTCCCAGCCAGTGCTCTTTCCCACTATATTTTCTAAGATCTATGTGTTTTCCTCTACAATCTGTCCAGATTCTGTTAGGGTCATAGAAATGTCTGGCAGATGTTGAGTGTTTTTCAATGACTACTACAGTATAATGTCACAATGGTCAAGTATTACAGGAGTTAGAGCACTCAAGTTAGAAGCAGATGGAGCAAAAGTATCATTTTAGAATTTAAGTGCACAGTATAAATTGGAGGATCGACAAGGCCAATGGGTCAATGCCAAGCCCAGGTCCAGTGCCTCACAAATGTGGAGGCCAAAACTGTTTGGGAAGATTTGAGTCTTAAGAGAGCCAAGAGAAGTCCTACTTCAGTGGATTCCAAACAGAGGGTAACTGAGACCTCCTGTTTAATGAAATTACATCCTCTGCCCATCTGCAGGAAAGCCCCCTACATAGTCCTGGTACTTAACTGGCCAAATATTTACCCATTAATACCTTTATTTATGGAGGGGTGGTGATTTTAATAAAAATATAAATGGGGACATGTAAATCACAGCCTTGGTCTTCAAAGGGTTTTGCAAACTTCAAAGCATTTTAAATAATATGTCTAAATTACAAAACATTTTACTTCACAAGGTAAAAAAAAAGAAACCAAAAAAACCCAAAAAACCTGCTATATTGAATATATAGTCCCCTAGTTACAAAGGTTTTCTGTCAAAAATTATTAATTCATTGTTTGAAAATGGCTATTAGGTTTTTAAATTAACTCCCAAAGTCTATTTCAATAACAAACTATTACAGCATGCTACACTTACGATAGAAAAGCAAGAAATCCCCACTGATAGTATATCACAAATAAGGACAATCTGAACAACAAAACTAGATTTTAGGTCTTTTCCTAAAATCTTTAATGCAAGCAAGTGAAGAAAAATATTCAATCAATAAGGATATAGAAGGAATGGAAAAAATCTGAACGGGAACTCCCAGCACTTTGGAGAACTATTAATGTGGACGATAAAGACAGAGTTCCTTCAGTGGAACTAAGTGGGCAGTGAGTTATAAAAGATGGAGAAAAGGAGAAAACACTATAAAAAGATGAAAAGAGGTGATGGAATGAGGTGTTCAGTAGATCGTTCTACCACAGTCTTCAAGTGGTGCTGTCAACTGGGTCAATTGGGTCATTGTTCTTCAGGTAAGAGTTGAAGTGAAGGTCATCAACAGTGGTTCTCAAAGGTGGTCTCCTGGTCCAGCAGCATCAGCACTGTTTGGAAACTTGTTTGAAATTCAAAACATCAGGACCCACCCCAGACGCAGTGAAGGAGAAAGATTTCTTTCTCAACATTCTAATCCTGTCCCACCTCGTGATTCTAACGCATGCTAAACGTTGAAAGTGATGGATAGTTATGTGGAGTGAGTACCATCAAGAAGGTGTTCATTACACAGGACATCTGCAAGGCAGGCATTTTGGCCATGCCCAGTAGTGATTGTACTTCTTTAAAACACTGTTTCTCAAATATGACTGCACATGGGAATCCCTGGGAAGCTTATTAAAAGCCCCGGGGGATGTCTAGCAATGACTGGAGATAACTTTGGTTGTTAAAACAAGGGGGTGGGAGTGGGAGTTTGCTACCGGCCTCTAGTTCCCTCTACCAACTAGGGATAAGGGAAACTGCCACACATCCTACAGTGCACAGAACAGCCTCTGCTGAAAAGAACTATCTTGCCCCCAGGGTCATTAATGCTGCTTTTGAGAAACCTTGCTTTAGGCAAATCAACTATCTCAATTTGTTTTAGTTTTTGCACCTTAGACTTGGTGGAAAAAAGCTTGGGTCAACTTCATGGGCACCACTATTGAGCCTCAATTCTGCCTTACCAGAGCTCCATTTTTAGTGTGTGTGTCTCTGTGATGTTATCAGGTGCCTACTTAATTATTCATAAAACGGTGCTTCGTTTCCTAATCAGTATGGTTCTTGTTTGCCTATGCTCTGTGAGACAAAGTAACAAATGTAAGATGGCATGTTTTATTTCTGTTCTCTGGAATCTAACGTCACAAAGTCCCTGACTCTCTGAAAACGTGAAGCTCTCCAGAAAGATGTTCTGAAGACAAAACCAGGTAGAACACCCAACCCCACTTCATGTCTCTTGCTTGAGTCACTATTTCCTTAAAAGATAAATGACCCTAGTCCTTGCCTTTTTCTGCACATAAGACAATATCTGACAGTCTTAGTGATTATGCTTCTGTAACCTATATCCAGGTGTACTCTTATGCCCAAACCTTGATATGACTCTGCTTTAGTGTAATTCTGGACAAGTTTGATGTGATTTTGCATGTCCTGAACCTCCACCACCTGTATATACACAGTGGGCTGAAACTGTGCTGACAGAACCTCTCAAGAGAGCAATTCTCAAGCTACAGGCCTCATCTACAGTCCTCAATAAGATTTCTGAATAGAACGCACGTTAATCATTTCAAAAGCTTGGGTTTTTGTTTTTTTTTTTTCTTTAGTCAACAATCTCTTGGTCAGGAGCTTCCTGAAGGAAGGAAGGATGAGTGGAGAGATTTGGGTACCAAAATTTCACTCTGACACCCTAGTAATTCCCATGGCCAGCCTTGATTCTTCATTTGCAAGTATCCAAGATGTAAACATTATCAAGCCCAAGGGTCAGCAGAATAGAGAAGTGAAATGGGAACAGTGTTAACTGTCAGCCAAACATAGACTAAACCTAAGCTATCTTCATTAAAATGGATTCTGAGAGCTGCTTCCGGTTAACCCATGAGTATATAAAGCATGCCAATTGCTGCTGGGAATCATCTGTTCCAAAGAGGCCAACACTTACTCGTCTGTTTTTATTTTGCGTAAAGAATGAGTAGAGCATAAAACCCCTCACCATCTAGTGCCTGTTTTACCCCAAATCTTCTACATCCACTGTTCGGAAGATTTCCACACTGATTCTGAGCAATTTACGTAAGCCCAGGTGTTCAAAGTTCCAGGTTGAAACATTTGGTTAATTAACATCATGCTGCAAACACTCAAAATCACTTCAGCTGCCACTATAACAAAACAAAACTCCCAAAAACAAAAACTGTAGGGAAATATAAACAAATGGCGGTATTCTTTGGAAAACAATATATGATTTTAGTGACAATAAAAGCAGCAAGGGCCTTCTTGATTTAATACTGTGTTTCTCAAAAACGTTTTTCTAAAGGAAATTATATTGAGTTTGAGTAAAAACTTGAAAGTACACATTATTATGAGCAGAATGCAGCTATGTGCCAGGACGCCAAGTCATTAGAGCTTGCTTGAAAAGAAAAAAAAAAAAAAAAGGTACAGTGAAAAAGAGCGCAAACCCCAAGAGTGGCAATCTCGGAAATATCAAAAGAAATGGCTATTCTTCTACTAAGAACCCAAAATGGTTTTTCTCCCCTGGAGCCACAACGCTCTCAGCTGCGGTTCTCTGCATTCACAGCTTCCCAGCCCCTCCCCTTCCCACAGCCCCACTCAAGGTCCCAATTTAACTCCTGCATTTTAATCCTTTTAAACATCCATTTGTTCCTTTCCTCCCAATCACTTTCAGTGAGACTTTACGTCTTTGGCAAGGGGCCAGAGGTGGTTCTGTCAGAATTAATTTTTTTGTCAAGTATGAAGTGTAGAGTGTTGAGCAAGAAATCCAGTTTTCTTAGTTTTGAGGTGGGAGATCAGGGTGAGGTACACTGAGTTTTTTACGTATTTTCTAAGAATTAAGGCAGGTGGGGTGAGGGTGGGGAGCAGCTCTGATTGAGCTGTGGTTGGATTCCCAGGAGATATTCAGGTACGGCTGGTTTGGGGTGACTGGCAGGCTGAAGGCTCCATCAGTCAGTCTGCAGGAAGGGCTGGGAAGGGGCCTTTAAATCATATCCTGAAGAAGGAGAAGGTCAGCACCGTGAGTTCTGTCTCAATGCCTCAGTTATCGGAGGGCCGGGGAGGTGGCTTTGAGTACACTATTCTACTGCTGAGTTTGCTCCCAGGAAAACCTTCTTCTCTACAAGTCCCAACAGCCATGGACATGTGAATAAGCCTGAAAAAATAACAGAGAGATCTGTTTTCACACCATCTTTGAGCTACTGGGAACTGACCCAGTACCTCTTTAGAATAATGTGACTGAGTAACACAGAAGAGAGAAGAGTAATTATTTCCTATGAAGACAAGAACAGGATGCAGCTTCAGAGTTCACTTGTAGTTCTGGAGAACACCATGCAAGTCGTGGGTTGGGGGCTCCCAGATATATCAGCTGCAAGAGCAGCAGAACCTGACACCTGCAGCACTGGCCAGCACCCACAGCCGGCTGTTGTCACCAACAATGGAAGGCAATATGATGGGCCTTGTCAAGAGCACAGGTAAGGGCCAAGAGGGCAGAGCAGGCAAACATCACCAATAGGGTCCGGCACAGAAGAGAAAACTGGCAGACACCTTCAGTGTCCCAGAGAAGCTGAGCAACCTTCTGAGGATGCCCACCAGAAAGGACATGGGGGAGGGAGTCTGTTCAACAGGAGAATGAAGTTCTTACAACAAAAGAAAGATCAAAGTCTTCGGAACAGTGTGTGGCTCTTAACTCTACCTGTGAAACCAGACACTCTCCATCCCCTAGTGCCAAGTTCAACTAAATAGACATAAAGCATTTATGCATATGATTATACAGATCTGTCCGAAGACTGTAGGAGATATTCAGTAATCTCCCAACGCCCCTTAGCACGTCAACATTTGTTTTCCTGATTGTTCCTTTCCCTTAGGAAAAATAACACATAGTCTCTCTCTGGTCTCTCATAGTCTCTCATTTCTCTTTCATTTTCTGTTCCTGCTACTCCACGCCTGGTCCTATTCCTGTTTTTCAGTGAAAATTATTCACAGAGAAGGAATCCAATGGGTCCATCTTATCCTATGTGGGAAAGAGCTTTTTGCTGGCCAGCACATGGAGTGACTGTCTTTGGGTCAGGTGCACATTGCAGTCTGGGTTGGGTACAGTAGACCTGGTGGTCTACAAGGTGAACCATGACCTCAGAAAGAGGTCATGGGCATGACTGAGGGTGACTGCTCACAGTACTGTCACAGAGTTAGAGACACTAGCATGCTTTCTCATATTCCTTTGAAAAGAAAAGCAAAAACCTGGGACTAACACAGACTCTTCACTTTCTTTTTATCTTTGGGCAGATCCATTCCTAAATTTTTCCAGACACCATCTTGAAAGTCCCCCAGGATAATAGAATGAGTAAGAAACAGACTACAGAATGCAGTGGGTGAGGAAAAACTTTTGATTAAGCCAAAAGCAAGGGTAGATGTAAATTCCGAGGAAGGGAGGACTCAGAAAGCTGTTTGGTAGTGCAGGCATAAAAAACAAGGCAGAGAACAGAGCAGAGTCTGTTTTTAGCATAGGACTAGGGTGGAAGTCACTGAACTGCAGCCAACAGCAGTGGCCAGATAACCTAGCACCTAGAGTTGCCTTAGATCTTTGAATTCCAAGTCCTGACATTTATTGATTCAATTTTGTGTTTCCAAGTTGCCATTTTGGCCATATTGATATTGCATCCTTATCGTAAGCTCTATTACTTGAAGACGGTCCCCTTGCAAATGAAGGAAACTGATGTACACACTGGACCTTGTGGATTTCACGTAACTAAAAAGCTGCAGGAAGATGAAGTGTTCTGAACTTTTTGCTATAAAAATGAAAAAATTTTTTTGAGCTGGAATCTCGCTCTATCACCCAGGCTGGAGTGCAGTGGTGCGATCTCGGCTCACTGCAACCTCCACCTCCCAGGTTCAAGCAATTCTCCTTCCTCAGCCTCCCGAGTAGCTGGGATTAGAGGCACACACCACCACACCTGGCTAATTTTTTTTTTTTAAAGTAGAGATGGGTTTCACCATGTTGGCCAGGCTGGTCTCCAACTCCTGACCTCGTGATCCTCCCACCTCAGCCCCCCAAAGTGCTGACATTACAGGTGTGAGCCACCCCACCCGGCTGAGTTTTTTTCTTTTGTACATGCAATGTAACAACTTGGAAAAAGAAGAAGTCCTGGCCCCAACAGCAGATGCCTGGAAAGAATCAGACAATAGGCTGAAGGTGAAATTAAACACAGTCTTGCAATCACAGCTCTAGATATTATGAGTCCTTGCAACAGAGATCACTAATGTTCCACCCCATCAGATATCTTTGAGTACTCTTGGAAAATGAAAGATGTGCCAAAAGCTGGAGGACTGGCAAATGTCATTCATACTTTTAAACTGAAGAAGAAAGATTCTAAAAATTATATAGAGGTCGGTCACCTTGGGAGATCTGGGGGGAAATCATAAATGGTTTATTAGGCTGCTCATGACAAGACAGAACAAAAAGTGCAACTGCCAGGAGGCAGCAAATTTTAATTTTACTCAGAATTGGCCACATCAGCCTAAGCTCATTTTTCCCTTCATTTATATTGCTGTACCAAAATATGGACTTCAACAATGTATTTTATAAGGTCTCTTATGGCAGTCTTATAAATTATAGAGGGGGGTGTAAAACTTGTTATAAACTGTTTTCAAAGTTGATACTCACCTTAAGAGAGGATTCTAGTAGCTTACCACAGGGCTCTATTCTTGACCTGCCCAGTTGAACATTTTCATCATGCACCTATGTGAAGACAGTAAAGGCAACCCTACCAAATCTTCACAGGCACAGTGCTGAGAAAAACAGTAAAGGCCCTGAATGGTACAGTATGGATCCAAAGAGAGGGTTGGCAGGCATGAGAGGTGGGTTAGATCTAGCAGGATATAACGTTTTGGGGCCCAAATAAACAACCCTATAAGGAGGGGCTGAGAGATACATGACTTAAGCAGCAGCATACAGAAATGCTCTGTGTTCATCAACAGAAAACTGAGCATGGGTCAAAGGTGGGGCCAGCAATCAATGAAGCCAATAAGATAAGTTGTACTTAATGTGCATGTGATTTTTAGAATGAGGTAGGTAATAAATCTTTTCTACTCTGTGCCATACTTGAAATATTATCTTCACTTCTAGCGTTGCATTTTTTGAGGGATGTACATTCACTGGAATATACTTAGAGTTCCCCTACGAGGATAATGCAGGAACTCTAAATTGTATTATATGAAGAACGGCTGAATGAACTAGGCATGTTTACTTGGCAAGTATGGGTTGAGAGACATGGCAATTCTTCTTTAAATAAATGAAAACCGAAGAGAGGCAATACTTCATCTAGGTATTGCCAGAGGACACAATTAGGGATGAAAGCTGTAAAGGATATTTTACCTCAATGTGAAAACAGTTTAAGCCCTGGCAGATGCTCAAAGTCTCAACAAACACTAATAGGAAAGTTGTCGGAGTGTAGACTTCAAAATGGGTTGCTGAGTTGGTGATATTATTTGGCTCTATGTCCCCACCCAAATATCACCTGGAACTGTAATCCCCATGAGTTGAGGGAGAAACCTGCTGGGAGGTGACTGGATCATGGGGGCTGTTTCCCCCATGCTGTTCTTGTGATAGTGAGTGAGTTCTCATGAGAGCTGATGGTTTTACAAGGGGCTCTTCCCCCTTCGCTCTGTCTCTCGCCTGCCACCAGCTAAGACGTGACTACTTTCCCTTCTGTCATGATTGTAAGTTTCCTGAGGCCACCCCAGTCATGCAGAACGTGAGTCAATTAAACCTCTTTCCTTTATAAATTACCCAGTCTCAGGTAGTATCTTGATAGCAGTGTGAAAACGGACTAATACAATTGGGTAATCTTTTAAGGTCCTTTTAAATCTTAAGAATCTTTATTTTTATATTACTTTTTTAGACCTATATTCTAGTTCTGTTCATTTCACTAATTTCAAAAACCTGTTACTGCTCTGAATTACAAACAAACTTAAATCCACACCTTGTGACCTACCCTTTCTGGTTCACTTACTTTGCATTTTAGCTTCACAAATAATAAAGTACCTATTATGCTGGGAGCTAGAGATGCATAAATGACTTACACATGGTTCCTGACCTGAAGAAGCTCACAATCTAGGGAAAGAAAAAACTGTAATATAACGATGTCAGTATGAAAAGAGGTGGGAGTCGGCTCAGTGTGCTACCCCATGCCAGCACAGAAAAGGGAACCCTAGTTGATTCAGGAATGTTCTGGGAAAGACATGAACCTGGGTGTTATGGCTCCAAAGCCAACATTCCTGACCTCTCTGTCTGCTTTTTCGGTTACATAGGAAAATAACTGCAATTAGTGTAGGCAAGGCCAGTAAATTTTTGTGAGATGAACTCTGTTGGGACAGCAGAAATCTGCTTCACCAGCTGGTAGGCCCAAGGCGGTCTTTCTTCTCTGGTTCTTACTTTTCCAACAACCTCTGGGTAAGAAGTGTGGGCAAGACTCAGGGCTTAGGCAGTGGGGAAAGGGGCCTCACTGTGTTCTCCAATTGAACCCATGATTGGAGAGCCCTAAATAAAACTGGCATTTTGCCCCCATTTACTGCAGTTCTGTGGGTTCACACTGAATTTATCCAACCCCTGAACAAGAGTGAGAGGTAATGACCTTTTAGAAAATTGTATTATGTCGGGCTGGCTATAGTTAAACACAATGCAACATTTAAATGAAACCAAGGAAAGTCAATGGTATTTTTAAATTCAGAATGATATGTGTGAGGATCAAGAAAACATGTTTAGCAGAAGATGGAAGGGTAAAAAGCTGTTAGATGGTTCACGCACTGTAAGGGATCCTGCTGGAAACTTATTACCCTGTGGATCTTTTTAAACAGTCCACCTTAAATGCTGATATTATATGGGGCTATCATATAGCCATGCCATGGCTCAGTATGTGCATAATATAATATAAGCCATTCTCATAAATAGAAAAAAAAAGTAGCTAGCACGGTCAGAAACAGCTGGCTTAACCACATTATGGTATTCAACTGCGTGCTTATTTTTAAATTGCGTCAAATCGCTCTGAAGCCAATGACCTAATGAAGACAGAAGCATCTCTTCAAAGAGAGCACAAAAGCATCTTTTAAGACCATGATCAATAGGTGGCAGCATCTCTTCCAGCACTGAAGTCCTCCCTGTGGGGCTCAGATGAAGCAAATTTTCTCAGTAATTTCACCCCCCTCAAGGGCTGTCTTTCCAGCCACCCATCAGGTGACTAGGCCTAGCCTATGCACCTGTTAGGATTCCTGCACAAATATCTGACCAACAACTTAGTTACTTCCAACATTTGAGCACTTTTCTAGAAACAGGCAATGTAGACCTCCTAACGACCATCTCTGGAATGCCAGTGACCCTACTGCATGCTTTCACTTTGAAATAGTCACCAACACGTGGCAGGACAGGAAATTATTTGGGGATCCAACCAAGTCAGCAGACCTCAATCTGGACTGAACACCACGGACATACAGAGAGGGCTAAGAACAAATGGTGGGGTTCTAACCAAATAGCAGTTCAGACACACACCAATGATGTCTGAGCAAACTATCACACAAACACACAATGCAAGAAAGAAAACACACATCTAATAACAACAACAGCTGCACCTTGATAGGAACTACTCCAGAAGTCTAGGATACAGAGAGATTTCCAGAGCTTCAGCCAGTGTACTGCTTGTCAAAATACTCAAATACAACCATACTGGTTGGTAAATAACCTCTGCCTTGATACCTAAGATCCCCCTGCTACTGGCCTGGCCATCTGGACTACTTCTGCAGGGCCCCTTCCTCACCTCCCTACAACATGATTGCTAAAGGATAAAAGCCTAGCATGAAATGGGCCATCAAGGACCTTGCTCCATTAGTTGATGCCCATTCCAATTGGTCAGTGCCAATGCCAGGCTGGCTGTTAAAGGCTGCAACTACTGCCAATGCCCACAGCCCACAGATGCCGGCAGGAGTGTCCTGTACTGAGCTATTCGTAGTCTGATTCTTTCCTTCATTCTCTTTCATACATATATCCCCACCTCCAACACACTTGCGCACACATAGGAATAAGCTTCCTGCATAAGAATCTTCCGAGGAATGACCATCAGAGTGAACAGGCAACCTACAGAATGGGAGAAAATTTTTGCAATCTATCCATATAACAAAGGACTAATATCCAGAATCTACAAAGAACTCAAACAAATTTACAAGAAAAAAACAAACAACCCCAGCAAAAAGTGAGCAAAGGATATGAACAGACACTTCTCAAAAGAAGACATTTATGCAGCCAACAGACACATGAAAAAATGCTCATCATCACTGGCCAGCAGAGAAATGCAAATCAAAACCACTATGAGATACCATCTCACGCCAGTTAGAATGGCGATCATTAAAAAGTCAGGAAACAACAGATGCTAGAGAGGATGTGGAGAAATAGGAACACTTTTACACTGTTGCTGGGACTGTAAACTAGTTCAACCATTGTGGAAGACAGTGTGGCAATTTCTCAGGGATCTAGAACTAGAAATACCATTTGACCCAGCCATCCCATTACTGGGTATATAACCAAAGGATTATAAATCATGCTACTATAAAAACACATGCACACGTATGTTTATTGCGGCCTATTCACAATAGCAAAGACTTGGAACCAACCCAAATGTCCATCAGTGATAGACTGGATTAAGAAAATGTGGCACATATATACCATGGAATACTATGCAGCCACAGAAAAGGGTGAGTTCATGTCCTTTGCAGGGACATGGATGAAGCTGGAAACCATTATTCTCAGTAAACTATCGCAAGGACAGAAAACCAAACACCGCATGTTCTCACTCATAGGTGGGAATTGAACAATCAGAACACTTGGACACAGGGCGGGGAACATCACACACCAGGGCCTGTTGGTGGGTGGGGGTCTGGGGGAGGGATAGCATTAGGTGAAATACCTAATGTACATGACAATTTCATGGGTGCAGCAAACCAACATGGCACATGTATACCCATGTATCAAACCTGAAGGTTGTGCACATGTACTCTAGAACTTAAAGTATAATAATAAAAATAAAAATAATTTTTAAAAAATCTTCCGAGGAATGTTTGAAGAATGTGGAGTATATATCTCTGTACAGAACACGCTATGTCATGTTAGGGGCCTTTATTGTTTTTATACCTTTCCTGTGGGATTCTGATCTTTCAGTACTAACTTTTTAAAGCTTTCAAACACTAGAGTCCACTGAAAGTCACTGGCATCACTTTTACAAGACTGGTTAGGCTCTAACCCCTCCCCATCAGAGATGGGCCTCCATGTAAGAGGAGATAAAAAGTGTAAGCCTTCACACCTGCAGGTGAAATCCTAAACCTGATAGTCAGGGTCCTCACAGTTGGGGGAAGCTGAAGGTTTCACAATAAACTACAAAGATTTATTTTTCCTCCTGTTGGAGAACAATAAACTCCTTCTGAAGAATGTAGGATCCTAGGCAAATTAATTACTACTAAGGCACATGTTTCAGAGGACTGTCTGAAAGCATCCATTGATAAGCTCCCGTGAGGCCTAAAATTCTCCTTGTTCTCCCAGCCCCTAAAGAAACTGGGTCAAAATGGAAGCAGACAATGAGCCTCAAACAAACAGAGCAGACTAAGCCTCTCTTCTCTCACGTGTGTTTATGAGGAAATTCAAACATGGCTTAACAAGACATTCAATTGCTTATTTCGAATGTGGAATGTGGTAGAAAAGTATCTGAAGGAAAAAGAAAGGTGTGTGTGGCAGGGGTGGGGATAGGGGGTTGCCATTTACAAGTGGTTAGGTAGACAGAAGCTATCGGGAACATTCTGGACTGCTGGAAATTGCTATAGTCTCAACATTTTCTAAGACAGTCGGGTATACAGCTTTGTATCTAAGCCTAAATGTATCAAAATCCATCCGTTGAAAAATGTAGCCAAACATATCTCCACCTCCTAATAACTATGTGGATCAGAGGAACTGAAAGAAAAAACAAAAAGCCCAAAGAGGCCTAACTAGTATTTTATTCATGTAATTCAAAGAAAGAACAGGGTCATAAAGACTTGAGAAACTAAATGCATATTATTTGAAAACTGAGTTTTGTTTGTTTGTTTTTAAAAAAGAACATAGCAATAATTTTTACCAGAAGTTTGAAAACTCTTCAGATGTCATCAAACACTATTCTAGGCTGCAGTATTTTCACCAATTTCTCCCAGATGTCAGACGGATGACACACCAAACTCCACTAACAAATAGGGCACAACTGCTGTGGCTAATATTTTAATGTTCAGTCAAAGGTGGGCTTTTTGCCATTTGTATTTATTTTAGGTGCTGGAACAGTGGAAGGTACTAACGTTTATAGATGATACATACATGCCGAATGTCTATGTATCACGCGTATATACAGGGGCTGAATCTGTCTCATTGCTCATTTGTAGAACACAATTACAGATTAGAGTGCATTGGGAGAGGCCCGGGTATAAAACACATCCTGTTCACTTCTAAGTAATTTGGGGCTTAAAAGAATCATTGGAGAGATGTGCACACCTGAATATTTGCATACCTGTGTTTAGGTTCAGTTATATTTTGATAAGTCCATGAAAGCCTTCTTTCAGAGGGAGTGGCCTAAATAAATACCAAATAAAACTTTCTCCCCATCCTCCTGAAATAAAGAACTAAGACAGATAGGTACATTTCATTTTCAGGATATTTTTCAAGTATATATAAATGTTGCTTCATAAAGACTCGTGTCAAACATCACAATTGGTTTAATTTTTTTCTAGTTGTGGTAAAATTCATGTTAACATTTACCATTTTAGCCATTTAAAAGTACATACTTCATGATATTAAATGCATTCATAATGGTGTACAACTATCACCACCATCTAGTTCCAGAACATTTTCATTACCCTGAAAGAAAGGCCTATAGCCATTTAGCCACTCCTCATTCCCCACCCACACCCTGGCCCCTAGTCAACCACTAGTCGGATTTCTGTCTCTATAGATTTACCTCTTCTGGACATGTCATAGAAACTGAATGATACAATATGTGGCCTTTTGTGCCTAGCTTTTTTCACTTAGTACAATGTTTTCAAGGTTCATCAATGTTGTAGCATGTATCAGAACTTTATTCTAAAATTTCACTATACGGATATACATTTTGTTTATCCATTCATCCACTGATGGACATTTGAGTTGTTTCCATCTTTTGCCTATTATGAGCAGTGCTACTAAAAACATTCATGTAAACGTTTTTGTTTAAATGTCTGTTTTTAATTATTTTAGGTATATATACCTAGGAGTAGAATTGCTGGGTCACATAGTAATTTTGTTTAACCTATGGAGGAACTGCCAAATGGTGTTCCACAGCAGTTATGCCATTTTGCATTCATGTTTAATTTAATTTTTTAATTTTTATTTTTTTGAAAGAGTCTCGCTGTGTTGCCCAGCCTGGAGTGCAGTGCCACGATCTCAGTTCACTGCAATCTCTGCCTCCTAAGTTCAAGCAATTCTCCTGCCTCAGCCTCCTGAGTAGCTGGGACCACAGGCGCACACCCCCACATCTGGCTAATTTTTGTATTTTTTGGTAGAGACAAGATTTTTCCATGTTGGCCCAGCTGGTCTCGAACTCTTGGCCTCCAGCAATCCACTTGCCTTGGCCTCCCAAAGGGCTACGATTACAGGCGTGAGCCACAGAGCCCAGCCTCATGTTTAATTTTATAACCGATATTAACTAGCATGAGGGGCCATTGTGGGATCAAGCAATAGCTTCTCCTTATCATCCAGGCCCAGCTCACTGACCACCTGCTGAGACAGAACCTTTTGGTCAAGCAAGTTACAAAGCTCCTCCTCCCACCCCAGGCACTTTGCTGACATCATTGTTTCAATCTCTTCACAGCACTTTCAGATTCCCCCAAATTATTTAGTCATTCACTAGTTAATTGTCTACTTCTCTTCCTTTCTAGACTTAAACTTCATGAGGGCAGGACTGTTCCTGTCTTGTTCGACACAATATCTCCTAAGCCTAAAACAGTCCCAGGCACATAGCAGGTCTTTCTCAATGGTGCTCAAGGCTAAAAAAAAAAAAAAAAAGAGCTACAAGACAGAGGAAGAGCCAGACTCAGTGCCTACTTGTTTTCTTTCTTCATAAAAAAAAAAAAAAAAAAAAAAAAAAAAAAAAATTCTGGATAGCAACTAGCAGCAAAGCCACATGAAGAGAAAGGAATATGGCCCCAGAGGCCACCCAATTAGTGACACCATTGGTGAACTGTAGACTGCTGAGATTTCCAATGTTCTTCTAAAGCTCTGCCTTTCTTTATGTTGCACAGACCATCAAACACGGCAATCTGTTGTTTTTGTTCCTGAGGTAAAGACAGTTTGCTTCAGGCTTTGAGATTTTGTTTTGTTCTGTTTTGTTTATCAAATAAAAGCCTCCAAGAATTTACTTCAAGGTCAAAACAAAAAGTCAAGTTACTCTTTGAATAGCTTCTTGCTATTTGAATGAGAAAGAAGAACAAATAAAAAATGTATGAGTTAAGCACAAAGCCTTCAAAAGGTCTAACTCCTTCGAAGATGAAGCGTTGAAGATGAAGACACAATAGCTTGGAGAGGTTAACCACCCACCCAAAGTCACAGGACTCTCTGGTGGCACAGCAGGAAGCCTGTCCACACTCGCCAGCAGAACATCAGCTCTGTGAGGGCAGAGATCTCATCCTTCACGGTCACTGCTCTATTCTCAGCACAGACCAGAGCCTGCAAACAACGTACTCTATAGATGTTTCCACAACTCCGCAAGACCTCCACCTTTCCAGGCTCTCAAAAGGCACAGAGCAATAAAACGTATTTTCCCAAGCTCAGAGGAACCATCTGAATTTAACGGTTGGTTACAAACACTTTGGCGAGAGTCACAGGAGGATGTGCTCTGCAGTGAATTCTTCAGTCAGGGCCTATGGGTTCTGCAGGTACAGAAATGGCAGTCTACAGAGAAGGAGGCAAACACAGATCTGATCAGTGCAGAGCAGGTCACAAGTCACACCAGTCACAAAGCTGCCTCCTTGACATTCAGAGCTTAAAGATCTAATTGTCATTCTTCCTGAAACTTGACTTAATTATTTCTCCTATAAAACTGTGCTGTTTCTCAACAAAAAAAAAAGTAATGGCACATTGCTGTTGGTCAAACTAGAACATTTTGAAGCCAGAGTGGATTTTTTTTGTTATGTTTCATTTTATGGTCTCTCTCTGTGTGTGTATGTGTGTGTTCTTGAGCA
Source organism: Pan paniscus (assembly GCF_029289425.2). Lineage (NCBI taxonomy): Eukaryota > Metazoa > Chordata > Mammalia > Primates > Hominidae > Pan > Pan paniscus. The sequence continues at coordinate 120,511,963 of NC_073260.2, read as the reverse complement.
AAACACTCGAGAAACTGTCAGTTTTCCACATTTTGCCTCTTGAGATGCTTTACCATAATGGGTTTTCAAGGCTCAGAAGATTCCATTTGTTAAAAGGAAGATATTGGTCCAAATAATGGTCTCCCAAGTCTTCCCACAGCAGCTACAAATGAGCCTTCCCGGGATTTAACAAGGATCTGGCTAACTTTGACATCTAGAGCTTTTAAAAAATCATGATTATGGTACTTGATTTTTAAAATTGTATTTTCCTCTTTTCCTGGTCCAGTGGGTAAGGGGAGAATGAAAGAAGGCAATGCCTTTTTCATCTTTCTCCTTTCCATTACTTCTGCATCCTGAACCAAGAATGAACAGTGCAACTGGGGCTCCTTGCTTCTCAGCATATGGAGTTGTCATTCTTGACATCAATAGAGTTGGCAAGAGCCTCTATTTTCTCTTTCCTGGGCTATTCTGAGAAATGTAGCTACAGATGTCGAGTCTGACTAAGCAGAATCTGGCCTCAGATTACTCTAAATTCCAGGTGCAGTTAAATCAAGGGTGCCTCTGTCCATCCCTGTTCCTGATCCTATTTTTCTATGTCCCTCAGTATCACTGGCAAGCCCCTTTACTGAACTCTTTCCATATGCCAAGTTCAGGGCCTGACCATGGGAGTTCCAAGATGATCAACAGAGTAAGTTCTCAGGAGCTTGCACTCTTGAGATGCACAAAAGCTTAAAATATATCATTACACTGTAGAGAATTTGTGACATCAAACCTCCTAAGAAGGCTTGCAGGACCTTCCTACGGAAGGTTCAACTTGAAATGTGAAGCAAATATGTTGCTCTGCTGCATGTTCAAAGGCCTGCAGAGGAAACGAGGAATGATGGTGTTATCACTTTCAATGGCAGGCTTCTGTGATCAGGTCCAAAATAAAATGCACAAAGGCTTCTGTTTTCCGTGGATCAACCACAGCAAGCTGGCTCAAGTTCAACAACAGCCAACTTCCAGCTTCATTGGAGGGATGTAAAGGAGCCCTACCAATGGTCTGGCTTTCAGAACAGGACTCCTCTTCCTTTCTTAGAACATTTCTTTTGCAGGTAAAGTTGGGTTGAATGAACATCGATGGCAGTGACGGAGGAAGGAAGGAAGTCTATATTCTGAAAAGGGTAAGGAGGCAAAGGAAACTCTCTTCCTCCTTTGCCAACATGATGGGGAGAATGGTGAAGGATTGATAGGATGATCATGTGCAATTAATACTAGGCCCTGTTTAGTTCCACACATCAGCTATGTCTGTCCCTATTGTAGGCATCATCCAGCCCCCATTTGGCCGTGATTATATGGAGCCTAGATATGATTCATCCTAGCGTATAAGAATGGCACCAAATGGGGTTTGCAATAGCAGGGTGTCCTGCAAAGTAGAATTTCTAATTTATCTCTAAAAGCCCTTCCAGCTCACAGAGCCTACATTTAAGGACCAACCTTGAAGACATGGGAATCAAACAGTCCTCTTGGGGATTTTATTCTTATTTCACTGTCATAATGTAAACTCTCTGTGGATGCAGCTTCAAATACAAGACTCCTTTTTAAGCTACTAGTTTTAACAGTGGCTGAGATGGGCACCATCTGCTCACAGGGTTTCCTTTAAGTTGTTAAAATCTTCCTTTTCCCATTTAGAATTGAGAGTTTCAAATGGAATACCTTTGGGAGAGGTAACAAATGAAATGAAATTCAACCTAAGATTCAAATGCCAGCTTTGCAGGAGACTTTCTACGAAGCCAGACTTTGGGAAGAAAGTAAAGGTTGAAGAGAGAAGAGAGAAAAAAGCAAAGGGAAGAAAACAGAGATGAGGTGAGAGACAGGATATGAAAGAAAGGAGAAAAGAGAGACAAATTCAGACACACATGCACGTGTGCATATATACACAGAGTGACACACACACACACCCCACCACGCACACACAAACTATGACGTCAAATGGGCACTTAGTAAAAAGTGGAATCAATCTATAAGGAAAAGAGAAAATATTAATGGATAGGGAAAAGAGTTGGCAAAAGCAGCCGACTAATTGCCCAAATAAGATCATCTTTGGGTAATAGAAAAAGCTGCTCCTCTTCAAGACACTTTTTTTTTTTTTTGCCATCTGCCAGGAAAAAAAGCCACAATAATCATCTAAATTTATGATGACTAAGAATGTGAATCGTGCCCCCTAGAATTATCCAGTGCACTATCTGCATGGCCTTACATACTGGCCATGCATCTCCCACCACAACTAGGCTCCTAAATTTCATCTCATTCAAGACCACGATTCTAGAACACCTGGAAGTGCAGCTTCATGAAGCGTCAACAATGCCCTAAGGAACCAGAAGTAGAGAGAATACTAATTCCAGGGCTGGCTTCATGGGCATCAAAGGCCATGCAGTCCCATCGGCCCCTACCCTTAGAAGGCCTCCACACTATGTTTAATACTCTGCCATTATCATTTTAAAATTCTTAATCATTTCTGAACAAGGGGCCCCACATTTTCATTTTGCACTGGGTCCTGACAATTATGAAACTCGTTCTCCTTTATTTAGGACTAAATTCTCCCTGGTTGGATCCATCCCTAATAAAGATATCATAACATTTTTATGCTAAAGAGCTTGATAGGAAAGCACAAAAACAGGTAACAATGCACAATTTTTAAATGGATAATCACAGAAAAATTAAAAGCAGTACTTTTTTCATTTCCTGGAAAAAGCTTGAGTTCAGCAGGCATTTGAGGTCTGTTTCAGAATCATTATTTGTCCTTGAAAAAAAAGCACAATGTAAAGTCACATTTTGTGTGAACCAGTTTACTCCTCTTCAAATGAAAAAAATTGAAAAAGAAATAAAAAAGAAAGAAAGGTCAGATCGACTTCCTAGGGAACAGAAGAATGCAGCTAGGAAAAAAAAAATAGTTTACTCAACTTTTTCAATGGTACCAAAAGGAACCTTTGACACTTCTTGGCAAAGACATGATAATACTTTTAATGCTATAGGAGAAAAAGGATCTTCACTGAGAAAACTTCAGAAAAGAGGCCTTCATGATGGGCTTATGCAAAATGTACACGGCCTTGCTACGAACCTTGATCTTCTTCACATGTAAAAAAACAAAAAGCCCAAACTGTAAAGAAAATATAATATTCTAAAAATATGTATAGGTGTTTATCTTTATTCTGGGTTTTAGAACTCAAACATTTTCTTCCAGCACACCTGGTCTTTTGAATGAGTGACCTCTCCAAACAAAGCTAAGGACAAAAGACAAAGAGAACATCCCCTGATGCATGGATTGTACCAAATCACAAATGTACCTATATCACAAGACTTGTTTCTAGAGAAAAGGAAAAGGAAGTAAATCCAGGATTTAGCTATGAGCCTAGCTTCTTGGGTCACTGATTTCTCCAGCCAGTGACTGCAGGCCTTGTATTTTTCCTTGTTTTGTTTTGGCTTTGCTTTTTATTTGTTTGCCTATAATTAACAACTATGAACCACACATACACAATAAGGCATTAAAAAAAGCATGGCAGAGAGTAAGCAGATACTGCTCTGGGTTCAGAAACCACAGCTCTATTCAACAGTGTTTTTCTTTGCCTACTGATCTCTTTGACTTCCCAGACTCCCGAGACATATTTCCTTTCCCCTATTTAAAAAAAAAAAAAAAGTTCCCATCTCTTTGCTCAAATTTCCCATCTATTCCTGCATGTTATCTATTTTTTCCAATAAGTCCTGGAATGTACTTAGCATAATAATTTTAAACCCTGCCTAATAATTCCAAAATTGGGCCATCTCTGTGTCTACTTCTATTGACTATTTCCTCTCTTGGCCAAGAGCAACATTTGCTTGCTCCTTCTTATGTCTTATAACTGACTTTGTGCCAAATATTTTGTGTAAAAGAACCATAGAGTGCGGTAGCTCAAGCCTGTAATCCCAGCACTTTGGGAGGCCGAGGCGGGCGGATCACGAGGTCAGGAGATCGAGACCATCCTGGCTAACACAGTGAAACCCCATCTCTACTAAAAAATACAAAAAAATTAGCCGGGTGTGGTGGCAGGTGCCTGTAATCCCAGCTACTGAGGAGGCTGAGGCAGGAGAATGGCATGAACCCAGGAGGTGGAGCTTGCAGTGAGCCAAGATTGCGCCACTGCACTCCAGCCTGGGCCACAGAGCAAGACTCCATCTCAAAAACAAAAAAAAAAAAAAAAAGAAAAAAAGAAAAGGCCTCACACCTTCTGCTGTCAGGCTGCTAGTTGAGGAAGGGGGCCCTGAGTCATCTAATCTATAGTTGATCTAGGTCTGAGTGTTATTGCAGCTTTAATTAGATTCAAATCACCACTGGCTTAAATATTTTGAGGGTGGGATCAGGCCTTGACCTTTTGGCAAGTCTTGAGATCTGAGCACAGACGAGATTTCAGAGATTTTTTCTCTATGCTTTATGCTAAGCTGTCAGTTTTCCAAACTAGGGAATATTTCTCTCAGCTTTAAAGCATAGGAGGCTGCTTTTTAAGTCATTAAAATATTCTCTTTGTTCTCCACTACACTCCTGGTTTTTGGCACCTCTGGAGATCTCTGCACTGCTGCTCTGCTTTCATCCTTCAGATAGTGACTACAGAAAACTGCCAGAGTGCCATGATGGGATTTCTCTCAGCTCTCCTGCCCTGTTCTCAGCCTATAACAGGCCATTGCCTTGCTTTGTGGAAAAACCACAAATACCTTAGAGAGAAGTTCTATTGGCTTTTCTAGCCTATTCTTGGCCTTCTGCCTACCATCCTTCTGCACTTGAACATCCATGGGAATAACTTGGAGACTGGTGCAGGGATTGCTTTGTGGTTGGAGATCCTTATTATTCTAAACAGCCAACATGTGGCCATTCCAAATTAGTTAAGTTGGGCTACTTTCTTCTCACCCTGACAATGATAGATTCCTCCTCTTGCCAGCACTTTGCCAGGGATGAAAGCAGGCCTCAGCTTGTTCTCTCCTGAAAGGGCTTGTCACTTTCTCAACTTTATTTGTGTGTGTGTGTGTGTGTGTGTGTGTGTGTGTGTGTGTGTGTGTGTGTGAGAGAGAGAGAGAGAGAGAGAGAGAGAAAGAGAGAGACTGGCTCTCCTACTAGCTCAAAAAATAAAAAATCTATGATTTTGTTTTTTACTCTCATTTTTAAGGCAGGTGTGAAGGTTCCTTGCAACTTTCTACACATGTTGAATCAGAACCTTACCCCTACTTTTAAGGCATGTTGAATTCCGAATGCATCCTTCCTCCTGGAACCCAAGGTTCCTGGCCAACCTGGTCAACTCATGTGAGCCCATTTGGTAGCCCTGGTAGTGCATATCAGGCATTTTACTGAAAGATGTCTCAGGCAAGCTCTGAGTTTGGACATCCTAGCCTACCCTGAACCTCTCAATGGAATTCCCATATCTCACTTCATACTACTCTCAGTTCTTCAAGACTAACTGCCTATTTAATGGACTAAACCTCCCATTTCTGTCTTTACTTCAACTTTCCATTCAACAAACATTGTCTTTTGAACCTCAAATCTGGTTCCTGATTCTCCTTCTAGCCAGCCTGTTTCTCGTCACCTTCAGTGGTCATCCCTTTCAACTGAACCTAACTTTGCTTCTTCCCAGCTCACTAATAGGTGGTGCTATGATTTAATATTTGCCCCCATGTTGAAACTTAATCCCCAGTGTGGCAGTATCTTAAGAGGTAGAGCCTTAAGAGGTGACTGGGTCATGACAGCTCTGCCCTCATGAATGATGGGTTAATGTATTAATGGGTGATTATTAGAGTATAACTTGTGGCTTTATGAGAAGAGAAGAGAGACCTGAGTTAGTTCGTTCAGACCCCTTGCCAGGTGATACCCTGTGTGCCTCAGAACTCTTGAGGAAGTCCCCACCAACAAGAAGGCCTTCACTGGATGCAACCTCTCAACCTTGAATTCCTCAGCTTCCACAATTGTAAGATAGAAGTTCCTTTTCTTGTTAAATTATCCAGTTTTGGGGATTATTTTAATAAGCAACAGAAAAATGGACTAAGACATGTGACATATTAATTTATTCTTCTCTGTAGTTCATCCAGCCTCTGCCCAGGAATCAAAATTCTCAACTCTGCTCACAGGTACCATTTGAATGTGCCACCACTCCCACTTTGCCCATGGATTTTCTAGACTCAGAGCCTGCCTGCTAGTTCCTACTTTCTGGCCTATCTCTTGCATGCTTCCAATACCCCGTTCTTCTGGTTCAGATACACTTCTGCATCATCTGCTTCACAATGGCTACTGATCCATTTTTTTTTTACTATTACACTTTAAGTTCTAGGGTACATGTGCACAACGTGCAGGTTTGTTACATATGCCATGGTACATGTGCCATGTTGGTGTGCTGCACCCATTAACTCGTCATTTACATTAGGTATATCTCCTAATGCTATCCCTCCCCCCTCCCCCCACCCCATGACAGGCCCCAGTGTGTGATGTTCCCTTTCCTGTGTCCAAGTGTTCTAATTGTTCAATTCCCACCTATGAGTGAGAACATGCGGTGTTTGGTTTTTTGTCCTTGCCATAGTTTGCTGAGAATGATGGTTTCCAGCTTCATCCATGTTCCTACAAAACATGAACTCATCCTTTTATATGGCTGCATAGTATTCCATGGTGTATATGTGCCACATTTTCTTAATCCAGTCTATCATGGATGGACATTTGGATCAACTGTTAACATTACATCACAACATAAGAAGAGAATAAAAAGGAGGACTTTCCATTCTAGACTTGGAACCTCATATAAATAGCCATAAAATGGTTTAATTGGACACTTATAAAGACTGAACTACAAAGGATATATATTAACACAGTTTAGTGTAAAAATGAGATGTTGATACTTTTTTAGAGTCTCGGGTACAAATGAAAGTTCAGCAAAATACCGGAATTATCAAAAGCTTCATGATAGCCAACAACATGACGTCCTGAAATGTTTCTAAAGAAAAAAAGCAGTATCATATTCTTTCTGCAAGCTTGTACTGCACATACTCCCTGAAGAACTATGCAAGAATGCCACAAGTGAGAAATGAGAACTGTCAATGCACATGTTACTGTGCTCCTCCTGGTTTATCAGTGTTCAGGGTGTCCTGAGACAGCTTCCTCTGCCTAGGAGATCTGAGCTTCTTTAAGTCACATGGCAAAAGGGAGCATAAAAAATGGGGAAGGTGGCAGGACTCCTCATCCTCCTTGTCCTCACTTCATTTACCCAAGATTTCAGGCTGTCCCAGCATCTTTCCTGGACACAATTTCATTACCACAATATGAAGACTAAATTACTTCCTTGCCAAATCACACTAAGTACATAGGTTGTGAAAGTTAATGTCTGTAAAGGACTGTGCGTTCTTTGACACAAAGGAGCTCAACAAATGCAGAGTAATATTAAAATGATACATTACCCCTGTGCCTTAGCGACTAATTTAGGAGAGAAAGGCATTTCATAATGAAAATCTTCATGATGTTGTATAAGGTGTTCCTTGAGGACCGACTGTCAGTTTCTCATATTGAAAATACTGGTGGGATTGGGAGAGAGGTGGAAAGAAAAGGAAAGAAGGGGTTCTAAACTTGTTTTGCTTCTGTACACCAGTTGCTGCTACATATAAGGCTTAGCTTTAATCATACAAAATATCCAAGGCAGAGATAGAATGAATACTGGTTTAGGATTAAGAGGCTTGAGGGACTAGTGTCAACCATATCACATATTTGCTGTATGATCTAGGTTAAGGCACTTACTTTCTCTGAGCCTCATTTTCATACCTATAAAATGGGGTTATAACTCTTCTGCCTACCCCATAATTGCTATGAAGATGAAATAGCATATGTAAGAATGTGAAGTGGCCAGGCACAGTGGCTCACGCCTGTAATCCCAGCACTTTGGGAGGCCGAGGCGGGCGGATCACAAGGTCAGGAGATTGAGACCATCCTGGCTAACACAGTGAAACCCCATCTCTACTAAAAATACAAAAAAATTAGCCAGGCACGGTGGCGGGCGCCTGTAGTTCCAGCTACTTGGGAGGCTGAGGCAGGAGAATGGCGTGAACCCAGGAGGCGGAGCTTGCAGTGAGCTGAGATCATGCCACTACACTTCAGCCTGGGTGACAGAGCGAGACTCCATTTCAAAAAAAAAAAAAAAGAAAGAATGTGAAGTACACAGGAAGCACAGTATGCAAACGACACAAATTCTTATTGCTGTTATATGGACCAAACACTTGGAATAAACTCTCTTGACTCTTTATCTCACCAGATTAATATACAGATGGCAAACTGAGTTCCATATCTGCAAAAAAAACAATGCACAAAGAAAAATGTATATCTGAGTCAGCACCACCTTATGTCTGTCTAGGGATTTGATTTGCACATTTCACAATATTCCAGAAGCAAAATGTATGAGATGTGTCCTTTCTTACTTATTACTCATATGTGTTTTTATTCCCCACTTAGTGAAATTTACCTTTTATAAAACATGTAATATGATGGATAACTCAATATGGAAGAGACTTTTTATGGGTATGTAACAAACCATACTGCAAAGGGGATGATATGCTTGGCCTGTCAGTTCAGGAAAGCATAACAAGATTGAAACCACATCCTACCACCAAGAGTGGCTTACCCTAGGAATGAATGATGATTAAACATCTGAAAAATCTATTCATGTAATTTAGCGCATTAACAGAATAAGAAAACCAACCAGGTGATTGTCTCAATAGAGCTTTTAAAGCCCTTGGTAAGAGCCACGCAAGTTCATGATTTAAAAAAAAAATGGTGTTGTATTAAAAGCATATTCACTAAAATCGGAAGTACTGCATATTTGCTACTAACTCACTACTAGAACTCAATAATGTATAAAAGGTTCTAAATAAGACAAACAAGAAAACGAATGAGACAAATATTAGAAAGGATTACCTAGAACATCTTAGAAAATAAATTGAGAAAAGTTAAGGCAGACGAGAGTTCAGTAGGTTGGTCAGACACAAAATCATCATAGAAAAATAACCTCTACACACTACCAACTAATTAAAAAGTGAAGGTATAATGGGATCTCATCTCATTCAGTGTACGTGTGTGAGTTCCCAATATTCAATAATACACCTACTGAAAAAAGTGAAATCATAAGAAGAACAGATCACAAAATTTCCTGTTTAGCGAAACAGAAAAGGTTCCAGATGTCAAATATATTTCAAAGACTTTTTTTTCAACTCTGAAATGTAGAAGCTCAATAGTTGACAAGTAGACCACTGAAACAGAGGAAAGAATCAAGTAATAGAATAAGGCAACATTAAAATATAGTTTATGCTAAAGGTATCATATTGTCTCAATAGGAAAATGATAGACCATATTTAATTGTGCTGAGAAAACCTATTTACTGAGGAAAAAATCTAGATTCATACCTTGTATTATACAGTACATAAAAATAAATTCTACAAGGAATAAAGATAGGTGAAGAAAAATTATAAAAGTATTAGAAAACACAGATTTTTAAAAAATATTAAGCTAAAGAAAACCTTCTTAAATAAGATAAAAATACACAAATCATAGAAGTTATTGATAGCTATGACTACCAAAAATTTAAAGCTTTTATACAACAAAGCACAGAAATGATACTTACATAAAATGCACGCATTAGTTCAAGATTTTCATTGATTGTCTTATTTTCTATGGGGTTCTGAAATTTTTATTTCAGAAAATATACCTACTGGATTTATAATAATGGTTATGCAAGTTCACATCCCAAGGCCGAGGCAGGCAGATCACTTGAGGTCAGGAGTTTGAGACCAGACTGGCCAACATGGTGAAACCTTGTGTCTACGAAAAATATTATTTAAAAAATGCCTGGTGTTGTGGCGCACACCTGTAATCCCAGCTACTTGGAAGGCTGAGGCAGGAGAATCACCTGAAGCTGGGAGGTGGAGGTTGAAATGAGCTGAGACTGCGCCAGTCAGAGAGGAAACTACTTAAATCTTATTTCATTTCCATTTTCTCATATAGGGAAGTAGGCTTCAAACTGAAATTGAGGACTAATTCGGAAGGAACAAAATAGCAAGAGAGCATGTTAACTAGGTCCCAATGTCCTGATCCAGATGGGTCCTGAATCCCCAGGGAGCTGTAAGTATTTGTAGATGTGATTGGAGCACCACCATTCATCCTCCAGGGGCAGGGCAAACAGGCTTGAAAATTAAAGCTGGCACTGTTACTAATTTTTTAGAAAAGGGAAAAAGTTGGATTCTAGAAACTACAAAAGGCCAATGACTTTAGTCCCATTCCCAGTCAAGAGTATAGAGCTGGCTATTTTTTCTTCTGTCGGCCTAGATTTCTGATTTTTCCCAGAACTCTCCCAGGCTGTGGAGTTTACAAACCAGCCCTTCCTAGGGGCAAAAACACCTCTGGGATCCCCTTCTCAGGCTTTCCCTAACTCACAGCCACCCTCCACAGAGCCCTGCTGTGCTAGCAACACAGCCCAAGGCAGAAAAAGGAGCATTAGAGAAACCGAACAAAGGATGATTCGAGAGCAAGTGGAAAGGGTTATTTTTTAAGTACTATAATATTTGTTTTATTTTAACACACTGTATAAAGACCTTCACTTTTTATTTTACCTCTTTTGAGTCTTTTCATACTAACGCTGTAAAACAGCCAAAGTGAGAAATTTTCTGTCATTATTCAAAATTTAATATCAAATTTGTTTGTTTTATACAAATTCCCAACTCTTCTGCCTTAATGTATTAAGTAACACAACTGTCATGTTCTACCAATTAGCAAACAGGCTTATGAAAAACAGAACTGTTATGTATTAACTGTGTAAGTTTCCTTTGGGCCAGAAAAAAAAATAAGTAGCAAGTTCCAAATGTTTCTAAATCCACAAAGCAGTGTGATATTAATTAAGTAAACCGACAAGCATAGAATGTTCCAAGTGAAGAGGTCTAAGATGCTAGTGTTTGGCTACACTTTTATGGATGTATAGATGACATCCATAAAAATTACATGGTTAAAGCATACAGTATATTTTAGCCCTGAGATGATGTCACACAGTTCTAACTTTAATTAGAAAGGACAAAGGAAATACAAGCTAAGAAGACCGTAATTTCAAATATAAGATTAAAACAAGGATAGGAAAATAGATTTTTGGCACATAAAAAATATGAGACTTCCTGGTGAAAAGGTGGTATAACCATAAATATATCGCTCTGCCTCCTTCCCACATCTCATTAAAATGACCCAAAGAATATTAAAAAAAAAAAGAAACAGGCGAAACTTAAATCCTTTAATGAATTTTAAGGAAAAAAATCACATTTCAAGCCATTTCTATTTAATGCCTATTTCAATTTCAAGACATTTCTATTTAATAAAAGAGCAAACAGTACCTGTTTGTAGGTAAGGCTAACCCTATCTGTAACACCCTGGCACAGAAGCGAAAGAGACTCCAGCAGATCATTAACACATTGCTGTGGGGCAGATGGGAGCCTATCTGACCTCACTAGGGTTCCCAGAAGCATCCAGGCAGGGAGGCACCCTGGGTGGGAAATCCTCTGGAGTGCCTTTTCCTGTCTTATCTTTGATGCTGATAGGTACACCTTCTGCAGAACACATGCATTTTTCCAGCCGCCTCCTGGTTGTGAAACAAGAGTATAAAAGCAACTTACCAGCCCAGAGGAGAAGCTCCCTGCCACTGCTGCTGCAACCCCACTTCTCTCCCTACTACTCTAGGCTGCTGGATTTCTGACCAGGTAATGTAAAACTGTACTAAAACTCCTCCTCCTTTCATCTGAGCCTTAGAGAACCCATCTGTGTCAGTTGTCAAATTATTGACTGTCAATTTCAATTCCACCCTTCTTTGTCCTGCTCTGCCATACTACAGCTGGACCCTGTAACATTTCTCCTTTGCCAGCTGGAGAAATATTAGGCTTTGCCAATAAACGAAGCTAGAGAGACACTGCAAGGTGAAGTGGAAGGAGTAATTCTCATCCTTGTTCTAGCGTGCTTGTCTGCTTGCTTGCATTGCACTGCTGCAGCAGCATGTGGGACGCCCAGTGGCACTTACTCTGCAACAAGTTTCTCCAGTACCCCAGTGGGCATCTTTCCGTGGATCAGCCCCGGCTCACTGACACCCAGGCAGGGAGCTTCTTGTTCAACAGCTCTGGCCCACCAGCAACTCACAAACCTGTCCACCACACAGTGACATGCAGCCAGACCCTCCCCAATGGGATCTAATTCTCAATTTTGTTTGGACAGGAAGTTATCCTTCTTCCAAATTCCTAGTTCCTTCCTTCCACAGTCCCCTTCTGCCCTGAAGAAAATCTGCTCCCTGAATTTGCCATTCATGTAGACTTAGAATCTTCTTTTATTTTTTTTAATACTTAACACCTTTGACTGGTTAATACTTTATATTAAAATTCTTTATATTAAAGTATAATAGAAAGTATAATACTTTATATTAAAGAATCACTATATTAAAATTCTTTAATATAAAGTATTATATTCTTTATAAAATTCTTAACAATACTTTATTTTAAAATTATTCTCTCCAAATGACTGGTGAAGTTTGTCTCCTGATTGGAACCTGACTGATACACTGTCTTACCACTTAATTTTGCATAAGCAGAGAAGCTCCTTTATAGGAGTGAACAAGGAGAGAAAGAGCACAGAACATAGAAAAAGACGCTGTAGGTCAAAAGAACACAACAGCCATGAAGAATCATTGTAAAAACATCCCTATGAAATAATTCTACTGCAAAAAAGGAGAATATTTTTTAGAATTCCCAATTTATCTCCACAAATTCAACAAGATTCAAGCGGCCACTTTATGTATGAAACGAGAGCAAACACTCACAAAGGGGGAACTCCTAAAGACAGTATAGGGATGAAAAACAGATTTGCCAAATTTAAAACATGGTAAAGACATGAATTGCAGATTAGATTATAGAAGAGAAAACAAATTAATAATATCTCATTTCAAGAAAAAAACCATAAACATTAGAGCAAAAATATATATATATATGGTTACCAGCAAAGAATAGATTGATCCCAGACTTCTCCATAACATTAATAGTTAAAAATAGAAATGAAGCAATAACCACCAAGCTGTAAAAGAAAAAGATTATGATGCAATTATTCAATATCCAGTAGTGTCATCATTCTTGGGTAAAGATAATAGAAAAAGTCCTCAGAATATATAAAGTCAAAGAGCATTATGCTATGTATCTTTCCTGAAAAAATCCTCAAAAAACCTGCAACTAGTAGAGAAAAGATTCAAAATAAGGAGCTTAGAAAATGAAGAAGTGTTACTATAAAAGGGCTGGTAGTAAGCATGAATTTAAATGTTCTAATGAAAATTTAATGTCATTTGCAAGACTATAAAAACTTAAGGCAAATTTTAAAAACTGTTTTTATTTAAAATGCAAAATGTAATAAAAACAATAATTTTTAAATCATAATAATCAAATCCTAAAGCTTCAGCGCAAGAAAGTTATAGAAAAGATGCTACATTTCTTATCTTACAGAGAATCAATAGTATTTTATTCATGATTTTGAAAACTAGAGAAAAATAAGTAAAATATTTAATTAGAAAATTAATCTGAACGAAAAAACAAGATTTATAACTTCCAAGTTGCAAAAGGCAAAAAGGGCAAAGAAATATTTTATGTAGGCAAAGAAAAAGGGCTAATGATATTTTTTAAAATGTGTTTGAACAGTGAATTTATATCCTTTATAGCTATTTTCTATTTTGTTTACAATGACCAAGTATAACCTGTATAATCAGAAACCAAAAATAAATATTAGAGAAAATCCTGGGGCTCAAAGAGCAAGAATTTCACAAGAGACATTCCCATTTGTCATCATCTGCAAAGACAGTCAGTCAACATGTACATACAAATGGCCTCAGAAGACCAAGTAAGGAGACAGAGCCTAGTCACACAGTGAAAACCTCGAAAAAGAGCGCTGTCAAGGGATTTTTTTCTTTCTTGACTACAGGTTTTTGTTATTTTTTGTGCATGCATGTGTGTGTGTGTGTGTGTGTGTGTGTGTGTGTGTTTAATATGTACATTCAATTTCTTGCAATGCACACTTGGGCAATAAATCCTGGTCTGTCCACTGATTAAAGGGTATCAGAAAAATAAGGGATTTAAAAAATCAACCGTAATGTAACCCCCTTGCCCTACCCATGGAGAACTAAGGCCCAGAAAAGTAAGTGGCTTGTTCATGTCAGGCCGATAGAGTTAGTTCCAACAAATGTATGGGATTAGCAGGAATACTATAAAACTCATAGTTTTATGAAGCCTTGAGGGCCTTGGATAAGGCTCAATAAAAATGCCCTGTTGAATATGTAGGAACCTGCTGAGCAGAGGAGATTTCTAAGATACTGGCCAGCTCTAAAACTTTATGGTTGGGGGAATTAATTGGCTACTTTGTCTTCCAGATTTTGAGACTTACAGGTTGCTCTTCTGGGTCTCCTTCAGATTCTGGCCTGAAACTATTGGAATGCCTGCCTGGCTGGTAGCTGAGCTATTGGATCGGCTTCTCAGCCATTCCAAACCTCAGGCTCAGAAATCTTCCAGTTGTTATCTCCAGGAGAGAGCAAGATTGGAGATAAGATACCTATATATAAAATCATTAATACATTTAAAAAGTACATGAGCCTCAACGCACACTAAAAGACCAGTCCCTGAGTCTGGAACAGCCAGCAGTGACTTTCACAGATTCTTATTATCTGTGACTAAGGTTTCTTTTTAATGTATCTGTCAAATACTAGCTTGTTGTTTTTTCCAGAACGTAAAACAGTTTCTTTTTTTCAACTGCATACCTACCTTCAGATTGAGGTGAGAAGTGCCTTGAAATGAAAGTAAATGTAGAGAGGTGCTTTTTTGGTCTACAGTGCATACTTACAGGGAAATTAAGCCATTAAATTTAGTCAAGAGCCTTTTACAGCTGTTTTGTTATTTTGCCAAAGCTCTTTTATGAAAGATTTGGGAATCATTCTAAAATACCGTTGTGCATTTTAGAAGAAAAACTAACTCCAAGGACACTATGCCTTCTCCAGCTTGAGGTGTAACTCTGAGAATTTCCATCTGGAAGCGGAAGCCTGTGGATGTCAGGAAGATAAGCTTTGGACATTCTCCAGCTGTCCCTGACATGACTGTCAGAGGCCAGGAGAGACCCAGGGAACATGGTCTATGGTATCAAGGCACAGGGGCAGCCATTTCAGCCACAGTCCATTTTGTCCAGCTTACTTTTATCTGTAATCAAAATACTCAAGTGATTCTGACTATAAATATATATAATATATGACTTCCATATAGGATCTTAATTCTGTTCTCACTACCTCTGCTTAAGTTGAGATTTTGTGGGTGAGTCAGCTTTATAGAACAGTGTTTCCGATTCTTCAATTAGTTCACCCCCTCCTTATCAGAAGTTCCATACAGATCCGTTCTGAGCTGAATTCCCCTCTCATGGGGATAATGATTTAATGGATAATGACTTAGGATAAGTTCAGCTTTGCACCAGGGAAAACTAGTAAGCAAATTGACAAAGACTGCTTACTGGGAAGTTTTGTTTGTTAAAGAAGGTCTCTCAGACATGTAAGACTATGTCCCTAGACACAGTACTGTCTCTCTATACACTGTGACCAAAAAGTCTCCAAAGGAAGTGGTGGTTACTCTGTGTGTGTGCGTGTGCGTAAGTATTTGTGTGTGTGTGCGTGTGCGTAAGTATTTGTGTGTGAGAGAAAGATGCAGAGCAAGCGAGAGAGAAAGGAGGGTGTGTATGTGGGTAGTGAGTATGTATGTGTGTGTATATGTACGCTGTCCATGTTTCTCTCTCTTGCATATCCAGGTGAAAGACTTTGGGTTATTATTCTGTTATTACTCTGCCCCAAATGTCCAAATTGTTATATCCCAAAGCAAGTAATCAGCACTTAAAAATTTAAATAATTACGCAATCAACTAATCAATTAAGTCATCTGTTGCCAGCAAGTCTCCAATTATTTACAAGAATGCTTTTTACAGTTCTTTTATGGGCTAGGTATAAAAGCCTAGGTAAGATAGAAAAGAGCTTCTCAACACAGTAGCAAAATTAAAGCACCCTGCTTTATGTACCTGTATGTTAGCACTCAGAAATATGCACATGTACCCTCATAGGAAACAGCTTTGTCATTATTTTTTCCTTTCACCACTGAAGTCTCTTTTCTTCCTTTAAAACTTGTTTATGATGCTTTGACCAATGTTATGCAAAAAGATCTGTAAGATCTTTCAGTTTGAACTAATACACTAGAAGTTACCACTCAGGAATTAGCAATTATCACAAAGTAGTCCTTGAATTTAACTAAGGAGACAATGCAACGTTGGGAGGCATGGGCTTCAAATGCCTATAGACACATTTCAGAGGTACGATGTATGGGAAATGTCCCAGCAGATAACTGTTATGTAACTATTGGGCCAATGTGAATAAAGAAATAACTCATAAGTAGATGTCCTTAATCAAAACCTTGCAGTCTCTCTCTCTCTCTCCTGATTTTTCAAGGTACAGAGGAACACTTTCAACATTCCAAAATGATCCTAGAGAAACAGAAAATATTATCAATTAACTCTCCTGAAGCCAAACTAAACACTAACTTTGCCAATGAGATACGACGGGGTTAGATTAGAATAAGGATTTGAAATAAACTATTTCTAATTCACCCATGACCTTGAAAACTCCATCACTGTTTATTTTTCTACCCTGGATATCAGATTTTGAGTTTTAAAAGGAGGGCATGAATATCTGCTAAATGCTAAGGAAAAGGATACTATGCAAAAGCTTAAATGGCAGCTGCCAATATTGGTACCCTTTAGGAGCTCTTACTATCACATGTCTGTTCCCAGAACTGCTAAAATCAGAGGAAAGAAGGACAAAATTCACTTTTCCCTTTGCCATCCTCCTTGAAACACACAATTTCTAATTTGCCATTTTTATTCTTTGGGGGAAAAATTATTAAGGTGGTTTTATAATTTTAAAGCATTTTCCCAATAATATCATTTTAAAAGTCACCCTGAGAATTTCAAAAGAGCCACAAGAATCTATCCATAACAATGCAAAAGATAAACAATAGAATATCAAGAAACATACCAGAAGACGCAAGGCAACAGGTAACACTGACCTGCATTTGTAGCACTCGCTTTGGCCAGAGAATAAAGCAGACAGCTCTGTACAACATAAAGCATTGAGTTCAACATATGCTAGGTCTTCCTGTTGTCTCAGCCACTAAAGAAGTCCAGGCAAAGCTGTGCAGGGATGTCTTCTTAAATCATGAAAATCGACCCTTCATCCTTTACTTCCAGTTCTGTATTTTGTCTTAGGGGTCTTTCCTTTATAGGATGGACTGCTTTCAAGTTACTCATCTCCTTTCTTAGAGGTCACCTTGATAATCTTAGTTAGGCTTGACCATTTTCTAAGTACAGGCTCACATACAACTCAAACCCGTCAAAGATGGGCTCTCTATGCCATTCACAATCATTGCAGTTTGAAATACTATGAAAAGATTCAAACTATTAAGCCCTAAGTTGACAAGTCCAAAGTATACAATGTTCCCATGTGGTGGGTGGGTACAGTCTCATGGCAGGTCAACTCTCCCACAACAATGGAATCAGAATGTCTTTAATCTATGCATAAGACTTGGGCAGTAATGGGTTATTTTTATTTATTTTTTTGAGGGGGGTGTTTCTTTAAAACTTCCAGCAACATTTTAAAATAGTCATCATTGAGCTATCAGGATTTGATTCCCATGTATAAAATGCATTCACTGTAAATAAAACATGACATTTTTCCTCTTTATAATTCACTGAAAAGTTTAGCCAAGCATGAACTTTTTTTTAATGACATCCTGCTTATTACCGAGATTTCTGCACATGATGGAGTATTGGCTTTCTAAAGAGAACTGTGTTTTTTGTTGTTGTTGTTATATCACTGTGCTGCTGTTGTTGTTTAGTTTCTTTCTTCTATATAAGTAGAATGAATTTAAAAAGAGAACCTTGTAATACACATGAACAGCCTAACCGAGTCTTACTTATCATTTTATAGTTCACGTACAGCCCCAAATCGAACTGAAAGCCCAAATTAACAGTAAAACAACTCTTAATAAAAGCATATGCTTTAACTATACAGCATGATGTTTGTATTTATAATTCTTTTTCACTTGGGTTTACTGCTTTTTTCTTTAAAAAAAAAAAAAAATTGGTCCCTTAAGTAATTATACACCCCTTTTTGGTAAAAATGGCTGCCAATCTCAAATTGGAAAGCAGGCTTATAACCTTGCAACCGATACATTTGAGTTGCACACCTGTTCCTCAAACACCCACCAACTGAAATGTATAGTAGAGACAGAGATACATTCACCTGCCACAATCTACAAGCATGATCACTACAGCTGGGCTAGCATAGAGCACTGACGGCAGCATTCATCTAAACACAGGATGCTCCAAGTAGTGCGTCTCAAACCTCAGTGCACAATCAAATCACCTGGGGACTTGTTGTATCTTCCAATCACCAGGTCTCACAGCACACCTTTTGGATTCAGAAGATCTTGGATGGAGCCTAGAATTTTGAATGAACACCCAGGTCATCATGGGCTCCCACTTTCTGAAAGTCACTCATAAGTGGATCCCGCATCTCCACGCCCAGGCTGAGAGCTGGTAGACAGACACTCAGAGTGGGACACGTAGACAAAGCTAGCTAAGAAATACAACGCACAGCTGCAAAGCAGAAACTCAGGATTGCCCCTGCTGGTGGTTCATGAAAAGGCGGATGTTGCTGTCATATCATATTTCTCTCCCTCAAAGAACTCCTCCCTAACCCTGACCAGGACATACCACCTATGCGGCAGTCGGATTACCTGAATTCAAACGTTTGCTCCCCCAATAGCTTAACTTCTGCCTCAGTTTCTTCATCTCTCATATGGGTATAATAATGAGTTACTAGAAATTGTTTAAATAAATTATTTAAGTAAAATTACGCATGAAAGTGTATATAGAGCAGCACCTGTCACATAGGAGGTGCTCAGTAATTGTTCTGTGTGTGTCTGATGTGTGTAAGTACACAAACTCCTGCTTACAATGCAGAATAGAAAAGAGTCACTGAAGAAGTAAGCTGTAGAAGGCCATCATACGAACTGAGAGCCAAGGTGCAAGTTTGAAGTTTTATTCATTTAAATTTGTACAAGGCATGCACTCCAAGCATTTCCTCCCACTCTCTAGTATTTCTATTTCTCCAGCTCCCTTCCACCGGACTGGTTCCTCATCCCAATCCAAGTCACAAGTTAGTCTTCTTGCTAATTTATTGTTGAGCTAGCTCCAGCCTAGGGATGGTCAATATCATGAACCAGGGGTCTCTAGGGGAGCAGGGTCATTTCAGGGTGGGTCCCCAAACCATAGTTTGGGTTCAGGCTGAAACAGCACCCAACCTAAGCCATGACTTGGTGTCCTCATCATCTGGGCTTTGTCAGAGAAATTCTAGAAATTTAGTTCTCCTCTTTCCTGATTCCTTGTTTTGTACGCCCTTTGTGGCTCACATATCTGTAAACACTCACCTACTCCTCCTGTTAGTAATTTATGGAAGGCTGATGTCATCAAGCCCCACAATCCTGAGAGATTCAGACAAATTTCCATCCTGGTTCTCCATCTCTTCTGTGATCAATGTCCTAAGCCGGTTTCCTCCCTCATCAGATACAAAGATTCTACCCAACTGTATTATACTTTCTTTCTTATGGCTCTATATTTTATAACTGAATCATCTACTGTATCATAGGAGATGTGCTTTCCCTATTCCATTGATTTGGAAACTCCATCACTATGAAGCCAAGTTTGGAGCCCCACTCCTCTACCAGAACCTTTTCTTAGATAGCATTAACTTAAAGCAACATCATAGGACTTAATTTCATTTCAGCCTCCTGGTCTCAGCCATCTGTCACTTCCAAAGCCACCATGATCTTGATAACGAGATCTTGCCTCCATTTGGTCATTAGGCATTTTTACCAAACTACAGAATTTTAGAGCCTGAAGCCAATTCAAGAGGATCATCTACCATGATCTTCATTCTTCTCCAAATACAGAAACTGAAGTTCTCCTTTAAGAGACTTGCTCAAGGTCACATAGTTAGGGAGCAGCATACAGTTTTCTGATCTCATGATGAAGACAACAGACGTACTCACCAAATAAGTAGCTACCATAGGAAGAAAATTCATTCAGTGATAGAATTGAGCCTTTAAAAGACTGAGATCAACAACAACAACAACAACAAAGGAAATTTTTGGAGGAGATGAATAAGTTTAGTGTATTTACTGTGGCGATGGTATCACGAGTGTATGCATATGTCCAACCTCATCAAAATGTATACATTAAATATGTGCAACTTTTATCAATTAGATGTCAGTAAGATTTATTGAAAGCTTTAAAAAAAGAGATATTCAGGCCGGGCACGGTGGCTCACACCTATAATCCCAGCACTTTGGGAGGTTGAGGTGGGCGGATGACAGGGTCAGGAGATAGAGACCATCCTGGCTAACAAAGTGAAACCCCGTCTCTACTAAAAATACAAAAAAAAAAAAAAAAATAGCTGGGCACAGTGGCAGGCGCCTGTAGTCCCAGCTACTCAGGAGGCTGAGTCGGAAGAATGGTGTGAACCTGGGAGGCGGAGCTGGCTGTGAGCCGAGATCGTGCCACTGCACTCCAGCCTGGATGACAGAGCGAGACTCCATCTCAAAACAAAACAAAACAAAACAAAACAAAACAAAACAAAAAAGATATTCGATAGGGATCAATATATAGCCTAGACATAGGTGCTAAAAATAGTTTTTAGGATATTTGCAAAAGATTTATTCAAAATAGCTCAAAACCAGAAACAACCCAAGTGCCCACCAAGAAGTGTATGCATAGGCAACCTGTGATATAGTCATACAATGCAACATTAATCATCAATAAAAAGGAACTACTTAACCATGCAGCAACAGATAAATCTAAAGAACATTATACTGAGGAAAAGAAGTGAGAAACAAAAGTGTACATACAGCATTATTCCATTTATGTAAAATTCTTTAAAAGGCAAATCTAATCTAAAGGAATAGAGAGCAGAGAAGTGGCTGCTTAGGCCCAGAGCCAACAGAAGGATTGACTGCAAAGGAGCACCTCACGAAGAAAAAATTAGTACTTTGTGAGGTGATGGAAATGTTCCATATATTGACTGTGGTGGTGGTTTCACAAGTGTACACGTTGGTCAAATTTCATGGAACTTTATATTTAAAATGTAAAATATTTACATTCTATTTAATGTAAATTATAGCCCAACAAGTTGATTAAACAATACATTTTAAATCTGTAGAGTGTAGGAAGACTTGATTAATCAGTTCCATCTACTATCCCATAAGAACTATAATCTCCATGTGAAAAAAATATTAAATTTTAAATGATTATAAATTTACCACGGAGTAACATAATTGCAAAAGAAAAAGAATGCCATCTTAGGTTGTCTTACTAGAACTATGTTTCTCAGGGAAGGGAAACTGTGATCCTATTATACTAT
This sequence comes from Pan paniscus, assembly GCF_029289425.2. NCBI lineage: Eukaryota > Metazoa > Chordata > Mammalia > Primates > Hominidae > Pan > Pan paniscus. The sequence goes on along the minus strand of NC_073260.2, from coordinate 120,490,407 downwards.
GCATTCATCAACGCATACCTATAGTGTTATCTCCTATGACCGATTCCTATGCTCCTATACCTAAAGTTTTGTTCTGAGTACCACATTAATTTTTCTTTCTTACAAAAGGAAAATGTACTATAATTAGTATATTTCAATGAACTGTAAATTGTAAACTATATTTAAAATACAAATAAGTAGATAAAAAAGAACATTGACCATTATCTCTCCACCTCAAAATAGCCACCAACCATATGTTGGATATTTATCTGTAGTACGTATCCTCCAGTCTTTCTTTAAAAATGTGAATTTAAATATGTACTAAAAAATGAATGTTTCTGTGATGCCACTTCATAGCCTGTCTTATTTTTCCTAAAAATATAATGTGACTTTCTTTTCATAATGTTAAATTTTTTGGCTGGGCACAGAGGCTCACACCCGCAATCTCAGCATTTTGGGAGGTCAAGGCGAGGGAATGGCTTGAACCCAGGAGTTTGAGACGAGTTTGGGCAACATGGCAAAACCCTGTCTCTATCAACAAAGTATAAAAATTAGCCATGCATGGAAGCACATGCCTGTAGTCCTAGCTACTTGGGAGGCTGAGGTGGGAGGATGGCTTGAGCCAGGGAGGTGGAGGTTGCAGTGAGCTGAGCTCAAGCCTCTGCACTCCAGCCTGGGTGACAGACCGAGACCTTGTCTAAAAAAACAATAACAACGATGATGTCCAATTTTCTTATTTGTCATTGATATCTGCTGAGTATTCCACAGTCTAAAGCAATCCCCTATTATTGAACATTTATGATTTTTCCATGTTTTTAAAAAAATTGTCAGCAACTTTGAAATTAATAACCTTATAGCTTAATTTCTAGGCAGACAAAAATTTATAAAGATAAATTCCTAGAAGTGTAATTGTTAATATAGAAAGTATGCACATTCTTAAGGCTTTCAATTGGCACTGACACATTGAGACCCACATTTAAAAGAGATGCTGAGAAACTGGCATCTGTCCAAAGGATGGCAACCAAAACATCCATGCAGCATGTCTTAGAGACAGGAGAGGGACTGGGCATAGTTGTCCTGGAGAAAATAAAACTTAGAAAGGAAAGAAACTTTTCCTCAAAAAAAGGAAAGATTTTGTTTTTCTGTCTGCTTCTTTGTTTCTCATTTAAAGCTGATTCAACAACAGAACAGGAAACCCTGGATTGGCCGTTAAGCTATTGCATCTCAGCTTAAAAAAATATCCTTCTATGCTGTTCTTTGCGACGCTGGAAATCTACAATATTTCTCCTTTGCCAGGGTAGTCCCTGTCGGCCTCTACCAACAGGGGGCGCTGGGGGGTAACTGAAGGAGACAGAAAGGGCTGGCTGGTCCTGTTCTCTTGTCAGCGTCCCTCCACTAACGGTTCTTCATCTTGGCAGCAGCAGTGGATTCCAGTCTGTCATTTTGCCAACACTCCCAGAACCAGCCTCCTTAGCAGCCTCTTCCTCAGAAATCTGGTTCCCGGCTCCATACCTTCCTCTGAGCTTCTAAGTTTTCATAATTCCAACCTCTTTCCTTTGTTCCTATCTCAAGAGGGAACAGCTATTTTACGCAGTCACTTTCTTCCCTTTTTTACTTTCCCAGTTTTCTGATACCTAGTTCACAATTCTTTATAGTGAGCTCTCTGTTAAAATGACTGGTGTGATTCCAGTCTCTTCATTGGACCCTGAATGATATGGTCCCCCATTGCTGGAGCTAAGTAAATTGAGAATGAATTATCTCTGGCCTAAGAATTTGTAAAAGAAATTTCTGGACCGAAAGTAAGTTGCACCAGACCAGTGGTCTTAAAATCATTTTTTTCAATACAATCCTTTTTGCAAATATTATGTCAAACCCAATATGTATCAAAGCAGTGGTGCTTTGGCTAAAATGGAGGTATGGAGTATCCTGCCCCTACCTGCCTGGCCCCATTCCACCAGATGCTTCTGCAAAGTCCTGCTCCTGACCCATTCTTCTGGGAAACCCCTGGGTTCAGTAGGGGTTTGTCTGACAATTTCTGATCTAGACAACTCAAGTGCACTTCCAAATCTTCTGATTCTGTAACAATATAATTCTTCTTGCATGGCCTCAAGGCTCTCTGGAGATCTATGTGGCCCAATAACAGCTCGAGCAAAACACAGGAACCACCACAGGCTGCCTGGTATTTACCTAGCTGTCCCATCTACAGATCGGGCCGCAAAAGGAAGCCAACAGATCTTTGCCAGCCAGGCAGTGTAAAGCGGTGGAGAAACCATTATGATTGTGGTGCTGCCATTCCTGCTGTTAGGTTAAGGACAGGTTAGCATTTTTCACTATAATCCCCCTTCTTTCAGAGGTTTCTAACATGGCCATAAAAATCTGCCCTAGCTTAAAGTTTGGCATGAAAGTTTTGGCTCCAGGCTGTCCTTTCTTTCAGTGAAACTACTAAGAATGTGTTTAGCTACTTTAGAACTCAGAGAGGGCATTGGATGATCAGAATAAGAGAAGTCTGTGCTTTGAAATGCCTCCCCTCTGTTTCCCGCCCCACCCCACAACATCAGAAAAATGATTAAGCTACCTTTTCTTAAAAACAAATGTTTTCCAGGTCTTTGGCTGAAAATATAGCCTTGCTTCTTTAGGAAATTGCTAAATAGAACCAAACTCTTCCAAGGTAAAACGGCTTAATGCAAACAAGGTATTTCATACTAAAGGAGGGTTTCCTGCACTTACATTCTACTGTGGTTTGGTTTCAGCTTGTATCATCATTACCTTCTCTGATTCCCTGAAATAGGGTCCCATTGCTTTTGGAGTAAATTCCAAACATTTAAATTTTGCACAGATGTCATTTATGCCTTGCACATACTCAACAGTAGTCAACATGGGTGGTAAGTGAAAGGTATTAGAATTATTCCCTCTTTGCAAACTAAAAGATTGAAGCCCAAAGAGCCTGACAGGCTTAAGATCCTAGTCAAAGGCAAACTAGGAAAAAGACTGTCTTGTACTTCCTCTGAGAGGTATGCTGCCTCCTTCAACTGCAGGATTTGCAAGCCATAGTGAAGAAAGCAAAAAGGGAGCCCACCACCTGAAAGCCTCTACAAGTCTGGAGCAGTTCATCCCACTGATAAGAGGAAGATTCTCATCTGCATGTCCAGGAATGTTCCTGTAATCAGCGGAGGTCAGGGCAGTTTCAAAGTCCGCATTCTGTTCCTCTGCCTTTGGGATGCCGTTAAAGTCACAACCAGAGGAATGCCTTTATTCCCAAGCATGTCCCCAGTGCTGGGAAGAGCATGGCTATGGAGCCAGAGAAACCTAGCTTAAAATTCTAGTTTTAAATCCACTCAAAATAAGGAAAGGCCTTCTTTTCTACCTTTGAAAGATGGATGTGAAAAAAAAAAAAGAAAAAAGAAAACCTACCTGAATCAGGTTGCTGTAATCATTCAAAGCACTCAACACCCAACATGTAAGAGAAATTCAATGAATCAGAGCTGCTGATAAGTAAACATCAACACTGCTCTCTCAAAATTTAAAAAAAGGGAAGAAAATAGAAGAAATAAGAAAAAGGTCGTTATTTAACAGACACTTGTTGAAAAAAGAAAGGATACTCTGAATACTCTCCTCCTTAAGGGTGGAAAATATGCACAATGATTTAAGAAGGTGACATACAGGATCCATTTGGAAAATGCTATTGTAAAAGTGTTTGTGCAGGAATCTGCCTGCTTGTCAAATTCAATGACTAACTATATTGGAACCCCCCTGCAAGCTGGCTTTATGACTGGGTTGAAAACTGCGTGCTGTGGTTCCTATACTATCCTGTCTTCCAATTCTAAGACACCTCACATATTAGTTTTCCCATTTATTTTTCCAGCATTCTTGCATTCGTAAGCATTTCCTGAGCACCCACCATGTCTCAGGTATTGTGCCAGGCACTAGAGACACAGAGGTAAGTGCCAGAGCTCAGATGAGGGTGAGGCATGATGTATTCCCCATAGGTGAATCATTTAAGGGGGCTCCAAAAACTCAGTAATCAGGATAAAAAACATTTTGATGCAATATTTAAAATAATCAACATTAGTACAAAAAAATGCATGATGAACAAATTATCAAAATTTTAAATAAAGACAAGATGATTTAATACTGCCCTGTTGTACCATACTGGAGCTAAGGGAAAGGATAAATCACTAATGTGTATTCTACCCCATTTAAAATTTTGATATTTTGTTCACCAAGGATTTTAAAAATTAATACTGATTAAATATTACATTAAAATATTATTTACCTTTATTATTGAGCTTTTGGCACTCCCTTAGATTTCTGACACTTATCCTGGCCCTGAGTAGGACATATTTTGTAGTTGGCTGAAAACTGAAATACTAATGTCAACAAAAGAGAGAAATCTAGGGGCATTAAAATACATTACAAATATCAAAGAAAGATAAAGTGAGGGGGCAGATAACACAAGGCTCCTCAGTGGCAATACCTGCAGCCAGGCCTTCCGTTGGATCATCTTGACCCCCGGGCGTACATCGTACAACCTTCACACCCCCTTCACCTCTCAAGGAAACGGTGTTTGAGGTAGGTCTGCTTACCACAGTCCTTGTAAACTGGCAGCAACACACGGCAACTGATTTTCATGAGCAGGGTTTCTACTCCACAGGGCGTTTTTCCAGTCTTGCCTGGCTTGTCCTTGATTACGGCAGTAGAGGGTAGAATCTGCCCCAGAACTGTTTGGCCATTAGCTATTCCTAGGTTATACAATGAGCTTCATATTCAGTGCAGGCCAGGCACTCAAATTCTTGCACATCACTAAGGAATACTGTGCTAGAGGGGAGCATGACTACCAGACAGAGCTGGTACAAAAATGACCCACTTACCTTCTATACAAAGTATTATTAAGCATCTGGACCCTCCTAGCCAGGCCTCTGCAGTCCTTTGTCCTCACCACATTAACCCTTTTTACCCTGTCGCATATGCTTACTGCAATGGCAGAGGCTGCCAGCTGTGTAGTAAATTAGACTACATTTCCCAGCCTCCCTTGCACCTACATTTGGCCATGTACCTGGGTTTTGGCCAATGGGATGTGAGAAGAGCCAATTACCCACTGTCAGTCCTCTCATGACGAATCCTCATTTTCTTTGCTCTTTATCTGGCTAAATGGAGAAAACACTGTGGACCCCCATGATACTGGAATCTAAGGTGGATGGAGCCTGGGTCCCTGGATAAACACGTGTAAAGCCCTCCCAACTAGTTGGAAATATATTTTGATTGTGCTAAGCCACTGTGATTTGGGGGGAATGTAATAGCAACCAGCCTATCGTGACTAATACATTTCCCCAACTAGACTATAAACTCCTCACTGCCAGACTCTGAATCGGATGCATCTCTGTTTTCTCAACAGTGAGCTGCACTGCAGTACAATTCTATCATAAATTAGCCACCATAATTTCCCTCCAGAAGCCATTATATACAAGCAATTCTACAATCATTACCAAGAAAACGACTAATGGTAAATTGTTCTCCTTTTTGTATTCTCAAACTTGAAAATGAAGGCAAAATACTCCTAGAAGCCACTGTTCATTATGATCACTAAAGAGAAAAATTCATGCTTCTTAAATGCCACTTCATATGCATAATCAGCTAATAATCTAAACATAAACAAACATCCAAAGACAGAGGACAGAATCGGAATGGGAGCCCCAGACACATAACTTGAGTTTTCCTCTGGAAAGATTTCTAATGCACTATGGTGTCTTAGGATATGTTTGTGCTCTGTACATATCACAGTTGACATCTTGTCAAAACCAAGGGAAATAATTGCATCTCCGAGTAAGAGCATCATGCAGGCAGCAATTTAAATGTGGCACTGCTTATCAGCACCAATTTACTAACATCTTACTGTATATAACTATGTGTGGTAGAAGAAAAACTTCTACATCCTTACCAAGATTCAGGCATAAAAACAAAACCTGTTAAACTTCCAGTTCAAAAGAAGATAGAACAAAGGAAAGGGAAATAAAATGAGAAGCTGTGTTTCTTCCCCTAAGAAATAAACTTTTAAAGAAATTGAAGTCCTAAACATTACATCTTCATTTGAAATGGGGTGGGCAAGATATAAGCCATTTTGCTCAGGTCTTGAGGGAGAAGAAAAACACCCTATCTTATGGGACTATTAAGCTAACACCTCAGCAAGCTGCAGGCATGCTTCTCATTTATTACACGAAGCTGAAATCTTCTGACAGTCCATAATTATGTGCTGAGAACTCTAATGAATAACTCTGCATCAGAAGGATTCATAAAACTTTGATCAGTGTCCCGGGAGGCAGTGGGTCAAGATGAACCCTGAAATCTGATTAACTTCACCATCTCATCTAACATTCTACAAACACTGTTTTGTAACTCTCCACTCTTTACTTGGATATTGTGGAAACACAATTTTGTCAGACATACTAAAGTAGTTCTAAAAATTGTTCATATTCACTTTCGAAACAGACTTAAGATGGAGTTTGTATCATTTCCCATACGTATTTTTGGACACCTCTTTTTGTTCCAAGGCCCATGGTCATAAAAAAGTGATGTTTTGGGGCTCAATGCTATTTTAGATGGGTAACTAGCTGTAATTTAGTACCTTGTTCTCTGCAAGTGCCAAAGTTTTCAGAAGACCTAGGTCTGAAGTGGTGACATGTTTAAACTGAGTTATCCACAAACCCTTTTCTCTGTTCCCTTCTGGTTTGAGATATATAAATAAGGGAACAGAAATTTGATTTAATTGAAGCTGAATCATCTGAAAATGGAATAGAACTCATGCCTGTGGTTTCATCCACAATTTGGTTCAAGTGGTGTGTGTGTTTATGTGTGTTTAATGAAAACACAGTTGTCTTGCGGACCCTCTTCCTAGAATTTGGGCAGCAATAGAGCACAAAACACGTGCCACTACTCCTCATCATTGCACCAAAGCAGACATCACTAATCAATACCCTACTCTTTTCCCTGAGCCTGGCAGTCCACCACAGCCCTCTAGGTAGCTGCTACTAGATACATGGAATTTAAATACCAGGTGAAATGCAGTTCCCAGCCTTGAATTTGTCCTGTTACTAATGAATGTTTGAAATGGAGAAGATGTTGGCATTTATGTTGTTCAATTCTCCCATTCTATGGGTAAAAATACCTGAGAAATTGAAACATTAATTTACCTTCCATAGGTCATACAGCCAATCTATAGGTAGGGACTTTTTAGTTAAAATCGGAGTTATTTTTTATGTTCCTTCTTGGTATGATTTATACCACTGAAGATGTGTATGACAAGGTTTAAGAGTAAGTAATGAGGTCAAGAAAAATATCTCAGGTGTGTTTTATAAACCAAGCCAAAAACACAAGAAAAAATCCACTGCAGAAAGTGCAAGGAGAGCTATAAAAATTACCCTCTACCTTGAAATCTATGCAAGATGACCAGCTAAGCTTACAGTACTCTTGCCCTATGTACCATTTACTTACATCAATAATTTCTGATTTCACTTGCTACTTCATGCCAGAATAAAAGCCAACGCATGTAGAAATCATCTCTAGAGAAAGAAACTGCCTCTGTTTAACTACTCTGGGTTCATCACCATTTACACTATTGCAGATGACTTCCTGCCTCTCTCCAGGAGTTCAGATGGAGCTGCTCAAGGCTCTGTTACCATTCACAGTCTGAGGCCAGGATTTTTAGAACAAAACACAGCAACTTTTCCAGGTCTGTTTTTAAAAAGCCCTTTCTGTGTTTCTGGCTTGGTAGCGTTAAAAAGACAGCAAGAACTCCTTTGGGAGGGGAGAAAAAGACTACGAAGCCCTCAAACCAACAGCAGAGTGATATGATGCCAGCAATGTGTAATCTCTCTCTCCTTCCTTCCTCTCTCTAACACACACACACACACACACACACACACACACAATTCCTAGCCTCCCCTTAAACTTAGAGGGGCCTGTGGGATATCTCTTATCTTGCGGTTCTCTACATTTGAAGAACCTTTGGTAGAAATGCATGTGCAAGGAGAGGAAAAAATAATGGCAAATTGCTAATGCTATCAAGCCAAGAGCCTCCAGCAGGTTCGCGTGGTGGAGAAGAAACAGCCACGGGAAAGGACTTCACACAAGGAGACGAGGAGGAGCAGCTGGGGAGGAGGTGGAAGTGGGTGACGGAGACATGGAGCCAGAAACAGAGCTGTGAGGAAGAAGGGGAAAAAAGGCTGAGCAGCCGAAGGATGGTGGTTAAAATAACTCGTGGTAACAGAGTGTTCTTTGTTACCACACACTGCTCTTTGTTATCACACATTACAGAAAGTTATAAACAACAGAAGCATGCCGTACAGTAAAGCTGCGCTTCAAGCTCCGAGCTCTGGTGACCTAACAAACTCCTTGGCTTCCTCCTCGTGTGGACTGACGCTGTTTCTAGAACACCACGTTAGGACTGTGGCCATTAATCTGTACATCTCAATCCAGGCACAGGAATCTTACAAAATGCTTGGCACTGTGTTCTTAAAGAAGCCTCATGCATTCATATTGATGCAGGTCAAAAAGACGCAGATAAGGGTGACTCCATCCTAGATGAAAAGTGACTATCAAGTTTTACAAACAACGCAATGCAAAAACTTTTGGGAGGAATAAAAAAAGCACATAGAAAATGATCTTGTTTGTGTTTATACATAAAATTATATACTCAACAGAAACAACAAAACAGCTTGCAAATGAAGGAATGGATAAATAAAAAGCTCTCTCTCAATCTTGACTTGACTTCAGGTCAAGTAAAGCAATGGTCAGACACTAAGGAACACTCCTTGCTCAAACTCCCACCACTGTGCTATTATCTACTGTCATTCCGCCTTTATAATCAATCAGTTTGCCTCTATCACTGATGGCTTTTTTTTTTTTTAATCTTTCCTCCATTTAAACATTGATATTTTCTAAGGGTTCTTTTTTCTTCTCATTTCTTACTCTGCATTTTGAAGATGCTTTGTTTCTCTCCAGATTGCTGGTGTCTTCCTGTACCAGCAGAGCTCACCACTTCTCCTTCTGTAGTATCTCTCAGACCTCACTTTTCTTCATGGCCACTGCCACCCTCTCATTTTATCCTGTCCACGTCATAGCCAGAATTAAAATCCCCACTGATCTCTACACTGACCCTTTCTCCCCTGCCCATTCTATCTTTCTGAGAACCACCAAAATTATTGACATATTATAAATATTTGTCCCTGCCCAAATGTCATGTTGAAGTGTAATCCCCAATGTTGGAGGTGGGGCCTGGTGGGAGGTGACTAGCTTTATCATGGGGGCGGATTTCTCATGAATGGTTTAGCGCCATCCCCTCAGTGCTGTCCTCGCAATAGTGAGCGAATTCTCATGAGATCTGGTTGTTAAAAATGGTGGCACCCCACTCTCTCTCTTGCTCCTGCTTTTGCTAAGTGATGTTCATGTTGCCTGCTTCCCCTTCCGCCATGAGTAGAAACTTCCTGAGGCCTCCACAGAAGCACATGCCACTATGCTTCCTGTAAAGCCTGCAGAACTGTGAGCAAATTAAACCTCTTTTCTCATAAATTACCCAGTCTTGGGTACTTCTTTACAGCAATGCAAGAACGGCCTAATACAATTATCCTTCTAAAAGACAGCTATGTTAAAGTGCCTATCATGTGCACATGCTTTTAACCATTTCTTTGTCCTTACACGAGTTGTCCAAACTTCACAGGATCAGAAATTCAACGTCTCTCACAATTTGACCTCAACCACCAGATGTAACTACCACTGCACATATCCTACTCAGACATGTATTTTCAGTATTCTATGTCTTTGAACATATCACTCTTTTGGCATGTAATTTACTTGTCTCCACCTCAGTCTAGTGAAATCTTCATCCCCCAAGTCCCAACTGAAGAATCATGACCTCTATGAAACTTCCCCAACCCCACCCTGGGGCAATGAGTCATTCATTCCCTCCTCTGAGTTATCACAGCACTTCCCCATATCTCCATCATATCACTGAATATGTCATAGTCCAAGCCATAACTTTATGTGTATCATACTGTGAGCTCTCAGAGACCAGGATCCTATTCGTGGTATTCCCACGACCTAACACAGCACCTGGCACATATGCAGAATGTTTATTACATTGGGTTGAATTCAATAAAATTGAAAAAGGATCTTCCAGAAAACAAATCTTTAACAATCAGTCAGACACAGGAAATTGTGAAAAGCGTGTGTCTCCAGAGAGGAAAGATGACGGAATGTGTTAAGAGACGGACTTTCCACTGTATGTCCTTTTGGAGAGTTTTAGATTTTTTTTACCATGTAAATGTACCACTTGTCAAAACAGTGCTGAGCAGGCTCTACAGCATGTGCCTGGCACCGTGCACAGGAGGGACTTTCAGCATCATGAACAACTTCACTAACTAGAGAGAGCCATGAACTTGAATAACCCCTGTGGAGATTAATCTCTTTCTCCCCTCAAGTCCCACAGAGCCTTGCTGTTCTTCAGTTGTAGCATTCTCCACAGTCTAACTGATAACGGCATGATTTAGAGACATGTCCTCCACATTGGACCTTGAACCCCTAGACGGCAGAGGCTCCCTACTCTTCACCTCTGCATCCTCTACAAAATCCTAGTTTAGTGCTATGTGTACATGTGGCAGTCAACTTGTAATTGTTTAACTGAGTTGGACTGGCCCTGAAAACATGGCAAAGTCTGAAATGAAAATAAAAGGAATAACTATATTTGTTTGCAGCCAATAAATCATGTTAAGTGGAGGCAAAGAAGACAAAACCTAAAATATTACTAATAAGTAATAATAATAAATACTAGGTTTACTATGGTCAGATGAGTACAGAGGTAGAATAGCTATAAAAATGTATCAGCTGTTTTTTCATCCCTTATTTAGGTCATGGATAAATATTTATTATTCCTTCTCCACTTGTGGCAAAACATACTTTCAAGTGAGAGCCTTAAATATATGCACATCCAAAGCTGTACAGAACTACTACTGAGTGAAGATGAAAAAATTTTTGACATGAAAGAAGAAAAGGAAAATGGATTCTGAAATGATAGCCTCATAAACAAAACAGGAAAACAATCGGCAATTTCCTGATAGATCTAAGGCCTCCCTCCTCCAGTGAAAATACCCCAAGTAAAGTCTTTAGTGCCAGGGAACAGTTTGAAAACCCCATGATATGGAGAAAAGCAAAAAGTACAGGATGTGGGCTCTGGCCTCATAGAGCTTAAAAATAGAGTTGTATTAACACCCACATGAAAAGTTTAAAAAACAACAGATTTAAGGGGAAAGGTGGTACATCATCATAAAATTCATATAGGTGAAAAAATATTCATTGAGTACCTAATACTGAAATTTTTAGTATTCATATTCCTATATGAACTAAGGGTAAGGTACCAATCCTGCTACACAGTCCAGGCCTGACCGCTTCCTCCATGAAGCCTTCAGTTCCTTCCCACTCACACCCACAAGGAATTACTCTCTTTGGCCCCTCAACACAGGAATTTATCCATACCTTGGTTACCTCACTTCTATTGTCCATCTCGCATTATGGTTAGTTATGTACATGGATTGGCCCCCAATGAACTTTAGACTGCCCTAGACAGACTCCACATGTCATTCATGCACTAACAACTCCTCAATGCCTTTGCCATAGTCGAACTCAGCTCACTGGCTAGACAAGGTGTGAGAATAGCCATGGCAGATCTGGATTTGTCTTCAATCCCAACATAACCTACAAGAATTCAACTTCCGAAAGAGAGAAAGAATAAAGAAGAAGGGAAAGAAAGGAGATGAAAAAAGAGAGATTAGTATCATGTACATCAATCCTTCTATCGGGGCACCTGCCACACTTAATTTAATTTACTGACCTGCCTCCTTTTGGGAGAAGGCATTGGTTTTTATTTACCTTTGCAGTCCTGTGGGTCTAGCCCAATCCTTGGCATAAAACATATGCTTAGGCTAATAATTATTTGGTGAATCAAATAATTAAAGAAGAGAGAAAGGTTGGAAAAATAAATGTTCTCATTTGATTAGTGCCTACTGAAATGAGAGATGAATGACAGCCAACAGAAGTACAATCCTCCCTTATTTTCCTTATCCTAAATTGGTCCTAAGTGATTTAATCTTGTGTCTGTCCTTAAACCAACTTTGAAAGATTACAAGTCAAAATTCGCAGGAAAATTATCTTCTTATGTCTTAAAACTGGCTACTACCCATTGTAGATGGAATTCACTTCAATAAATATTTACTGAGCACCAACTATATATCGGATGTATTCCTAATGCCAGAGAGTAAAGCAATAAATGTGACCTTGTCCCTTCTCCTCAAGGAATCTACAGTCTAGCGTGGCATTCCTTGTAAATTTTAGTGGCTTTTACTATGACAGAAATAAAATTATGTAGTTTCACATTTATGAAGTCCCACATTTCAAAGCCAAGGCCAAAATGGATATTTCTTTTCAAAAGTTGAGATACTTCACAGCCAAAATCCTACATGGCAGGCTGCCAGTCCAAAGGGCTTCACCCCAAAAGGCCTGTCTTCATTCCTCGAGAAGAAAATGGAATAGACAGCTCCTCAGATGGAGTTACCAATGACTTAATTTTGACAGAAACATCTATATCCATGAGCTGTGTTAAAACAAAGCTGGTAGAAAGACTTTCCCCGGCAACTTGCTTTAAAACAAACTGTAAATGTTTGCTTTACTCTTATTTTTTATGAACTAGTCCCAAATATTTTGATGTGGCCTAGTTTTTTATGTTTCTTAATAATCCAAATATTCATGTCTGTCTCAACTGCAGTGTGGAAGTTTAAACTCGGGTTTTGTGGGGAAGCACTGATCCATTATATAAATGGAACAGTACTAACAAGACACGTATCACCTCTGAAAATTGCTGTTTAATGTTGATATATCTCAAAACTGAAAAATGAAGATGTCTAAACAGTCTAATCTTGAAGAGTGGATAACATTTTTTTTCCTTTACAAACGTTTTAAGAGAAAATGTATATGTGTGTGTATGTTAATAAAAAACTGTGTATTTACATACATGACCTTACAAATTCAATCAACATAAATATGAAAAAAGGAAAATATATTATTATTATAAAATTGCTGAGGAATTATTAATGAAGAACATTGCCAAAATGTTAAAAACATAAAAAATTGGCCATGTGTGGTGGCTCACACCTGTAATCCCGGCGCTTTGGGAGACCCAAGCAGGAGGATCTCTTGAGGCCAGGAGTTTGAAACCAGCCTGGGCAAACCCCATCTCTACAGTTTTTGTTTTTTAATTAGCCAGGCATGGTGGTGTATACATGTAATCTCAGCTACTTGGGAGGATCGCTTGAGCCCAGGAGTTCAAGGCTATGGTGAGCTACGATCATGCCACTGCACTCTAGCCTGGGCAACAAACAAGACCATGACAACAACAACAACAACAACAACAAAACCCATAAAAAACTGAATTCTCAGGTGTCTCCACTAATTAGACAGTGACAAGGGGAAAAATCCACATTTCCGGGTGATCATAAAGAGGAGTATTTATTTTTGTTCGGACAAAATGGTGCCTCCCCCTGTGTGCCATGCCCTCGGTAGAGGGGTGCAATGTCCAGAACTCTGCTCCTTGCTTGCTCCCTTCTGCCCTGTGTCAGTGGGTTGTCCTGCCTGGGCTCACAGGGACTGCAGGGGGTATGATTCCTATTCCCACACCAGCTTTGTCAAAGCCCTTGTCCCAGAAGGAGATCCCGTTCCTAAAACCCATTTTAGGCAGAGCTGTGACACAGGTGACTGGGATGGCCCCTTCCCTTCTACACAGGCCCACTGTCCTCATTATCTTTTGGGAAACACTAGACTTCTTAGTGCTGCCTTCCTGCCTACAGCCCCAACAGATTCAAACTGTGGTCCTGGCTCAATAAATATTTGATTTAAGAAAAGCCCTTGAATTCATTCATCTCGAGGATCTAAAACTGATTCACACTCAATAAAAACAAAATAAGACTTGGTTACAGTACCCAGGATGTGAGACAGAATCTGTAGTTTGGCCGTCTTTGGGACTTAAAGTTTAAAAAAAAAAAAAAAAAATTAATGAGGCTCTCCAGGCAGAATCTAGTGAGACAAAAGCTAAGGGCGGAAAGAAAAGGGAAAGCTTCCAAGTCCACTCAACACATAGCAGTTGGACCACCTGGTCCAAGACACAGAATCCCAACTGGAAACGCTCAGGGTGGTATTCAGGGCAAGGACACTGGAATCAGACAGGTTTAGGCTGAAATTATGGCTCCACCACTTGGTGGCCAAGGCATCCAGGGTTCCTTAGTTTCCACTAATAGTAGCTCCCTCTAAAGGCCCAGGGAAGAAGAGACGAGCTTAAGGACGTGAAGGGGTAAACATAGCACAAAACACACCCTCTGTTAACTGCTACTACTGAGGTTGTGACTATTACTATTGCTGGTATGCTGGAGTCACTAGACTGTACATTCTGCAAGAGAAGTTTCATGCATAGCACAGTCGTTACAACTGCAGGTTCTAGAATCTGACTGCAAACCCCGGCTCAGCCATTTTCTAACTTAGGTAAGTTCCTTGAGCAATTTATTTAACCTCTTTGTGCCTTAGTGTCCATATATAAAAAGGGCGATGATGATCTCCATTAAGTTGTTGCAAGTAAAGTTAGTATGTATAAAATGTTTGAGGCTGGGCATGGTGGCTCATGCCTGTAATCCCAACATTTTGGGAGTCTTGGGTGGGAAGATCACTTGAGTCCAGGAGGTGGAGACCAGCCTGGTAAACATAGTGAGACCCCATCTCTACAAAAATAATTTTTAAAATGTTAAAAATTAGCCAGACGTGGTGGTGTACATCTGTAGTCCCAGCTACTTGGGGGTCTGAGGTGGGAGGATCTCTTGAGCCTGGGAGTTCGAGGCTGAAGTGGGTCATGATCACATCATCACACTCCAGCCTGAGCAACAGAGTGAAACCCCGTCTCAAAAAAAATTAAGTTAAAAAAATCATTAAATGTTTATAAGACTGGTACACGGTAAGCATTTTCCATTTATCCTTAGTGGAAATAAAAATAAAAACAAGAATAATAAACACAGATCACTTACCATAAGCCAGGCACTTCATTAGACTACACGCGCACGCGCACACACACACACACACACAACCACGTAAGTACGAATGTGCAGTCATGTGTCGCTTAATGACAACAATATGTTCTGAGAAATGTGTTAGGTGATTTTGTTGTATAAACAGCAGAGTGTACTTATGGCGAGCATCCCCCTTCGCTCGAAGAAGGATGTGTTTGCTTTCCCTTCTGCCATGATTGTAAGTTTCCTGAGGCTTCCCCAGCCCTGCGGAACCCCTCTTCTTTATAAATTACCCAGTCTCGGGCAGTTCTTTATAGCAGCATGAGAACAGAATAATACAGTAAGTATCTGTGTATCTAAACATATCCAAACATACTATGGTATGGTATCCAAACACAGAAAAGGTACAGTAAAAATACCATATAAAAGATAAAAAAAAATGGTACACTTGTATAGAGCACTTACTAGGAATGGAGTCTGTGGGACTGGAAGTTGCTCTGGGTGAGTGAGTGCTGAGAAACGTGAGACCCTAGGACATTCCTGTACACAACTGTAGACTTTACAAATACTGTACACTTAGGCTACACTAAATCTATTAAAAATTTTTCTCTCTTTAATAATAAATTTATCTTACTCTGTTTTACAATTTTTTTTTTTTTTTTTTTTGAGACAGAGTCTCGCTCTGTTGCTCAGACTGGAGTGGAGTGGCGCAGTCTCGGCTCACTGCAAGCCTCGCCTCCTGGGTTCACACCATTCTCCTGTCTCAGCCTCCCGAGTAGCTGGGACTACAGGCGCCCACCACCATGCCTGGCTCATTTTTTTGTATTTTTAGTAGAGACAGGGTTTCACCATGTTAACCAGGATGGTCTCGATCTCCTGAGCTCTTGATCCGCCTGCCTCAGCCTCCCAATAAACTTTATTTTTTGTTTGATTCTTTTGTAAAAGCACTCAGTTTACAACACAAACACACTGTACGGCTTCATCACAATATTTCCTTTCTTTATTTCCTTACTGCATAAGCTTTTAAAATTTTTTTTAAACTTTTTAAATTTTTTGTTGAAAAGTAAGACATGAATACACACATTATCCTAGGCCTACACAGGGTCATGATCATCAATATCACTGTCTTCCACCTCCACATCTCATCCCACTGGAGGGTCTTCAGGGGCAGTAACAAGCCTGGAGCTGTCATCTCCTATAATAACAATGCTTTCTTTTGAAATACCTCCTGAAGGAGCAACCTGAGGCTGTTTTATTAACTTTCTTTTATAAACAGAAGGAAAGCACTCTAAAATAATAATAAAACGTATAGTATAGTAAATATATAAAACAGCAACACAGATTTTTATTATCAAGTATTATGTGCTGTACATAACTATATGTGCTTTATTTTTATACAACTGGCAGTGAAATAGGTTTGTTCACACCAGAATCACCCCCATGCACGTGAATAATGAATTGCTCCATGATGTGACATTAGCAATGACGTCAGTAGGTGATAGAAGTTTTCAGCTCCTTTATAATCTTACAGGGCCACTGTTGTATGTGTACAAAGCCACTCTTTGACGAACATGTTGTTATGTGGCACGTGCCTGCATGTATATTTAATTATCCTCATTTGCAGATGAGAAAAATGAGGCACTAAGTGGAAAAGTAACATGCTGGCCTCACAGCCTGTAAGTGGCAGAGTCATGATTTAAATCCAGGCAGTCTGGCTCCACAGTCCATGCTCTTAATCACTATGCTGCCTGGAAAAAAAAAATGTTAATGTAATGAATGAATGTTCCTGCTGGAAAAATACTGAAAAGAGCCAGTCACTTTGCCCCCAGTGTTTGCACTGAGTAAGGCCCCCTCTTGCAAAGCGTGCACAAGGGAAGAACCAAGGCATGCGGAAGACAGAGGAGAGCAGACTCAGAGACTCGGTGCTTCCTCCCTCGGATTGGCAGGGGCTATTCAGCCAAAGCCTGAACAGAAGGGTGGCCTGAAGGCTTAAAAATAACTCAGGGTGCTGGCCCTAAATCCAAAGTCACTTGGTTTTCTAGCACATTTTAAACTGGCAAGGAGCAAATGCTTATTATGGGCTTGGCCTTCTAGTGGTATGATAAGGGGCTATAAATACTCAGAAGACTGGATACTGGTCTTGAGGAAGCTTATCACAGGACAAGGCACCTTCAGCTTCCTTGCTAACCCACTGGCTGAGTTTGATTTGTATATCTGCAACTCTTCTAGACTGCAGTTATGTGTGCTGGATTTCATGCTGCTAAATATCTATATATATACTTTTAAATTTTAGGCCATTTAAGGCCAAACATGTATTCTTTGGCTATGACAAGACAAGTTGACCAGAAGGCCTTATCAATACTTCAGTAACCCTGAGGTCTCACCTTGTAATACTTCATCTCAGAAACTGTGGAATTGTAGGTCAACTGTGTATTGAATTGATAATTTGCTGCTGTCTAGTTCTTAAGAGTGATTCATTGCTTTTTTCATCCTCGTTGAATTCAGTTTCCTGCAAATATCTGAACTCTGGGTTCTTCCAGATCAACTGTTCAGTGGATGCTTCCCAATAAATGGCTTTAAGCAATTGAAAATCTCAACCAAAAATACCTGATGATAGACAGAAAGAGATGGGAGTGGAACATGGAAGAGAAGAGGAAAGCAGGAACGAGAGGAACTGAGGAAAACAAGCTGGGTCATCAGATTATTAAAAAGACAAACATTTCTTACCTACCAGATTAGTAAATATCAGAATCTTGCTAATATACCGTGTTGGTGAGATGTAGGAGAAATTGACATGCTCATATATGGCTAGTGAGAGTGCAAATCAGTACAATCTCCTATGTTAGTGAAATCTGCCAACATTTCCTCTGTTTTAATTTTTATTTTTTTGCTCTAAATAAAATATACTTACTAGTTCCTATTTTTAGAGACAGGCTACGTGCCAGTGCTATAAAGGTCAAAGTGGGATAATATGATCCTCAACAATTTAGATTAGTAACATTTTACAATCCTCAGCCTATAACAGGAATGTTCCATTACTACCATGGCAAATACAATTGAACATTCATAAATAACTGAATGAAAGTCATAAAACCTCTAAGGGTATTTATGTGCACATATCAAAATCCAAAGACTCTCATTTCTCAGCTAGCCAGTGTTAAAGGACCATGCCTGTACATTTCTTCTATTCTAAGACAACATGTTCTCATTTAACATTCCTAAAATTAGGAGGTCTTAAAATTAATGATCTTAGATCCGATGGCTTATTTTAATGTAGCCACTTGAAGTTATTTGGCTCACAAACTAGGACAAAATTTTAAAATCACAATGCAAAGATATTTGCTATATATCAAATGAAGTATTTTTAATTGCTTAATTTTATTTTTATTTAACATAATAATTGTACATATTCATGGAGCACATAGTGATGTTTCAATACATGTAATACATAGTGATCAGATCATGGTAATTAGCATATCCATCATTTCAAACATTCATCATTTCTTTGTGTTGGGAACATTCAATACCCTCCCTCTAGCTATTTGAAACTATACACTATGTTATTATTAACTATTGTCATCCTGCAGATGAATAAAACACTAGAACTTATTCCTCCTATCTAGCTGTAATTTTGTATCCTTTAACAAATCTCTCCCTATCTCCGCCTTCCCCCTACCCTTCCCAGCCTCTAGTATTCTCTGTTCTATGTACACATCCTTTGAACTAGCCTTTCTACTTCTGGACATAAATGTTTCAACCGGGTGTCAACTCATGCTGTACTAAAAAGCTATCCAAATTCTGAGTATTTCTAAATTTCAGGAGAGATAGTAATGAAGGGGTTTCATAACAACCACAGGACCTACAAATTATATGTACTATAACGTTGCCTTCACTAGTAAGTAGATGGAGATTGAGATTGTATTTGCTCATAACTCCAAATCTTTTGGTGGGACTAGATTGGGAGGGTTGCAGAAGTGGCTGCCATGTTTTATAGAATTCAACAGTAAGGATTACTGAATGATGGGTCAAGCTATATTAGAAGAGGAAGAGTCTGGGCCTAAGAAAGGAACATATGAGTTCTAATGTTTCCTCTACCAACAATTCTGTCCTCTTGAACAAGACAACACTACTCATCCGTGAATGATGAAAGTGAGCGAGCTATAAATTTGCTTCATGTTTAATGATCCATCTGTACTACAGCTAAACTGAGCTAAACCCACACAAAAGGAAAAAGGAATTAACACTTAAGAAGTGAGTTCTTACTAATTGTCTGCCATTGTAGTTCTCCATTACGTCTCTTAACCCTGCCAACAACTCCACAAGGTAAGTATTATTCTCTTTTTACAGGCTAGGAAACTGACATTCAGAGAAGTCGCTGTCCTGGTTTCAAAGCCAACAAGTTACAGAGCAAGGAATCAAACCTAAATGTTTCTGCCTACAAAAATGGGCTCCTTGCTCTTTGTTGTATTTTCTCTACACCCAGTAACCTATACAAAAAAAAAAAAAAAAGTCTCTATCACAGATTTTGTCACAATAGAAACACATCTAAATACAAAGAAGAGAGATATATTTTTAAAGGAAAATAAGGAGAAAAAAACAAAGATAAATTCATTGACCAAAGGATTAAATAGTTCACATTTAAAAAAACAAAACAAAACTCTGAATCACCAAAAGTGACTTAAAATCTGTGTTTCTACATAGTGCTAAAATAACCAGACGATGTGCGGTTAATTAACTCTGTTTAGACTAAGGTAAATTTGGGTGTTTGGTTCTTTTTTCCTACCAGTTGTGTTATAAGGACATACAGTGAATCACTCCTACATAGTCCGGGAATAGTTTTCAACTGAAAGGTCATTTGTATTGTTAACTCATACGAAAAACAAAAGTAACACATTCATCCTGCACATAACTCCAGAACTCTAAGTTCTCAATGACCCTTTCTTTAATTCAGTAGTCATTTATAATTTTTAAAGGTGGGGTTGGAGCTGGGGGTGGTGGAGTCCTTACTGAATTTACTTAAAGTTAGTGGCTGAAGGACTAAATTAAAATTACATTTAATCTGAATTTACTCCTAGTGTGGACGATTCCCTCCCTGAGTTCAGGAGAATTATCTGTGATGTGATCCAGTCTTCTAAACAAGGCTGGAGAGAGAGGAGAGGGGAGAGGTAGAAATGAAGGGGGCGGAGAACAGCTTATAAACTAAAGGAGGTTGGCCAGACATGGTGGCTCAAGCCTGTAATCCCAGCACTTTGGGAGGCCAAGGCAGGTGGATTGCTTGAACCCTGGAGCTCAAGACCAGCCTGGGCAACATGGCAAAATTCCGTCTCTACTAAAAATACAGAAATTAACCAGGCACAGTGGCAGGCGCCTGTAATCCCAGCTACTCGGAAGGCTGAGGCAGGAGAATCTCTTCGACCCAGGAGGCAGAGGCGACAGTGAGCCGAGATCGTGCCACTGCACTCCAGCCTGGGCAACAGAGCACGACTCTGTCTCAAATAAATAAATAAACAAACAAACAAAGGTGGAAAGGAAACAAAGGGTGAGATACGCTGGAAGCAAATCACTCTTGACTCCATGGGGAGGGCTTCTGTTCACAGAAATCTTCCTCCCATTAGGGCCCTAAAGGTTTGGCGAGCTGCACATCTCCAACTTCTTGGGGCAGGAACATCCTTTCTTCCATCTGCCTGCCACCAGAAGCCACAGAGAACTGATATTGCCTCTACCATAAATTAAGAGTCAAAAGGAAAATATTTTCCAGGATTCAAAGTAAAAAAAAGTATGAGTGAGTCTCTGCTTGAGTGAAGATCTATAACATAACAGGATGTCTATCCTAGAAGAAGGAACAGGGAAACACACAGGCCTAGATGAAATCCTGGGCCTCAGTGCCCACCTGGGCAAGAAGGGGTGGGCTCAGCTGATGGTCTTCTCACTCTATCCTAGAAATCACCAGCACACCCTTCAGTGAGAAGGCAGAGGAAGGGAGGAGGCATCTCTTAGGACCACCTCCGCCAGCTTCCTCCCTCTTTTTTGATTAAAGATCTCAGGAATTTATGGGTAATTCAATGCAAAATGCCAGAGATTTTACCAGCTTCGCATACTGACCAAAATATTTTGCCAAGATAAAATATTTTAGAATAAAAACAACCATCGGTATGTGCAGTGCTATTGTTGTTGAATGTGAAGCACACTGAATTGCTCAATACGAAAAATATCTCCTGGTTAAATCCTGACTCTGATAAACACAGGCAGTTTATTGAGATCATATCCTAAGAACCCCAATGGTGCCAGATTTGCATCATCCACAAAAGCAGTGGGAAGGCCCACTAACCAATTAAGACACACACAAAAAAACCCCACACAACAAAAAAGTCTGAATTCTAAAATATTTTCAATTTTTTTTGTGGGTCATTTTTAGGCTCCATTCTGTTCCATAGGTCTATTTTGGTATTTGTCATATTACTCTTACAGTTTTATGTATATCAGAAATAGTTCATAACTTTTTAAAATCAGGGTCTCAGCATCACACTGAAAGGCCCATAGAGTCTTCCACACAGCAGGACACTGGATGATTAAAGAATGAAGAGCTGGTGCAGTTGAGAGATATGAAAATAAAAACAAATTCCCATCTCTCAGGATCTCACTGAAGCTGCAGAAGAATTCACTTTCGAAACTTTGTAACACGTTCTTACTTAAATGCTAGTTCCCTTTTGCAATCTGAGTAATGACTGCCTTTAAAAAAAATCTTGCAGCAACACAAAGCCATGTCATTCACTGACCTTGGTATATTCCTAATGAGATGTCCCTCTGTGACACAAGAATTACTAATGGGGGGCTGGAAATAATGAATGGAGGAGTAGAAGATGAATGATATAGAAGGGACACCACTAACATTTTCCATGAGCAAGATCGATACACGGTGTAACAGAAACATAACAAATGGCTTCATCAGCTAACCCTCACCCCTGAAGAAAGCGACCCATAGGTTTGGCAGCAGAATCCAGTAAACAAATTACCCTGAGAGATTAATCGGATGTGAACTAAGGCCTCTGCAGCATTTCTTTCTCCCAACTATGTATCCTACAACTGTGCCTTAAAACCATCGGTGTAGTTCTAAAAACGTAATCTCAAATTTATTGAAATATTCTGCCTCATCCTTTGCCGTAATATCATACTTCTTTACCTTTTTACTTTCTTTTTATAGTAAAAAGTTATGATCAAAATGGAAATGTAAAATTCCAAGGATCATGATTTAAATAAAAATATACTCTTCAATTAATTTCCCCTAGAAACTTACTCATTTGTCACCCCAAATTAGTTCTCACGTACTGCCAACAGACATAAACCCGCATGCAGAGCTCAAAGTAGGAGATACTCACATCCAGGTCTCAATGTGTTGATCCCAAAACTCCCAATAGTCAGCTTCAGAAAACACACACTACAAGTAAGTCTGAAGCCCTGACACATAACAGACCAGAATGTGTCCCAAAGACACATCTGGTTGACCCTTCCCACTGCCCTCAAGACAAAGTGCAGTGTCCCACAGCTTGGCTTACTGCAGTCATGATGGCAAGAAGGAATAAGAGGCATGGGCACCTGCAGCAGCCTGCAGGTGGCCAGCACATAGGGCCGTCTGAATTAGATTCCTAGGGCTGCTATGACAAAGCATCACAACCTTAAAATAACAGAAATGCATCGTCTTTAATGGGTGGCTTAAGATAACAGAAATGTATCATCTCATAGGTCTGGAGGCTCAAAGTCTGAAATCAAGGTGTGGGTCTGAGGGCTCTGAAGGAGAATCGGTTCTATGCCTCTCTGCTAGTTTCTGGTGGTTTGCTGGCAATCTTTGGCTTGCAGATGCATCACTCCAATCCTTGCCTTCACCTTCACTTGGAGTTGCTCCCCCGAGCCTCTGTCTTTGCACGTCACCTTCCCCCAATGCACACGTCTTTGTGTCCAACTTTCTCCTTTTTATTAGAACACCAGTTGCATTGAACCAGGGCCTACCCTAATGAATGCATTTCAACTTGATTCCCTCTCTAAAGACCGTGTTTTCACATAATGTCACATTCTGAGGTACTGGGGGTGATGACTTCAACATACCTCTTTTAGGGGAATGTAATTCAACCCATAACAAAGTCCTGCTCCAAAATGCGGTTTGACTCTCTCTAAGTCCCTTCCAAACTTAATTTCTATTGGTTTCTGTTTTGCAGGATACAATAAGTTGCATATTAAGTATGAAGAGAAATATCATATTTTAAAATGTCTGCATTGTACTCATACCTCACCTCATTCCACAGAGAATTTAAATTGATAAGATTTGTTTTCACCTTCAAATTCCTAATATTATTTTGGGTGAAAATGAAAAGATTTACATCATAACATAAAGACTTTGTCATCTGTTTAATAATCTCTTAACTTGGGCAATTCTCTCATGTAATTTCTCTAACTCTCAGTTTCCCAGCCTGTAAACTGGAAATAATTAGACCACTCATTCTGCCTCCCATACTGGATTTTGTAAGAATAAAATGACATATACTATAGAAGAATGTTTTGAAACGTAAAATTGTGTAACAATAAAAGGTCATGGTATTCTCAATCTGACTTAGTTTTCTTTCTGTTATATATCGGTAAAAGAGTTCCTAGAACAGAAACCAGAACAGGTGGTGTAGTATGTGGGTACTAGGTTTACACTGGGAAGTCATTTCCCTTCCATCATAATTGGCCCTGCTCCCTGCCAGGGCTGAAGTGTTAAACCACACACTATCCTAGACATTAACCTTACACCCTTACATGCATTTTAGTCCCAAGGAAAGAAGATAAATAACTTCTGGAAACATGAGAGAGAGTATTTGTATTTTTTAAATGGGGGAGTACAACAACAGAGGATAAAAGACACCTGGATAATCAGGGAAAACAAAGGGGAAAAAAGCTCACTTCCGATACACCATGAAAATATGATTCAGAGATGTACAGTTTTTTGCATTCAGTAAAAACGTACATTTTCTAGAATAACCAAATTCAAAAGGACAAAATTACATAATCTTAAAAAGGATGAAATGATTCTGTGTCAAATTCTGAGGTCTTTTTTTAACCAAAGGAATAAACCAGTGGTGTCTCTTTCTTTTTAATTTAGCAGGACTCAGTTGACTGTTTCTACAAGTAGTAGTATAGAATTATCTAGTGTTCTAAGTGGTATAATATTGAGGGGGGCGACAAAGGAAAAAAACTAATTCTTGTAAGTCTCCTGAGCATAGAAAGCCATTTTACTCATCTATGTTATCCCTTTACAGTTTTAACTAACCCTGGGGTAGAAACTGCCCCCATAGATGGAATTCTACGTAATCTATGTGCATGGCACCCCTCCTGGAACCTTCTCGTTGTACAATATCAGGGAACACAAAATAAATGGCACTGCTGGAGTTATGTAATATAATAGCCAGCCATGGTGGGAATGGAGGAAGGAACTGGGATGGGGGCCCCTGGAAAACAGCAGAGTATGAAATGAAGGAAACATAAATCACAGCATCTTCATGGAAGGCTGTGGTGGAACAGAAAAAAGTACTGGCCAAGGAAACCAACAACCCTGGGTCCTGGTTCACAACCCAGTACTTACTGGTGTACAACCTTACATAAAATCACTTGAGCTGTTTCCTCGCCTTAAAATGGAAATAAAAATTGCAACCATCTTTTCTACCGCAACGGATTACTGTGAGAGTCCAATGAGATTATGCATGGGACAGTGCTTTGTAAACTTGACTTCAATGGAAGATGTTACTATCTGGGGTATAGTACAGCTTCCCTACAGTCTGTCTCAAACTATGAAAAGTCTTTTCTCTCTGGGGTCCAAAATTAAATGTCCAAATGCAGCTGTTCTTACTTTTGTTCTTTCATGAGCATAGTGGGATATTTATTATTCTGTATAAACCATATAAAGCTGTTATCATTTGTCAGAGTCTATTATTGCTACTAGTTGTTCTAAACAAAATATCCCAAAACTCAGTCTAGATTCAAGTCTCCTGGGTAGAACACGTTAGCTAAACAATCTTATAATTTAGAAATTATTTTTCTAGGGTAATACATGTAACCACCAATAATTATATCTACTATTTTCCTGATTAAGATTCAGAAAGCTGTTTGTTTTTAAACTGTTTCCAATTAGCTGGTTTCAAAAAAAGTTTAATCTTATAAGCACTGCCGGCTTGACATAGTTGTAGATCTCAAGCTTCTTTTTGGCTTTTCTTATCAAAGTTGGGTCATGATGGAAAGATAACTCTTTCCTGTTAATGAGTCACTGTATCTCATGCCATCTTGCACCAAAAGTGCACCCTTTCCACAACTTATTCCAATCAGAAGAATGAACTAGGTTTCACTTCCAGAACAAAGTGGCAGAGCATCCAAGGACACAGATGCTGTAAAACTGCAAACTTAGACCACAAATTTTCTGTATATTTTCCATATATTATGGTTTTAATATCAATGCTGAAATGGATGAGCAATTGATCATTTATAAGGATTATTCTCCATCTAAGTCTAGAAATCTGGCTTAAAATACTGCACTATTTCTGCCCCAGGGTTTCTCCACCAGAAGAAGATAAATTCTAGACACAACCATTCTTCTAAGACAATTCTCCATTTATGTCAGTATTTCTATAAGAAAACCCCAGTGTCAACTAAGTACTTGGAACAGTTTACATTCCTTCCTACTATAATTCTGGAAGCATAAAGCATTACTTCCCCCATCAACTAGTCATCAGAAGCTGCAGAGGTCATGGTCAGGGTCCTTGTGAGGCTGGGGAAGCGGCTAAGCGAAGTTGTTTTTTAAGCCAAGTATCTGTGTTTCAGGCACTGACTGAAATCTCAGAATAACGGCCCTGTCTCTACAATGAATAAGGCTTATAAATTTTGGTTCCTGTCACCCAGTGTTTCTCAACCAGGGGCAGTTTTTCTCCACAGGAGACATACTGCAATGCCTGAAGACATGTTTGTCACTACTAAGGGTACAGAAGGTGCTATCGGCATCTGGTAGTTAGAGGCCCGAGATGCAGCTAAACAACTGACAATATCCAACAGAGCCCTTCATCAACAAAAACCCAGTCCAAATGTCCAAAATGTCAATAGTGCTGAGCTTAAAAAGCACTGCCCTAACTAGTAGGATAGTATATCTTACTAGAGAATATAAATATTATAATAAATAAATCTCAAGTCCCTAAGACACAGTCTTAAATATTAAATGTCACCGTTTTTAAGCACTGGATATGCTTTTTTTCATAGTCAGTGGATGGAAAACACACACAAACAAATATACACACATAAGTCTTTCAAGCACTGTTGCAACCTCCATTTTCTTTTCTATGTCATCCTTAAGAGCTTTACATAGAAGGAAAAGACAGAGGAATAAGTAGGTGTTGGAAAGACAGGAGGCAATAGAAAGGAAAAATACATGTAAAATGAAAAAAAATCCCTATCCTTTCTCTGTGTTTGGACATGACATAACACTCCAGTCAAATAAAAGAGGCATCACGCTGGAGCCAATGAAGTTTTATTGCCATA
The DNA here is from genome assembly GCF_029289425.2 of Pan paniscus. NCBI lineage: Eukaryota > Metazoa > Chordata > Mammalia > Primates > Hominidae > Pan > Pan paniscus. Next base: position 120,463,792 of record NC_073260.2, on the reverse strand, counting down.
GACATGAACATCATAAAATTTTCCAAAAGCTAAAACACAAAGTTTTGTTCCCTAGCTATCATAATCACAGTAAACAAATTCAACACATAGTACACAAAAGGTTTTTCATTTAGCTGTTTCTATAGTAAGAAGAAATATAATTGTGTAATCTTAAAATTAAAATTATTTTTACAGACTCATTAGGCTTCGTTGGTCAAGAACAGCACAGGAGCCTTGAACATTTAGAATGTGAACCTGAGTACAACCCATAAGACCTTCCAGCCAGTAGCCATTTCATATTGTTTCTCATCAATACCATGGAGACATTACCAGAGCAGGCACTCTAAGGAGAAGCCAGGCAACTGAGAAGATACATTCAGGGAACACGAGATACCACCAAATTCACTGAGAGATTAACTTATTAAAAGATATAATCTTATAATCTCACTGTTGGAAAGACAGAAAAAAACTACCAATTGCTGTTTGAATCCTCTCAACACACACTGACCAAGAAGTCTTCCAGTCTGTTCCTGGACTCGGTCATCCCCATGTCACCCTCATGGTAGAACTAACACAATACCGTTTCTCAGAGTGTCTGCTTACACACTGCTGAGTTCTGTAGGAACTAAGATGTATGGATACTGTTGTTAATGCCTACCAATTTTAAGAGCATAAGACCATGAGGGTGGAAATCAATGTATTCTCTTGGAAGAGGTCCCTCTTGTTTTCTGTTTGACTATATTCTGGTCTGGAAGCATAAACACAAGTATATTTATGGCAGGCTAACTTGGAACAACCTCTTCAATTCCACCTTGTTGCTTTCAATGGCCCCTTGCAATTCTCCTTGATACATCCAAGGTGGAGTAAGGGTAACACAGCAACGCAAGACTAAGGACATACACAGTGTTCGGTAAACAGAAATTCACTCCTTCTTCTACTCTTCTCACCTTCCACCAACCTGTCCCTCAATGATGGAATACAGGGTAGGCACCAATGTTGTCATGACTCTACTCATTTCACTTTAAATTAGGTAAGTCAGTCTCATAATTTTAGATGTTACCTAGAAATAGGTGGTCCCAAAAATGGCATCAGTCTAGACTTCTCATCTGATCTCCAGATTCACTATTTGAATGTCTAAAAGGCTCCTCAAACTTAACAAGTCCAAAATCAACCGATCTGCTTCCCTCCCTAAATCTCCCATGATCATCCCTATCTCAGTTAAAGATAACCCCCCTCCTTCCAGGTGCATGAACCAAACCTTAAAGTTACCTCTGACACTTCTGTCTCTATACCTCATATGCAATTCAGGTCTACCTATGTTTAGATAGCCAGAATCCAACCAGCTATCCCAACTTCTACCACTGGATATTAAGTAGAAAGACCAGACAGAAGGCTACGGCAGTGCCCTCAATTCTAAGAGGTTTGGTCTTCCAACTTCCTCTCCTTGTTCCCCTTCAATCTATTCTCCACATAGCATTTAGGGATTCTATTAAAACATAAGTCAGACCCTATCACTCCTCTACTCAAAAGCATCCTTTCAGTGGCCTCCAAGGTCCTAAACAATCTAGCCCCCATTTCTCCATCACAGTCTCTTCTCTTCTTCCTCTTCACTCCACTCCATCCACCTTGGACTCCTTGATGTTTCTAGAACACACTTGGCCAACACTCCTGCCTTGAGGCCTTTGCACTTGCTATTCTCTCTGCCTGGAACTTTCCTCCCCCAGGTATCTGCATTATTTATTATCTTCCCCCTCCAGAGTGTAAGCTCCAGAAGGATAGGAGTCAGGGGTCTGATCTGTTCCCTGCTGTATCCCCAGTGCTTAGAAGAGAGACTGGCATGAAATAGTTGCTTAATAAATAGTCAAATGAGTGAAACAGAGATAGTTGTTAGCGGCCTTGCTGTTTTGCACCTGAAAGTCACATTTGGAGACCAAGAGAACATGCACACCTATAACTAGATGAACAATTCAGTATTAAAATGTAAGCCAAATATTTAAAGATCTAAAATATCTATAAGTGAAATAATTATGTTAATAACCTTAGAATTTTTCCATATGAAGACAATTTTATTTCCTTTCCTCTTTTAAATTTTATATCATACCTATCTGAGTGAAAATGAAGGCAGAAACAAAACAAAGTGATTTAGAGATGGTCAGTAGGATGTTTTTTAGAAATGCATGGATTCTGTACTTAAGAATTTGAAATTATCCCCCATTGGAGACACCTTCAATTAAGCCTATTCTAATCTTGGCTAAGTGAGAATCCAACTTCATAATTTCACTCCCAGGCACAGCTGTTTGACAAGTGCAGCAGGAGCCTGTCAAGACCCTTGGCAGCATCATTCCTTTGGAACACAATGGACTTTATTTTTCCTTTCTGGCAACCCCTATTACTCACTGATGGCAATTAGCAAACCATCTTTGGAGGAAATGTATAATCAGGCAACTAAAAATGCCTTTTATGAAATTCCTCCTTGAAAATAAATCATTGACACTGCAAATGGTCAATATGTACTCTTAATTTTAAACTTAATTGCCCATTGATTTACCAAGATCTATTTTCCTGACTCTGTGGTCTAGTGACATTCATTTTTTCCGAAGTTCTGAATTCTTGAAAAGTGATAGTGACACAGTTGTTTGTTTTGATTTACTATCTCAATAGACTAAGCAGTTGGAGTGATTTCTCCCTTATTCAGATTATACAGCTCTGTTCTTGACTGATTCCATCATAAAGCCTCATTCTATGGGCACAGCACAAAACCAGAGTCACAATCTAAATCTGGCCTTCCCAGGACACACAATAGAACACGATCGGGGTGACCCAAGCTGTAAGAAGTTAGAGTCCTCACCAGCAGTGGGTCAATTCACTAGGCTGCTGGGGGAAATACTTGCTACAGGGAGGGACAACTAGAGATAATTACAATAAACTCAATCCATGCCTCAAGAACCTGAATACTTCCCACCTCAATTTACGATGCAGTTTGGAGCTTTCAGAAACAAACGGCACCTGTCCCATTGTCACAGCTTTATAACAACTTGTATCCCAGTACACCTTCCACCAACACCTTAGACAAGTTTCGACAAGCACTGCTGAATCACTTGAGATGGGCCAAAAGGTCAGGGCCCTGAAACTTTGTCAGCGTGATTATCTAAAGCCACTGGAAAGCACTCCATGTGTTTCAGAGAACAGGTAGACTTTTCATTACACAAAAGCAGCTTTGTTTCTGTATATGTGACGCCTCCTAATTAGAATCAATGATTTTTTTTTATTGTCGCTCCCGATAAGCTTGTTTGCCTAGCTTCATTTTCCTAAAACACTTTAAACGTTTCTAAGAAGGGCGAATGTCGGTAGAACACTGAGACAGGCCTTGACCCAGGGCTGTGGTATTGCATCATGTTTACAATTTGTCATCCTTGGGGGTAATTTTGCAAGCTTAAACACACTAAAGGACATATTATAAAGAGCCAGGCAATTTCATTTTGTTTGAATATATTTATGGAAATGGACCAAAAGTGTCCATAGAGGCACATTGTCATTTTTTCCTTGAGTGTGTGCCAGTTCATGACCAAAAGCAAGCATTCGGAGAATAGAAGAGCATTTATGACCACATTGTGTGTATCAAATAAGCTACTTTATGAACAGATGGGGAATATTGTGTTTCAGGGTCTTAGTAAAATAGCCCTTCACACCAAATTTCTGTGCACAATGGTAGAACTCTCAGTGATTCATCTATAACCTTGCCCTTGATAATGAGCAGATCTCCCTTAAGGGTAAGTGCCTGTGGGACATGAAGACATCGCACATACTCATGGCTTAGAAAGATGACGAGCAGTGGGGGAATTGTGCCCCAAGAACATGTAATTTGGACAAGGTGGGAAAAACTGAGTAATCCACTTGAGATAAGGAGCATTTTCCCAGCAGTGGTGATTGTATGGCAATGGAATCCTTGGAGAGTCAATAAGAAAAAAAATGGTTGGGCTGGGAAAGATTTAATAAGTTGAAAAGCAAGTTATAGGAGCCAGCACTGGAAAGAAAAAAAATAAATGGTCTTTAAAGCTCTTTGATGAGACCAGGTCGCCACTCATGGAAAGCTCCAAGATCAAGATTGAAATGTGTTTTCTTTTCAAGGAGATATAGAAAACCGAGGTAAGTCAGAGAAGAAGCAGGGGGCGCTTCTAGTTCCTTGTGGCAGATACTACACTCTGTGTTCACCAATACTCCGTGTTTAAGTGTCGTAGAGAAGAAGCGGGGGCGCTTCTAGTTCCTTGTGGCAGATACTATACTCTGTGTTCACCAATACTCCATGTTTAAGTGTCCTAGAGAAGAAGCAGGGGGCACTTCTAGTTCCTTGTGGCAGATACTATACTCTGTGTTCACCAATACTCCGTGTTTAAGTGTCCTAGAGAAGAAGCAGGGGGCACTTCTAGTTCCTTGTGGCAGATACTATACTCTGTGTTCACCAATACTCCGTGTTTAAGTGTCCTAGAGAAGAAGCAGGGGGTGCTTCTAGTTCCTTGTGGCAGATACTATACTCTGTGTTCACCAATACTCCGTGTTTAAGTGTCCTAGAGAAGAAGCAGGGGGCACTTCTAGTTCCTTGTGGCAGATACTATACTCTGTGTTCACCAATACTCCGTGTTTAAGTGTCCTAGAGAAGAAGCAGGGGGCGCTTCTAGTTCCTTGTGGCAGATACTATACTCGGTGTTCACCAATACTCCGTGTTTAAGTGTCCTAGAGAAGAAGCAGGGGGCGCTTCTAGTTCCTTGTGGCAGATACTATACTCGGTGTTCACCAATACTCCGTGTTTAAGTGTCCTAGAGAAGAAGCAGGGGGTGCTTCTAGTTCCTTGTGGCAGATACTATACTCTGTGTTCACCAATACTCCGTGTTTAAGTGTCCTAGAGAAGAAGCAGGGGGCACTTCTAGTTCCTTGTGGCAGATACTATACTCTGTGTTCACCAATACTCTGTGTTTAAGTGTCCTAGAGAAGAAGCAGGGGGCACTTCTAGCTCCTTGTGGCAGATACTATACTCTGTGTTCACCAATACTCCGTGTTTAAGTGTCCTCCTGGACACACAGGAAGACCACTCTTTTTCCAACTGCCCTTACCGTTAGTTGAGGTCATGTGACTGAGTGCTGCCGAATGGGATAAGAGAAGTCAAGCCTGTCACTTCCATGCCTGGATCCTAAAACCTCTCCACAATCCTCACAACATGTCTTTCACCCTAGACTCAGATTGCAGAGCCATTAGATTGAAGGATCCTGAGTCACTATACAATCATAAGGAGTTAGCCATATTAGAACAAAAACAAGAAATAAACTCTTATCATAGCAAGCCGCTGAGATTTGGGTTAAATTATTTTAATGCATTCCAATAGTATTCCCTTCTTATCATTTGCCTCTTTAAATATCATGTTACTGCCCAAGAGTATCTTTCATCTCATTCCTAAGCACAGTGATCTCAGAGACAATCAAGAGCAATGGAAAAATTAATTTGTTTTCAGATCAGAAGAACACAGGTTACCTAAAAAAAACACATGGCTGGCATCATTTTCTGAGGAGCCAGAGAGAATAAACTGTTCTTTTCTTTCCTATGAATTCACTCAAAACCATTTTACTTCTTTATTTTTAACATTTTATTACAGGAAATTTCAAATCTTCGCACAGTGCAAATAACAGAATAATAAACCTCTACGTATCCATCATCTAGCTTCAAGTGTGTGTGTGTGTGTGTATGCGTGCATGTGTGCCCATTTGAGGTCTACAGTATGTTAATCGTTGAGCCACATGCTATGGTTAGGACTCAAAGGTGAATAATTAATGATCTTTGAATATGTAGTAGGAAGAAGAGAGTCTGAATCTCAAATCCCAGAAATTACTTAGCTCTGAGGGCGATAGTGAGAATTAAAGTAATATAGTAGCTCAGAATTTGTGTAACATAGTCACTTTCTTTCACCTCCATTTCTCTGAAAGAGTTTTTGGTCTAAGGAAGAGGTTTAATACTTTCTTTCTCGTTAAAATGTAGATACCCTTGGGAGAGCCAGCACACTGAATCTTTTCTCAGCTGTTCACCATTATATATATGAATTTCTCTTTCCCACAGTTCTTTCCCAAAAGCAAGCGTCAATTCGATGGAGAGCAAAAATAAGGAGCAAGGCATGGGGCCTGTGAAGCAGCATGGAAACTCTGAGGGAAGAAGGCAGTAGGGGTCACCACAAATGAGATGAAAGACAAATTTCTATTTCAGAATTTTGTTTAAGGCTGAGTCCTCCATTTTCGCTTCATTACAACTGTTCTCCCAACCCCAAATCCATTCTCTTGGCTAATAAATCACCATGTGCTTTTCTGGGCAATTTTCATACTAGCCACTGGGACTAGGGATGTGGAAAGAGAGTGACAAAAAAGAGTCAGCAGTAACAATATATCTCATCAAAAACACACGCAACAGGCCCAATACCCAGGCCCCTATTTAAAAATGAAACCACTTTCAAACAAACATTCTAAAACACAGAAAAGAAAACTGTCTGGTGAGAGAAGCCTGAGAATCTGCCTCATAAATTTTAAAAGCAAGGATCCAGGACCAATCAGATGCCCTCTCTAGAACATTCTGAATGCCTGAGTCCACTGACCTGGGCCTTCAGCTGTGCTCTCCGGTCAACAGACAAATGACTCTACAACCTTGGGTGGCTCAAACCCCAGGGGAGGGCTCGTGCTGCCAGAGAAAGAAGCTCAAGTAACAAAAGGCAAGTCTTCCTTTCATGCTGCCTTCCCCGGTCTAGAGAGACATGGGGTTCTATGGTTTTCAGGACTGAGTCACTGGGACTGGGTGCCATTTTGATGGGAATTGATTTAATTTGTTCTCCTCTAAACAGCTCAAGCATTTCACTCTGTTCTGTATTAATTTAGTCTGAGCAGAAAAAAAAAATTTCAAAGTAAATCTCAGCAGTGAAGGAAAAAAATCTTGAAAAGGCTGACAAGCTCAGCATAATGAGCACCAGTCCAAACCTTTGTTTAACAGTACAATACTTCACTCTCTTTACAGATTATAAAAGGAAATATTTAACTAATGGAAAGCTACTCATACACAGGATAATGTATGCAGCCTCTGTCCACATCTTAATCATTCTACATAACTGATCAAATAACTTTGGTCTCTAGTCTTCCCCAGATTTTTAATTGTTTTCTTTAAAGTCTGCAACAGAAAATGCTTTCATGCTAGTCTACATTTACGTGTTTCCCTAGCTGATCACTTGGCATAAGATAAATGTGTGTTTCCTATGATAGCTGCCAAGAGATATGTTTTAATGCGGAATTAAACTATAAACTTTAAGAGATAATGGAGAAGGCCTGGGGAAGTCAAAGTTTCATTTCACATCCACTGAAACACACTGCTTGCTACCTCAGTGATGCTACCCTCCTAAGATATTTTTTATTGACTAGATTTGCATTTATATTAACTAGGTTTCCAATTTTTAAACATGATCCCTATTTGGTAGTATAAGTCCTTCATGACTTCCTCCAGCCTCACTTCCACTCCTACCTAGTCTTGGACCATCAAACTACTTGAGAATTGTTTCTTCCTCTGTGCTCTTTCATACTCCTGTGCTATTTCATATGGTGATGTGCAGGTTTAAATGGCCTCCTTTACTTTCTCTGTAAGAATTACTGTCTTCTTTCAGGATGCAGTTACCTCCTCTAACAAGCCTGCCCAAACTCTACAGGCATACTTGAGAGCTTCTTCCCCTAGTTTTCCCATTAAAAGTTTGCATAGCTGTATATCACAGCCCTTGTTTTAGTGTTTACACAATTGTCACCCCAATAGATTGTGAGCTCCCAAAGGGAATGTCTCATTTATTTCAGTATCCCCCGGGTAAGGTATGGTACATGGCTTGCACTCAGTGATCAAATGAATGAATCAACACACAATGAGTGAACACATCAGTACACATACTATTTGGGTAAGGTAATTATATACCCTAATTTTTTCCAGGACAATCCTGATTTAGACTGACATTCCAGTGAGACAAACTCACTTTCACTCTCAAAAGTGTCCTAATTTGAAAAATAAAGTATATGCTCACCCTAATTTTAGAGCATTAGGGTATATATTTACCCAAGCATATTGCTCCTGCCTGCCCAGAAACTGGTTATATCATGTTTCAATTTCTCAACAACTTTTTAAAGTAATCATTTAAAAAATTATTCAAAATTCTCCTTCTAACAGATTAACCATTCTCCCTACTCAAGCTCAGAACCTGTGGCCCAAGAAAAGGAAAATAAATACTGTGCCGTGAAATAAAAACACACAGGTTTCATTCCACTTTCTCACCAAACCCCTATCTATGCCAACCTCCTATATGAGCGATGACACCTATTAGACAGATTGGTCTCCCCTCTGGATGAAGGACACATGGCTTCCCAGAGTTAAAGCAGAAGTAAAATCAAGCCTTCCCTACTCAGGCTCTGGGTTAACCAACCACAGATCCACTGTCCAGGGTTACAACAAGCATTGTCTTATTGATGGCTTAGAAGCCCTGACTCAGCAATTACAGTAGAAACTAATAAATCTGCCTGGAAAAAAAAATAAACATCTCTTTTCCAAATCATTCTACTCAGAACTTGAAGAAAACATTTCTGAAAGATCAAAGAGAATCAGATGACCTCTTCTTTTTGGAAAAATAAATGTGTTTGGTCTTTCACTCTACACATTCAAATTCTATCTGGACCCTAAAATGACAACACGACCACTCAAAGAAAAGGTAATCAAGAAATATTCCAAAGGTCACAAAGGGTGTTTCTAATATATTGCCAAACTAATTTTCCACACTGGTGCAGTCTGAAAGAACTGAGAAAAACACATTTTAGAATCTATATATGAACAAATCTCCAAAGGTTCGACATACATTCCCTTAATCAGATCATTTATGAAAAGATTTACATAATTCTTTCTAATTTTAAAGACATTATTTCAAGGCATAAAATTAGAGAAAAAACACAAAACAAATATGAACTAAAAGGAACATTAACCATCATGTAGTTAATGATTTTGTTTAATGAGGATAAAGCCTCAAATATTTTACCTCTTAGGGTTGCTCTCATTATCTATTGTTTTTCATTAATCCTAGAATCACAGGGCAAAGAAACATAAACCACGATTAGCTTTGAAATGTTTGCCCAAATCTGCTACAAATTTATTTTAAGGACAAAGTTCATGAAAGGTCAGTTCCCCAGGTAAACTGAATTAAATGCCTTCTAAAGGGAAACCAAATTAAACCTTTACCAAATGGCAGGTTTCTAAACTGTGTTTTGGGATATGAAATCCTAGTTGACAGATGCCTTATAGACTGTGGTCAATGCCCCATCTAATGAGTATTTCTGTGGTTTCACTTTTACCTATACTAAGGGATTTGTAATTTATGGTGACATATATGTGTCTACAGTATGTTGAACATGTGCTTACACAGATACATATGTTTGTATCTCTTATGTAAAATCGCTGGGAAAGAAATCTTAAGATTTGGTTTTATTTTTTAAATCATGGAGTTTGCTTTTAATATCTGACAGACCGATGCCTTGTGGGATATGACTTGGAAGCTACACTCACTCTGATCTTTACCAGATGTTCACTGGTGGTGTTTCAGCCTCAAGAGACAAAGAGGATATTAATGTTAATTTTATTTATTTAATCACATCAGGCAGATTTGATAAAAGAGAAAATTCAATATTTTGGTAATTTACCAACTCTTCAGAAATGTCCATAGTAGCAAAAGTGTTTTGAAGATCATTTTCTATTAAAAGCTGAAAGTCTGCATTGTGTTTGGAAGAGAGAACACTCTATCTTACCTTTAAAAATGGGAACAGGGTGACAAATTTGTCAGTTCCACTGCCAAATGAAGGACGCAAGGAGGTGGCGACAATGTATACGTGGTTCAGCACAAGACTCCTCCCAAACTTCGACTAATAATTGTGAAGAAAGAGACTCTGAATGTGAAATGGACACTCAGTTGAAAGCCTTCTGCCACTACCAATCATTCTAATATCTTATCTTGTCTCTGAATTTTATTATAAGAGAACATTAAACTACCCTAATCATTGTCGGGACATTGATAATAATGTAGAGATTACTGTCAGGCCATTGAGAATAAATAGAGATGTATTCTACTGAACACTACATCCCTGCATCTTAACAGAAGTAACAGGGTAGGCTTTTATTTATCTAGCACTAATGTTAGAACTGGAAAACTTTTATAATACTGTTCTCAACCTTGACTGCTCATCACAATCACCTTGGAAGCTGCATCCCAGGCCAATTACATCACAAATTTTGAAGATGGGACCCAGGTACGGGTACTTCGGATGATTCCAGGGTCAGCCAGGGTTAAGAACTACAGCCTCAGAAGGTCTAAGTATGGAACAGCTAAATAACTTAACAGTCATGGAAAGATCAATTTCTCTAGGCTTTGTTCTCATCTAAAAAAATGATATGGGTGGAAAGAAATTGGAGTGTGATAGTAATTGGCTTTCATTTATTTTTAGATAAAATATATCCTTATAGTTATGAAATATTTCAAATAGGCAGTAAAGTATACCAAATACTATAACAGACACCTATGACACCTATATTACCACCATCAGGTGGTAATATCTGTTTCAGTTCTCTCTCTGGAAAAAAAAGAGAAAGTAAAACCCTCACATCCCATCTCTTTTATTTCTTTCCTTTTGAGATGTAACCACTATCCTAAAATTACTAATTACCCTGCCCACATGATTTTACTGTTTAATCACATAATTATTTATCTACCAGAACTATATAATATTGCCCGGTTTGTGTTTAAATATACATAAATTGTATTAATACCATATATACCCTTTTGCACATATTTTTTTCACTCAACAGTGTTTTTTTGAAATGTATCCATGTTAATAGATATGTATGTAATATATACGCGTATTTTAATTTTAAACTCCTTTATACTATTTCATTAGGAATAAGCCACAGTTTATTGACTTATCTATGGACAGTTATGTTATTTATACTTTTTTGAAAAACAAAAGCAATAAACACCTTTCTTCATGTCTCCTTGCCACCATATACAAAAGCTTCTCTAGGGTAGGCACCTAGACACAGTTTTATTGGATAGACTCATCTTCAACCTTACTAAGTATTACCACATTGATCTCCAAAGTGGTTACACCAATTTAGTCTCTCCAACAACGTTAAAGTGTATCCACTTCTCCATACCCTTATTGATACTTGGTATTATGATAATTTATTCATTATTGCCAATATGAGGATTATGAAGTGGGGATTAAGAATTATGCTTACATGATATTTTCCTAAGGTCCCTCTTGGTCATAGACCACATCAACACTGAGTCTCATCAAAATAAAAGCGAATGTGAAAAAGGCCTTCCACAGCTTACAATGAATTTACATTTCCTCAAGACATGTCTTATGAGGCCAAAGCTGGCTTGTGTACCCGTACATCAGGCCACAAAAGAGGAATGGAGACATGGTCCCAGCTCTGTATTTATTTTCTTGAAATCATAATCCAATGTTACTTAAAAAGCACCACTGCCCAATATTCAAGCCAAAGCAAATACTCTGGATTTTGCCAGGCAAAATGCCTGTGGAGAAATGAGTCAATTCATACAAAATTCAAAACTGGTCTTTGGTCAGTGACATTTTCATGAAAATCCATGGGTGGGTAAAAGTTTTGAAAAATTCCTTTTTGCCATTGGATAAAATTCATCCAGGAAAAATAAACAAAATTTAAGCGGAGGCCCACGTTCCCCCTAATTCCCTTATCAGCACTCCCAACCTGCTAGCACAACTGCTTTCAGTCGTACGTGAAGGCAAGTCATCAGTGTTTCTGATCCTAGCAACAGAACCCTGGGTCCCTCTACTCACTCTGCCCCAGATAGGCAGACAGGCTTTCTCATGAGAAGCACCAACAGACAGAGCATGCCCAAGCTCATTCAGAACACACTTACTGGGCACCGTTACCCAGCCACTGCACAGTCTTCAACTTAATGGTAAAAAGATCTACAGTAAAAAACGTTCTCACGGTGCACTCTGTTGGAACCATTCACTATGGATATTGTTAGGGATGATTAGTGTACATCTATTGTTTGGGTTTATACTTCATGTTGTCCTTTTAGGAACATGAAACAGGGGTTTGGGAAAGGGACAAATTCAGAGACTCCATGACTTGTTCTGACCTGTGACCTTACCATCTCAGAAAAACTTAATAGAATTCGACAGTTATAGCTGATAATGCTCAAATATTTTGATAATTCTGAGATTTACCAAGGTTGCAGTTGGTCTAAGCTCAGAAGGTCAAAATAAAGGGATTCAGCACCTAGAAAGTACTATAGTTAATAGATAGCAGTGAATGGAGTCGGGTATTTTAAAATGTGATATTGGCATATCCCAGTTTCTGACTAGCTGAGGTCTGCCTGTCTGTCTACAGAGGCCTTTACTTCTCAAGCCCTTTGCCACTGGGTGGGAATGTCTCTGCAATCGAGGCCAGGCCTGGAAAGAGAGCAGCTGGTTGGGCTTTCCACAGAAGCAATAAGAAAGAGATCTACACAAGGGTGGAGTTGTGGGGGTAAAAGGAAAAGAACCCATTCTCTTCTTCCAGTAAGTTAACCAAATAATAAATTCACAGCCCTCCCCCAGTTCTGCCACCCAGAATCCTGAATGATGTGAATCCCAGGGTTCTGATAAGTCCACGCAGTTATGGTCAGAGATTCTGAGAATGCGTTCTCTCATGCATGACATGAAATTTGGCATGAGGGAGGATACCAGTGGCAGCCACTTACTGTAAGCAAGCCGTCACTGAGTAGCCCTCTCACACACCCCTATTTTACCATAACTTCCAGAAGCTCTTTGTGTTGCTTGTAGTCATGGTCACCAAACACAATGTGGTCATCATTTCTTTCTTGGGTCAATAAGCTAAACAACTGAAAATGACTAACTCTATCATACACAGAAAATAGCAGTTAAACATACATAAAACTAAAAAATGGCCGGGGTCTTATCATTTCGACTGCTCCCAGCCCTGCAGTGTATGACACAGCCACAAAAACCAAAGGTCACTTCGCATTTCCAAAAGAAGAATGTGGCCATTTTACTTGTCAAGGATCGTGAGCTTTCAGTCAACTACCATCAGATTTGAAATCAGTGGGATATGAAACATTTTAGTTGTAACAGTTGTATGTGTCTGGACTCCAAGACTATAAATATGTGTTTTGCAAAAGGCAGAAAAATACATTTTTTTCCAGGTGCATATCTACTTTAAAAACCAGGTATTCTATCTGTGGATTACAACTTAAGAGGACTGCTAAACTTTCACAGCAAAATTAATTGCTGCCAGTTGGCTATCACCCTACAAATCAAGCAGATGACAGTGTAGCAACGTAACAGTTTTCAGAAGACATAATGCCCATAATATGTATGTTTTAGAAGCAAATGAAGGCTTCCTGCTAAAAATATATAGCCCCAGAACTAGAATTGCAGCATTAATCAGCTCCTAAGAAACCCTGTTTATTATTTGCACTATTACATGCGTAAATAAATGCTTTGTGGTCCTAGATTCGATACACTGTTAAATCATCAATCTGAATTTTATAAAGATTCCACCTAGAAGTGGGGAGTGGGCAGATCAGAGGAAGAGAAATCATCTCCCATACCCATTCTGAACAATACAATGAGAAGCTATGCGTAAGCCTGCAAACATTAACCTATCAGCTTATTCTTTCACTGAACTATTTATATTTTTGATATTTATCGTGCACTTCAGCAAAAATCAACTTTAAAAAGTTATATGTCTTTGCAAAGCCTGGGAACAGTAGAAAAATGGGGAAATCCTGTTGCACAAAAATTAATTTTGCAATGCAAAAAATATTTTTCTGGATAATTCGAGCCTTTATGTTTATTTCAGTAAAGCCAAATCCAGTGAACTATTTTCAGCCAGGATTAGTCAGAACTAAAAGGTTGGACTGTTTTCCTTCAGAGGCTGAATGTCTTTCCTGCCTGCAATAGGCCGGTGTGTTCCAGAGTAAATTGAATTGCCTTCAATTGCTTGTTTCTTTGTGGCATTTTTAATGCAGAACCCTAGTGACAGAGTAAGGTTTTGCTGTCTGGAAAGTAATTATTCTTTTCACTCATATAACCTGGCATTCTCGCAATGTATCAGCTTCAGGTTTTCCTTGAGAAAAATCACAATGTGGTGCACAGCGTAGTGACAAGAAATGCAATTCCATTCCACAAGACATTCTTAAAACTCTTTCAAAAATACCTACCGGGCAGTGAAAAAGTGCTTTGAATACTTGCATTATAGCCATCACCTGTTTGGTTTGCTTTTACATGAATAAGAAACCTTAGCCAATCTATAATCAAGCATACACATAGTCCAGATTCTTTTTCATCACTGACATACTACAGAAAGAAGGAACTCGGGCTGGGGAACCACAGTACAAATAAATTTCTGTTTAAATTGATTTATATATTTCACATATTTAGTACCAGCACCATACGCAATATCCAGGGAATACACAGAAATCTTAGACTTTAAATGAAATATTTCTGTCCATCTAAACTAATATAAAACACATGTTCTTCTTTTTCCAATACTTAAGTGAGCTGTCTGAGATTGTGCAAAGCCATCCTGTGATCCCAAGGGTGATGCCCTGCTTATAAACCCTGAGGGTTTCTGTGAGCTGTGAAATTGTTGTGAAATCATTTAGGAATCGTATTATTCAAAAATAGTAAATTCTGCCAAGAAACAGACAGAGTTCCAGAATGGATGCTGTGAAAGGCAGAGGCGAGGAAGAAAGAGACATCAGGCCCACTTCCCTCAGCACCAAAGGCTTCCCTGCTCTTTCTCCTCGTATCTCTCTACGAAATTACCTCTTAAAATTAGTTAAGATCCTGTGAGATTCTGCTCCTGTGTATCCCCTGGGTGATTTTATGCCGACTATAAATCATTAGCTAGTCTCTCAACCCTGGAAGGTACAGAGTGCAGGCATGTGGATGCACGCCGAAACACTTTTACTAGCGAAGTTGCTAAGTGGTGAGTTCCTTTTCAGATATCAAAACCACTCTTCTCTCCATCCCAATTCTAGCCCGGTTATTGGAGGGAAGAAAAAGTCACTGCATATTTGCTTTGGAAAAGAACTAAAGCTTGCTGATGTGCCATCGGTGTCCTTCTGCTCTTGCACATCCATACACATTAAGGAAATTCAAAGTTGGTACCTGGCTGGCATCTCCTTTCCAAGATTTTACAGAGTGTGGCAGACTGATCACCTGCTGGGATGGATCACGTACCTTTGCAGAAGGAAATATAGAAATGGAGAGCCACTAATCATGGAAGAAATCTTCCCCTTCCTCAAGCTGAAGAGGAACCCCATCTCATGGATACCTAGACCACCACGCATGCAAACTCCACGGGCCGAGTTAGGAAAAAACACACGCATGCAAAGCAAGCCGGGCCTTCAAGAGAGGTCACCCCTTGCGCTTCGGAAACTCACCGTACACTTGTTGGGCTTCTCCCCGGAGTGGACTCTCATGTGGATCAGCAGCTTATAGCGGGCGTTGAAGGGCTTGTATCTTCGAGGGCAACCGGCCCAGAAGCAAGTGAAGTCCTCCCCTTTGCGCTGGTCGATGTGGACCTTCTCGATGTGCCGCACGAGCTCCTCCTGTTGGTCGTACAGGGCGCTGCAGTCGATCCAGCGGCAGCAATGCTTGCCCCCGAGGCCGTCCATCTCCCCGTCGTCGTCCAGGGTGGCCTGGGGCAAGGCCAGCTGCTGGGCGTGGGGCCCGAGCTCCGGGTGGTGAAGGTGCGCATGGGCATGGTAAGGGGGTGGGGGGCCTTGGGGCGGCGGCAGAGGAGGGAGCGGAGGCGCGGGGGGCAGGTCTCCGGTGCTGCCCGGGAACTCCTCCAGGCGTTCGGTCTTGAACAGGCCGGCCGGCTGGCTGTCGGGGCCCGGCAGGCCATGCTGCACCACCATGTTGTTGACCAGGCCTGGCTGGAGGCCGCCGTGCTCCAGCTGCTGCATGCGCTCGTACTCCAGGGCCCCGTCCTCGCCGTAGGCCGGCAGCGCCAGGCCTCCAGGGGCCACCAGCACGCCCTTCTGGCTGCTGGGCACCGGGCACGGCTGGGGAATGCAGCTGCCGCGCACGCCCAGGAAATGCCCGTAGACCTCTGGCTGCGGGGACATGTTGGCCGGTGAAGCCCTCGACCCGTTGATGTAGGCCACCAAGGACGTGGGCGACGTGCGGATGATGGTATTGAAATCTATCCCGATGCCGTCGGACAGCGGGGACAAGGACAGTGCCCTCTTCTTAGAGCGGGCCGAGTGCGACCTGGTGGATGAGTGCCGAGGACTAGGGTAAGGAGAGTGGCTACTTTCCATGCCACAAAGGTAGGATGGTAATGAGTTAGAGACACTACTGCTGGACATGGATGTCCCGGGAGGAAGGCCAAGGAGATCCCCTAGATCAAGGCCATTCTGAGAGCCGTGGTTGGAGAGCGAAGGGAGGGCTCTGTAGCCCTGGGACCACTCCTGCTTCATGCTTGAGGCCGACTGACTTTCCGTCAGACTCAAGGTCGTGGACGCCAAAGACTCACGCGAAATAAGGGACCTGGAACAGCAGCCAGAAAGGAAGAAAAAAAAAGATAAACATTTTAGCAGGATATGGATTGCTTAAGAGCTGAAAGAACACTACATCGACAATCCCTTAAGTATTTCCCCTAATTACATTCTGTGCTAAACACACATTCTTGGGCTAAGATAAAATCCAAGGCTTCTAGTTCCAGGTAAATAACATTTTACCAAGAAGAACAATAAAACCTAATGCTCACTGAAATAATGTAACAAAAGATCTATTGTTATAAATAATCTTAATACTTTAGTAATAAATAGTCCTTGCTTTATTTTTAAATAACTTTTTCAATATGGGGGAAAAAGGATAGAGACCTGGGAAAAATTACTGATACCTGTCAAAGCCAACCAAATAAGTATTTGTTGAGCACCTACTATGTGCAGCATGTTATGACAGGCTTTGCAGAATCTCAGCCTTCAAGTAAAATCTATTTGGGAAAGTAACATATAAACTCATGCTTTATTTGAAAAAAAGTAAATCCTCAAAGTCAAAGCGTTGTCCAGGGGACTTAATAATTTCACAATTTAGTTTCACTGATATTAAGGAATTAATTCTGATTTTTTTGAAGATAGTAATTCACATTGCCAGTACTTAGTTACATCAAATCACCCCAGAAAATGAAAACAATATAAAAAGCAGCTATAATACATAAGGGAGTAACAAACTGATAATAAGTCATAACTGGAATTATGCATTAGAGCCATTCGGGATTTAATCACACTTGCTAGTTGGGTTTTCTGTGAACCCTCGTCCTTAAATCCAAGCAGCTTTGGGCCAACAGCAGATCATTCACTTTCTGTAGTTCACTTTTGCAACAATTCCTCTCCTATTCTCCTTACCCTTTACAGACACACCCTATGTCTCACAATATATTATCTGCATATCAAAATGGTTCATAATGTAGCTCTGGTCACTTTAAAATTCATTTTGCTTTACTGTGACATTGTTGCCTTGAAAATAAAAATCACTTCTTGATCTTTTGGCTAACTTTAAGTGTGAAAATAATTGAGAAGAAAAGATACGTCCCTTGGAAGGAAAATTTGCCACAGAGGCAAGACATAACACGCTGTATTTCTTGACTCAGACATGGTGTATATCAGAAGAACCTGGCTTATTATATGTACCTGCATTGACTTTCTACTGAAGTCTTTTTTACTGACAAAAAATTAATCACAACAAAACGTTATATAAAACGTGTGTCTTCTCAAAATGAACACATTGTTTCCAGCTGTTAAACATCAACCTGTCGCAAAGGAACTGAGGTAAAAGAAGCATTTTCATCCCACCTGTTCATCTTACTCTGTTTCACAAAATGGAAGCCACAAACACCATTTCATACAAGCATATGATATTAGCAAGAAAAACATCTCAGCTCCAAAATGCACAGTACAAGGTGATAACACCATCATCAACGAGATGTTACCATCGAGTGAAGTAATGTTTACCAAAGACAAACGCAGCAGGAATTTACAACCAGTTGCCCTTGACATAGATTTTCCTCTTGGTCCACATCCTTAAATTCGGGTTGTAGTCTTTTTGCAAGCTCCACAGTGGTTTTGGAACCATCTAGTTTTTAATTCCCCACGGACACTTTTCAATTATTTTCCCAGCACACTTGCAGCATGTGGCTCTTCCTGCAGAGCTCAGCTGAAGGCTCCTGGTGATCGGATGTCAAGGGCCTTTTGGTCTCTTCCCCAGCAAGATCGAGGAATTGCTTTCGGACCCAAACTAAATTAGTAGTCCTATCATATATGAGACAGAGACAACTGACTGCTTTACACCCGGAGGTTGAGAAGGTTCATAGAACATAAAGAACCAGAGCTTTGGCAGAGCTACATGCCTGAATGGATGCACATTCTCAGGTGCTACAATTGCCTGTCACCGTCATACTGGAGCATATTAGATTGTTAAGTCATGACTAACAGACAGAAGTATGTTATCCACCTATATATACTTTGCTTATAAGATTGTATTATTTGGTTTCAGGGCAGCCTATAGTGAAACGTTCATTTGCTCCACTGTTGAGAGATGATTCTTATTTCTCTCAAATTATACTTAAATATGGCTCAATTAAAATCTGCACATAAAGCCATGCAGGCACATTATATAACTTTTTGGGCATCTGAGTTTTCTAAGACAATTATATATTTTTCAGAAAGCAAATTCTATATTCTATTCATTAAAGTATTAATATGAACAGAGAACTCTCTTCTATCTCAAACACCTAATGAGAACAAAACTTCCCCAAATGGCCTTTGCCTAGCAGCCAGTCTTCCTCCTGTGTGATTACTCAGATCTTTTAATCTTTCAAAGCTCTAATCCATGACATCTCTCCCCAATACACTAGCTCCTAGTGGAAGTTCTCTTCCCAAAGAAGTTATATACTGTCTGCAACGTGTCTTAAATTTAGTTAACTTCAGGCATCTGTGGGTGTTATATTCTTCAATAAATTTCAAAGTCTTTTAACAGAAGGGATCATTTTTATCTTCCCAGTGCCTACCAGAATGTAAGATACATACTAAGTACTCAAAAAACTGTTGATTAGGAAAGTAAATAAATAATCAATATAATGACAACAGAACATTATTTATGGCACTCACAAAGCATTTTCCCTATATATGATCTCATTTGACACAACCTGTCAGTTAAGTAAACTGGATTTTAAAAATAACATCTATTTTACAAAGAATAAAACAGGGTTTGGGAAATTTCTCCCAGTGACACACACACACACACACACACACACACACACACACCCCCCAAAGTTCTTAGAGAAATACAAGTGAAGCTGTGCTTGATAGGCAGTGACCTACTGGATCATATACATTCTCTATTGTTTTCTTTACCTTGTATCCCACATGTGACCCACCATACTCTGCTTGATTGAAAGACCTGGTGTAACAGGCTTAAAGTCACACAAGCTACGATGGGCACCCAAATTTTCTGTTCTTCCTGCAATAATATGTTGAATGAATGTGAATGGTTCCAAAGGATTCTGGCCTCTAACTCCTGCTGCTACCCACACCAGGCCCACAGCAAAGAAAGTGACAGCTGTATCATTATTTGAGAGCAATCTCCATTTGCATATGCTCATCTGATCCTAATGATATTACTTCTGGTGATTGGTTAATTTGGAACTATATGTAAAAGGAAAGGAGATATATCTAGAACAAAATAAAACTAATAGGAAAACTCAGAAACCATCAGCAAAAATGATTAGGGTGGCTGGTTAACCAAGAACTCAGTAACTTGTATGGGGCCATAAGAGCATGAGAGGCATCATGACCATGTTAGATGTTTGCTTCAATGTCAAGCTCAAAAGAAGTTCTAATACATCACATGGAGAATTCCTCAAAAGAAAAAATATATTCCCTATATATGTAGATCATGAAAAAGACGGCCAGTCCTAATCTATCTGGAAATTCGTGTCTACGTGCCTCAGCAAATCCCCTAAAAGAATTAGTACTGTATCTAAAGACAGGATGGCTTTATAAACTGTTACAATTTACAGAGAGCCTGGAGTGCATCCTCAACCCCCTTAGCCTTCTCTGACCTTTGTGGATATACTCTCAAAGGAAACCATCACCAAGAATTTCTGATTTAGGAAATAAAAATCTAAATACAGTGCCTTTTTGGATCTGGAATGACAGTCGGTGATGGCTGAACTTTGTCACTGACAAGCTAAGCACTTGGACTTTCTGTGTCCTGGTTCCATCGGGTCTTAAACAGAAATATTTGCAGGTAGTTTATGAATATTCAATCATAAAATGCAGGATTACAATGCATGTGAAAACACTAGAAAAGCTAAGTATGCTACCAAACCCATGCAGGTGGCATCTGAGTAGAATGTTTCTTCTACTACTCAATGTTTGTTAGACTGCTCTATGAAACTGCTGTATGATGTTATTGTATCAGCACCTCAGCCTTGTCATTTTAGGGGAAATATATACAATGGCCTCTGTATTCGAGTTTTGGCAAGGCCTAAATCAAGAATGACTCCTGGATCTTCAAGACGGTAAGGTATAGTTTGCATTTATCATTAAGCACAGGGAATCAGAAATGGTTGGGAAATTAATCTAGGCAAATATATAGCCTTAAGGCAGGATTCTTATTATTGGATTAAACAGAATCCAACAAAGCTAAGGAAAAAGAGCTTTTCCCCAAGATGAGCACACCCAAAAAACATACCCAAAGGAGGTCAAAAGAAAAACTACAAACAGCCAATAAATCTATGAAACTTCATAGATTTATTTATGAAAACTTTAATATTGTCAATAATTAAGAATGCAAATTAAGATAAAATAACATTTTACAGATCAAACTGGCAAAGTTTCTAAACTAGTAAAAGTTCTAAAAATAATAATACCTAGTAATGAATGGTGTCTTAGAAAACAGGCACTCTCTTAGACTGCTGGTTAGTTTATAAATTGCTAGTGAGTTCCTGCAGTACAATTTGAGAATATGTATAAAAAGCCTCAAAACTCTTTTAACACAACAAATTTTACTTTTAAGAATTTATTCTAATAATCAGAGTTGTGCAACAAAAGATGTACAGAGCTGATCCAATAAAGCATTATTTATAATTTTTAAAGAATGGGAAACAACTAAGTGCCAACTAACAGAAGACTAATTTTTAAAATTATAATTTTATTTATACACTTTCTTCATAAAGTGGAATCCTGGACAGGAAGAAGCCATTATATGATGTTGAAAGAGGCTTTTATTATAAAAGCTTATAATATATTAACTGGAAAAAGGTAATTAAAAACTATGTAGATTACTAGATCAATTTAGTGGAAAGGAAAGCCTATGTTTATTGTATATGTCTGACTATAACTGGAAGGATGTATATCAAAATTCAACCCATGGTTGTCTCTGGGGATAGAATTCAGGATGACTGTCATTTAGTGCTTGGTACTTTTCCATGTTTTCCACATTTTCTACAGTGAATAAGAATTATATCATCAGGAAAAACAACACATTTTGCAGCTTTTCATAGGGCAGCATCTCTCAAACTGGACAGTTCATGCCCCCTTTTCCACTTCCATCCACTCCCAGCATGCCCCCAATGTATAAAACACTAAGCTGATTCTCTCTCCATCTTCTCTTTATCTGCAGTAAAATGTTGAACTTTGCCTCTTATTGAACTGTTGCCCCTTATTCTTTCTCTCCATTGATGAAATACACAAACCAAGGCTCACAAATAAATGCAACCTTTCCAAATTGCTAAAAGTAAGTTCCATATTTCACCAAGCAATTCCCAATTCCTGTTTCTTTGCTCATCCTGAAAAAAAAAATTCCATAGAAGGACTCAAATAATAAATACATAGTCAAAAACACTTGTCAGTGAATCGTTAAGGTGTTGTCTTTTATGGTTATAAAATTATGCTAAGGAATCAAATATGCCAGAAAACAATGAGATAATGACCCCTCTCTGGCCGACCCATAAAAGGGACTGCGTAAGATACATGGCTTAAGCAGTCTGTGCCCTGACTACTGTCAGTTTCACCGTTAATTATACTTCTGCCTTCAAGGCATGGGCTGGACTTGCCACAGAAAGGAAGCTGAAGGCTTCCCAATGACACCCACCCCATGAGCACAGTTCATTTTACATGCAGCACTCAGCAAGTCTGAGAAGTCCCTTAAGGCATAATCATCAATGGGAAAATGACAGCAGCTTCCCATCACAAAAAGTGTCAGGTGAAAAACAAGTTTCTATCTCATGAAAAAATTGGCATAAATAAATGATTCAGGAACTATGATTTCAGAGTCTCAAATAGTGACTAGGAGGGACAGCACAGAGATACAAGAGGGCAGAACAGGATTAGGAGGAAGGAAAGGAAGAAGACACAAGACCTCAGAACTGCAAGGCACATAGCAGGTTACAGATCCTAAAGAAGAGGAAGCAGGGGCTTAGAGAGTAAAATTCCTTTGCAAGACCATAGTTATGGCAGAACTAGGACTAAGGCAGAAACTGTGGATTGTGTTTTTCCAAGAAAATAACTTCTAGAAGATAAAATAATTTATTTCAAACATAGAAATAGACCTTAAACACTGTATAGTATTTTGGCTTTATGCCCCCTCCCACCTAATATCAACCTTGAGAGAGATAAAGCTTTGTCTGAGGGGGTGATTTCCCTTTTCTATTCAATTCCCTCCCTTGGAGATAGACACATGGCATTTATAGTACCTACTTACTATGGAACCTAATCGACATTGTGTTGAAATGTTATGTAACTCAAACACAAAAGTATGCCTTTCCAGACACATCATAAAGTCTTAAAATTTATGCTTTCTATCTTTACTCTCTCTACTAGGCCCCTAAATTTCAACTATTATATTATGCAGACAGTAGGAACTTAACAAATATTTAAGTAGATGGGTAGCTGGATGGATGCACAGATGGACAAAACAGATTGTTGAGCTGCCTGGAAACTCTGCATCATATTCATAGAAAACCCGGCAGGTAAGATAGGTGTACATGGACCATGCAAATTTGCTAGGCCATGATATGATTGCTGCACCAGAAACTGACAAATTTACACACCGTGTTTCAGTCACTGAGGCCCCACAATCTCAAATTAGGTATTCATGTCAGTCACACCACAAGACAGTAGGTGTTAAAGCATTCCTCCCAATTAAGATGATAAGATGGCACATACTTAGTTTTAGACATATTCCCCTACAAACCTCAAATTGAGAGAGTTGCTTGAGTGTGTAAGTGTATGAGTGTGTGTGTGTGTGTGTGTGTGTATTCAGAAAGAGAAGGGAAAACACTTGTGGGGTGTGTTTATACCATAAAGAAAGGGGAAAAAAAAGTTAACTTGAGACCTGGTATCTGAAGGAGGTATATTCAGGTTGGCTGCATTCATTGCCCTCTGTAAGCTAGGACTGATCTGGTTGCATGCTGTAGAGACCTGGCTTGCTGGAGGTGAAATGAGTCCCAGTCGCTGAACCATCATGGGACTGCTGGTGACCACTAGATTGTTGCAGCTGCCTTTTCCAATGGACTTGCACTGAGGCCCAAAGCCAAGAGCCCCTAAAAACAAATGAATCAGGTTAGCTTTCATGTCCCTTACATCAGAAATCAGTAAATACAGACATGTGCACGCTTATATCAGGACCCATCTTTAGAGACAGTCCTCAGATCATTTTTTTTTTAGTATTGGTGATAGCAAAAGGCTTTCTCCAATTCCAATGACAAAGCCATAATGCTATAATAGAAACCTTTCCATAATCAGCACTCATACAAAATGTGCTTAAATTTTACTCCTTCTATGTAGAAGTGTCCAGTTATATTAAAAATCATATTTTATAATATCCTTACCTAAAGGGTTAAGGTGGTAAGTAGATGGGATTGCCTGTATCAAACCAAGTTTTTTCCTAGAATAGCTAATATCTTGAATCACCCAGCAAGGAAAGTTGACACTACTGGAAAAAACCTGTTTAACTGGTTTACCTCATTCCAAATCTGTACTTCCAAAAAGTCCCTTCACAAGGATGTAGTCTGGCTGTGTCTCTCTACTCTTGATTGTTTTTCTCCTCATCTCAACACATTGTCATTGGACATCTACTCAATTTTTAAAAATATCAGGATGAGAGAGTTGTAAACAAAATGCTCATTTGAAAAACAGCATGGTAACCAAATTGGACATAGATTTTTCATTTTCATTAGTAACAATCTTTCAGTGTAGTAAAAGCTGGTACATACCCAAAGGGGAAAGAAAAAAAGGAACCCACAAGAATCTGTGTCGTTATGGAAAAGTGAAAAGCAAAGAGTTTGAGAAAGGCAAACACTGCCATGACTCATTTATTAAAATATCATAATGAGCTGAATCATTCTAGACATTCTTTTTACATGGATGCACTTTTTCAAACTTTTTTTGTCAACTACCTGGTCAAGTCTCAGTAACTATACACTCTGTTCCCATTTCTAGCAAACAAAAATATATACGATCTCAATCTTTAACAAATTAAGCTTTACATTGCAAATTTCCCATCTTCTTCATTGATATATTTGGGATCGAAGTAGGAAGAAAAGTGTCACTGTCACTTTTCTTAGGTGTAGGGGTCATAATTTCCTATTTTGTTTTCCCCAACATTAAATCAATAGCCCAAAAGTGCCTTTGTCATCTTTTGTAACATTCTTCCCAAGAGCCCCCCAAAACAACAGAACAAACAAGACATTGGAGCAGTCACTGTTTCCATCAGTGCAGCCCTATCTCAAAAACGCTGGGGGAGTCACAGCATCATTAGCTGCCAGGAATCCTGGTCTAGTGCATACTTATGGGACACTAAAATCCAAGTGGTAATTGACCTGCACAAAATCACACAGGGATTTAAAGAGAGAACAGAAACTGATTCTACTAGAATGTATTTTTATGACACCTGTGTGCTTAAATTTAGGCTCTGATATGCCTAGTTTCTGCCTTGTACACTTTCCAAGATCATTTGCTCCAAAAGAAATTTCTCTGATTTTCTTTCCCAGTTACATAAACCAGAACCTCTCCTTTACCCCTCCCATTGCAGTTTATATCTGATCCATCTTCTTGTGCCTTAAAAGATCAGTTATAGATATTCTGTTTTTGTAACTCATAAAGCACTGTATTATCCGGGCTTCATCTTGACACCAAGAATAGTAGGTACACTTTTATGTAAATGCATCATAAATTCAATATCTTTAAAAATCTCAATAAGCTACATGCATTAGCTTTTCAAATTCCCTTTTTACCTTGAAAAAAGGCAATGTGATGGTTCATAGCCTAGTCCAGTATATAAGACTGAATGAATGAATTCTCTATATGAATTCTTTCCCCAGGTCCCATTGCTACTAGCCACTATTATTAAAAGCAACATCAAATATCAAGTATTCTGTCAACTTTAATGTCATTTATTTATCTAAGGAACTCAGTCATTCCATGCCTATTTCCTCTTCAGAAAAAAGGTATTAATATCTATCTACCTCTAAAACAAAGATATAGCAGCTGGAACAGCATCCAAGAAATACTACTTGATGGCAAAACATACCAATAGATTATTTCATAAAACTAAAATGGCACATATTGTAAGGTGTACCATTATTTTACGTACCAGTAAGAACACGAACTGCCAGTCCAACTAGTGCATGATGTCCAGATTTCAGAGATGTTGTAATGTAAAAACATGCACACCTTAGAGCCAATGCAAACTAATGTGATCACTGAAACATTTCTTTTAACCCTTATCTTGTTCATGCTCTTCTCTTTGCCTGGAATGCCCTTACCCTAACTTATCCACCTAGTGAGCACCTCTGCGTCTTTAAGGTCTCAATGCAAGGGTCACCTCCTGTATGACCTCCTCCTCCACTACCTGTTAGGCAGATCTGACCACTGCTTCTTCCATTTGTCCACCTCTCCCATCACACATGTGCCTCAGCACCTATAGTGCTTCAGGGAACTAAACTCTTTCCATGCCTGCCGTCTTCTCACTTTTATACTTCACTGCTGTTTAAAGACAAAGCTCTTGTTTGAGGCATCTCTACTTCCTTAGCACCTAACCTAGGGTCTAATGCACATTACATAATAAAGTCTATCCAGTGAAATTAGAATGAATGAAGGAAAATAAAAGATACTTATAAGTGAATATTAAATACTGACAAGTTATTCCACTGAAACTCTCCTGGTCATCTTTGTTGATATACAGTACCATTTTTCAAAAAGCAGAAACAAAAAAACTCCAAGTCAATCCTTTGATGTCTCTCCACAGAATTGCTAACTAGATCTGAATGGAATATGAAGTCAGTGGGGGTAGTAATTACAAATCCATCTCCCTGGGCCAGAATTTTACACTGGTCAAGGCTCCCTCTGTAACCCTCTACTCTGGATTCATACATTCACATTGTTTTCTTGCTTTGTAATAAAGAAATGCTAATTATCTCCCGAATATCTCCACATTCTTACTATACCACCTCCTACTCCCAAATTCACTGGTCAACTTTACACTTGACACTCAAGTGTAAAGCCAAAAGGCCAAGAAGCGATCACTGGTCAACTTTAACCCCATCTAAGCACAAATGGTGTCACAAATGGTATCCTTGAAGCATGAAAATTAATGGTGAACTTCTTGGGAACATGTAAATGTTTGTGGTACAACTATGAGGATGTTCTGGAAAATGGAAAATGGCAACATCTGTCTCACACATGCAGGCAAACAAGTCTGACCAAGAACCACTGTGCTCAATACAGCCATCTAAGTGTTTTTCATAATGCCAGAAACATAATGAACACCTATACCTCCAGACTTCTCAGAATTGTGCAGTGTCTTGGAGTGTGGCCTCTGGAGATAGCTTGCCTGGGATCTGCTATTTGGGGACTTAGGCAAATTACTTAACATTTTTGTGCTGTATTTCTCCATGTCTATATCTTCTCATCTGCAAAACAGCGATAAAGTTAACCCTCCCTCTGATATGGTTTGGATCTGTGTCCCCACCCAAAACTCACATTCAACTGTAATGACCAGTTTTGGAGGTGGGGCCTGGTAGAAGGTGATTGGATCATGGGGGGTGGATCCTTCATAAATGGTTTAGCACCATCCTTTGGTGCTGTTTTCATGATAAGAGTTCTCATGCGATCTGGATGTTTCAAAGTATGTGGCACCTCCCCCTCTCTCTCTTCCTCCTGCTCCAGCCATGTAACACATGCCTGTTTCCCCTTCGCCTTCCACCATGATTGAAAGTTTCCTGAGGCCTCCCCATGAGCCAATTAAATCACTTTTCTTTATAAATTAGCCAGGCTCGGGTATTTCTTTGCAGCAATGCAAGAACAGACTAATACCAAGGAGTGGGGCATTACCATGATACCTGAAAATGTGGAAGAAGCTTTGGAATTGGGTATGGACAGACGTTGAAAGAGTGTGGAGGACTCAGAAGACAGGAAGATGTGGAAAATATTGGAACTTCCTAGAGACTGCCTGAATTATGACCAAAATGCTGATAGTGATACGGACAGTGAAGTCCAGGCTGAGGAGGTCTCAGATGGAGATGAGGAACTTGTTGGGAACTGGAGCAAAGGTCACTTTTATTATGCATTCGCAGTGAGGTTGTAGGCATTGTGCCCCTGGCTCTCAGGATCTGTGGAACTTTGAATTTGAGAGTGATTTAGTGTATCTGGAGGAAGAAATTTCTAAGCAGCGAAGAGTTCAAGATGTGGCCTGGCTGTTTCTAACAACCTGTGTTTATATATGTGAGCAAAGAAATGACCTGAAACTGGAAGTTATATTTAAAAGGGAAGCAGAGTGTAAAGTTTGGAAAATTTACAGCCTGGCCATGTGGTAGAAAAGAAAAAAGCATTTTCAGGAGAGGAATTCAAGCAGGCTGCAGAAATTTGCATAAGTAAAGACAAGGCAAGTACTGACAGCCAAGACAATGGGGGAAGGCCCCAAAAGCATTTCAGAGAACTTTCTGGCAGCACCTCTCATCACAGGCCCAAAGGCCTAAGAGGGAAGAATGATTTTATGGGCCAGGCCCAGGGCCCTGCTACACTGCACAGCCTCCAAACACTGCTCCCTGCATCCCAGCAGCTCTAGCTCCAGTATTGGCTCAAAGGGGCCCAGGTACAGCTCAGGCCTCTGCTTCAGAGGGTGCAAACCATAGACAACTTGGTGGCTTCCACATGGTCTTAAGCCTGTAGGTGCACGAAATGCAAGAGTTGAGGCTTGGAAGCTTCTGCCTAGATTTCAGAGGATGTATGGAAAAGCCTGGATGTCCAGACAGAAGCCTGCTGCAGGGGTAGAGGCCACACGGAGAACCACTTCTAGGGAGGTGTGGAGGTGAAATGTGGGGTTGGAGCCTCCACACAGTCTCCACTGCAGTACTGCGTAATGGAGCTGTGACAAGAGGGACACCATCTTCCAGACCCCAAAATGGTAGATGCACTGTCAGCTTGCACCCTGCACCTGGAAAAGCCACAGGTACTCAATGCCAGCCCATGAAAACAGCTGCCAGGGCTGCACCCTGCAAAGCCTCAGAAGCAGAGCTGCCCAAGGCCTTAGGAGCCCACCTCTTGCACCAGTGTGGCCTGGATGTGAAACAAGGAGTTAAAGGAGATTATTTGGGAGCTTTAAGATTTAATGACTGCCCTAGGGGGGTTGGGGCTTGCATAGGACCTATAGCCCCTTTATTTTGGCCAATTTCTCCCTTTTGGAATGGGAATGTTTACCCAATGTCTGTACCTCCATTGTATCTTAGCAGTAATTAACTTGTTTTTCGATTTTACAGGCTCATAGGTGGAAGCACTAGCCTTGTCTCAGATGAATCTTTAGACTTTGGACTTTTGAGTTAATGCTGGAATGAGTTAAGACTTTGGAGACTGTTGAGAAGGGATGATTGTATTTTGCAATGTGAGGACATGAGATTTGGGAGGGGTCAGGGTGATATGATATGCTTTGGATCTGTGTCCCCACCCAAATCTCATGTTCAATTGTAATGCCCAATTTTGGAGGTGGGGCCTGGTGGGAGGTGATTGGATCAGTGGGATAGAGCCTTCATGAATGGTTTGGCACTGTCCCTTTGGTGCTATTCTCGTGTTAGAGTTCCCATGAGATCTGGTTGTATAAAAGTGTGTGGCACTGCCCATGGCTCTCCCTTCCTCCTGCTCCAGCCATGTAAGATGTGACTGCTTCACCTTCACTTTCTGCCATCATTGAAAGTTTCCTGGGGCCACCCCAAATGCTGTTATGCTTCTTGTTAAGCCTGCGGAACTGTGAACCAATTAAACCTCTTTTCTTTGTAAATTACCCAGTCTCAAATATTTCTTTACAGCAATGTGAGAACGGACTAATACAACCTCATAAGGTTGTTGTGCATCTAGTATTAACAACATACATAGAGGACTCAGCACACTATCAAGCACGCAGTAGGTACTTAATGGATGTTAACTGCTACTGTTGTTATTGATACTATGATTGTTACATGCCTGTCATTGCTTTTTTGCTCCATTCTCTTTCTAAAGAAAATATTCCTTTATAATTCCTTGCACAAAACAAGATAGTAAATAATGCTGTTTAATTCTCTTCTCATTTCCAATATTCTTTCTGCTTTAAGTCTACGGCCAATGTTTTTTTTTTTAAAACAAAAAACAAAAAAAAAAAAACACATGTCATCACAGAAGAAAAGTTTTCAATTGGCCAAGTTTGAATGTTCCTTAGCTTGTTATTCCTGAAAACAAACCATACAACTTTTCTGACTACCAGATGTGCCAATGACTTGTGCACTGGTTTTCATTTTGAAACACTGCTTATTTTTAGAGACTACATGATGTATTTTAAAAATGTGTTTACTGCTCAAATGAGGACCTAAGTGGATGGCATTCTGAGTACCACATACATTCTAGCCAAAATCACTGTATGCTAGTAGGGAATGCAAACGTTTTGCATTTTCAAATTTCTGAACCTAGAGTTCATCTTAGCAGGGCATGTTTTTAATTAATGTCTTCATTGGTTAAAAGGGTTCTCTTGAAGTCAAATGGCTGATTATGTCACAATTATCACTACTGAGGCTGCATCATTCAGAACTATTTATGTGTATCCACTGGTTTTAAAAATGACATAGATACAGGGGGAACAAGAATGAAATATATCTGGGAAGAGCGGAGAGAAGTAACCAACAATAACGTTATTGTTCGTTATCTGACACTTATCAAATGCCAACCACTAGCCAGGCAGTCCACAGAGACAATGGTGAGCAAGATTAACCCAGTCCCCCATGGAGCCCACAGTCTAGCCATGAAGATGCACACCAAACCAACCATTCATTATAAAAGAGGTGATCCCTGCTCCTAGGCTGGGTCATATAAAATGATATTCTTAATAGGTCCAAAATGATCATACGAGAGCAATTTCTATATGGTTCAACCTAACACACACACACACAAGGTGTTACAGAAACAGAAATATACGTATTAGGGTTTGAGTCTTGCCTCCCGCCCTTACTGGCTGTGTGATATCAGGAAGGTCCTTAAGGTCTCTGTGCCTCAGCGTACTGTTCTAAAATGGGGTCAGTAATAATACCTAACTCATAAGGTTGTTCTGAGGATTAAAAGGGTTAGTAAATATCAATATATGCCTCACTGCCTCTAAGCAGCAGGGTTTTCTTCCCACACTTTTCCTTGAAAACATTTTTAAAGCTACAGAAATGTCACAAGAATAGAACATTAGATAAAGTTGAAGCTCATCGTACTATCTATCTATCTATCCATCTCTATATATAAACTTATTTTGTATTAGAGTATTAATTTTTGAACCATTTAAGAATAAGCTGCAGATTCCATGTCCTTCATTCCTAAATATATAACCATAATACAATCATTGAATTCAAGACACTTAGCAATGATATAGTATTAGTATGTAATACGCCATCTACACTCAAATGTTACTTATGGAACAATTGTTTTCCAATCCAGGATCATGCATTGCAAACATAGGTTTTGAGACTCCCATTCAGGTGGGCATTCAAGAATGGGTTATCACCAACTAGGGTTGGGATATCACTCGACACTTGGGCACTAAAAACAGACAGAAAAGTGGAAAAGATTGTGGAAGGAAAGAAGTGAGAGGTTAACAGTACATAACACAGTAGTTAAGAGCCATAGATTTCCATCCTGGCTCCACCACTGACTAGCTGTGTGACCCTGGACAAGTTACCTAAGCTCTCTGTGCCTCAGTGTCCTGATCTCCCAATGAGGTTAACACTAGCAGTTACCTCAGTTTGGAGGATTAAAAAGTCTAATATATGTAATAGGGCCTGGCACTTAATAAATTGTTAGTTCTATTTATATTTTATTAAAGAACTTGTCTCTCATATGGTACCTTTCTGATATTGTTTCTAGAACCTCTTCTCCTGAGTGCCCAGAAACAGCATGCTGATGCCTTCCTGCCCAAGACCTTCTACACACACACACACACACACACACACCCTGTACATCTGTCCTCGCCTGAACAGGATCCAGGCTTTATTTAGGCCATTCTTGTTCCTCATATCCATTTTCTCTTTCTCTCAGCTATTTTAGAAAAGAATGATTACTTCGAACTAAGGTGTCAGGGACTAGCAAAATACCTCAAGAACATTTTACTGCAAAACACTAATACAATAGAAAATAAGTAAAATTTCAAAACGTGGCAAGAAAGACTGAAAGGAATTTTTTTTAAACCTCTCAACCATACCCTTTTACTGTGCAAACCTGTTTTATATAAGCCTGGCCCTTTTATTTCCTAGCAAGCACAAATTCAACATACAATTGAAGTAGAGTTGAAAGCCAATTTAGATCACTTGCAATTGAAGTTTTTGCAACTTTGAGGCTCAAAGTTTCCCATTATTTTTAGTTCTAAGCACCTAACTATCCCTAACTGGCAAGGCTTCCTTTAATAATGAAATCAATGCCTAATATAAAATATGAGTCTTACACCTCCTTCAAAAGCAAATAAGTCCCAGATGCTATTGGAAAATATTTTTATTTTGCATGGGAAATGGTGGCTGGCCTCCATACCCAGCTTGTGGATGTAACTTTGGTCATTTAGCAGAGTAATTTTACCTCTTAGCCTTAGTTTCTTCCATCTCTAAAAGACAAATAATACTATACACCCTACACGGTTGCTTCGAGGATTAGTGAGACCCAACATATATGATGTGCCTGCTCAGTAAAGAGTAGTTGTAATTTTTGTTAATGTTATTGTCATGATTATGTTACGGAATGATATTTTTAGTAATGCAAATTGAGCCATAATGGGGAGAATGATTATCTAACTTAGGTGTGCAAAATGGTAGGAACACTTCTTTCTAGCCATTTTTTAAAAAAGGAACTGTCTCTCAGTACGCCCTTCTCTGTCAAAGTAGAAAGAATAAGTGGGGATGAGTAGTTCAGGAAACCTTCTTGTTTTCCTTTGGGGACTAAGCTTACCATGGAAAGACAGAGTTCTTTGCCACATGGTATACACCTTACCTAGAAGGCTTGTCCTGAAAGAGCTGCCCTGGACTAGGGAGATAAGATGGCCTAATTCTACAGTGCAGTCAGCAGGTCCACTGGACTCTCACACAAAGTTATGCCTTCCAACACATCCTCTATCAGACAAAAAGAGATATTCTGGTGGGAAAGAAATACATTATTTATTGTGGGTCCCCTCATAGACCCCAAATTATGTTAGGAATTACGGCATATACATTTCATCCCTAAGGTTTATTAGCTTAACACATGTCAAAGCAATGTCTAGAATTGTCTACTTAGATAGCATTATCTCTCTTTTATTTGGGATTACCTTTATTGCTATTTTAAATTTAAAAATAATATGTATTTGTGTATGTGTCCATGTGCTTTAAAAGGCAAATAATGCAAAGTTATAAAAAGAAAAAGCTCATAATCCACCCCGGACATATATCATTCCCTTAAGGTAATGAACTCTAACAGCTGAATGTGTATCCTCCCACATTCTTCTCTGAATTCATTCAAATATGAGTATGTATGTTCTAATTCTAAAGGCAATGTGAGTTAGGCACACATTGACCCCTATATTCTTGAGAGAAGTCATCGAACTATGACTGTTTTGACAAAGAATAATGTCTCTAAACATTATTACTTATTACTCTAAACTCTTACTATTACTCTAAACATTATTATATTACTCAAATAACATACCTAATATAATATACATATTCATTCTTATAATGAAATATAGGTACCCACCAATAAATAAAGAATAGAATCTTAGGCAAGGCATAGTATCAATCCAAGCCTTTCCTCTTTTCTCAAATGGGAGAAACATCAAGTATATGAAAGAACTTTGAAAAGTATACTCTTTCACCACAGAAAGAAACAAGTACCCTTCTCTCCCATCTGCTATGCAAAAACAGATCAATGAAGGTAAGCACAGGTCATCAAATTCTCTCACCTTTCATGAATACTCCTCCTTAGAGCTAGAAACATCCTGCATACCAAACACCCTAGGCTTGCTACGTAGTGTTTTGTCAAATTCGTAATATTTCACTGCTGAGATACATTAGTAACAATTTAATGAACATATGTGACTGTGTGGTGTATTACTCTGAAATACAGTAAGGCATGGCTAAATGGCTACGAACACCAAAGGATGACAATTAGAATGAAATAACTGGCTCCTATATTCAGGGGCAAAGCAATCAAATTTGGCAATTGTGACCAATGCTCAAAACTGTGCAAAACCTACGGAAGATAAGGAATGCTGGATATAACATCCTGCCTCCATGGCGCTCACAACCTCTGAAGAGATAAGATATACTCACCTAGGAACAATCGGATAATGTCGCTAGACTGTACAGTATTAAGCATGAAGCTAAATCATAGAGACAGGAGCTCAGAGGAGGAGGGCAATCCCTTTGTACTAGGTAATTCATCAAAGAAGAAGAGTATGAACTACAAACACGTTTCCCAAAGTCCGTCAGGATGTCCCAAGATGTTAAATGACAATTAAGGTGGCCTCACGGAGATGTCCACAGTCCAATAAGTTTGGGAACCCCTAATACAACAAAGTTAAACATATCTCTTTACTGTAAGTCTTCAGGAGCCTTTAATAATGTAAATGCATGTGATAAATCTCCCAGAAGACCAAATAATATTTAAAGTACATTTGTTTAGGGAGGTTTTTCCCAAGGGACTCATCTAAGACTGGCATTCTAAGGAATACCCTTTAGAAAACAATAAGCTAAAACATGAAGGAAGAATGAGCACACAAATGAGAAGGAAGTAGTAGGGTGTAGACACAGAAACGAAAGGGAGGAGGCACAATTCGTCCTGGAGAAACAAAGATGAGCTAGGGCTGCCTACAAGAGGAGAAAGGGAGAAGACAGAGCTTAGAGGGTTGGTTCAGTCAGCCCTGAAGAACTGATTTAAAAGCTGGACATTACTTATCCAACAGTGGTTCAAACCTGGCTACATATTGGCATCACCAGTGAAGCTTCTCAAATGCAAATTCCTAAGCTCCAATGCAAACCAACTAAACCAAATGATGCTGATATAACTAGTCACCTGATGTGCATCTGGGACCTTGTGCTATAGGTAGTGGCGCATCCCATTAGAGGCAGAGTTCACCCAAGATTAATCTGGAAGAGATGGGGAGAAAGGCTGGAGGAGCACATGAACCAGCTGTACAGACAGCATAGCAGCCACAGGGTGGTAAATGACAAAATAAGAAAGCAATGGTTATGAAGCAAGTTAGAGTAAGGATTTTATAATTAGTTGCTAAAGATTTAGGCGATCACATTTAAATGGGAGAGGGGGGGCATATAATGTCTATTTGGTGACTTCATTACAAAGACAGTCAATAAATAGGTCAAATCTGAACCCAGGGAGATTCGCATGAATCATGCAATCTCCCACCACCTTGTCTTCAGGAGTTCAGCTTGAATCTTCCATGTTTATCCCACAAAGAACATAACTTTCATACCAACATTCTTCCAACCTTAGTCAGCATTCAGGAATGCTGTCCACCAAGTACGGAATCACCAGCACTACTCACTGCAATTTATCCCTGTATTAAATGGAATCACATTTATACCCAAGAGATTAAAATGTATCATATTCCTTTCTGTACCACTCAGTGCCCTGGATTCCTGTGCATGGAGCCTCAATCTTGCTCCCCACCACTGGGCACTCCCAGTAAGATGATATTAAGAACCTACAGTTCTGAGCCACTTCATAAGGATGCAAGATAAATTAAGCAATATTCCTGGAGTTTGTATTCTAAAGTCCCATCCGTCAGCTATTGTATATCAATTATCAACTAATTAGTAGAGAGTGCTCATGCTGACCCCTCTGTTCTCTCTTGTAATGATTTGCCAAGTTAACTGAAAGCTGCTCTGCTCCATAGAGACTCTTAGTATAGCAAGAGTGTTAAATAAAGTTCACCAACAATTAGCCTGGAAAACCAAAGAGGAAATGTAAGCACATTTTACTGCTTCTCCCTGGACAAATTTTCTAGCAATCCCAGGGGAAGTAAGCAGATACATTTGTTAACTAAGCAAACAAGTACTCTGAAAAACTGAAACACCAGCAGAGGCACAACTTAGTAATTTATTGCTCACAGATCAGGTATTTGTTTATTGTGTCCCTGCTCTGTGCTACACTGTATACTCTAGGGACTGTGGACACACAGATGAGTCAAATCATTCTTGCCTACCATCTAATTTAATAGGCTTAGATCAAGCCTCATCTGGTGGACTCATCTGTGAAAATATATAAAAGTGGAATTATTATACTTACCGTGGAAAAAGAGCACTTCCACAAATATAAGAAAGAATGAATGGAAGGGAGGGAGAACGCATATTGTCATGGGAGAAAACTGCCTCAGTTTCCCAAAGACACATTTACTGGGTGTCAGTCTTGGTCCTAGGCCGTACAGCTAGCCCCTGGTCAAAGATCTTACAACCAATTGGAGAGAGTGTTAGCTAACACAGGAAAATATCAAATGAGGAAAATATCTGAATACACTGGAAGAGGCTTAGTAGAGGAGTGAGACTTCATCTGAGCCTTTTAATGGCAGGAGGAGAGGGGGCAACATGAAGAGTTGGATGGCCAAAATGAAGTGAGGGACATGTGCTGAGGAAGTATTATGGAGGCAGCATGGGGGAAGCCGTAAAGAATGAGACACTAGGGCCAGAATAGCTTCCCTTACCAGCTGTGTGACCTTGGGCAAATGCCTTAAGCTCTCTGTGCCTCTATTTCCTTGTCTGGGAAATGGGGATGATAATTGTTCCCACCTTCATAAGGCTGTTTGGAGTACTAAATAAGTCATGTATGTAGACCACTTAAACAGTTTCCAGCACACAGTAAGTACTGTATAAGCTGTAGGCATTCATATTCTTACTAAGATGTTATCAGATTGCACACAACCTCCAAAACCAGGCACCCCAAAGAGCTACAGTAGGCTTGCAAGCATGGGTATGTTGTAAGGAGGGAGCAAGAAGAGAACAATCTATTTCCAGTACATTTAGAAGCAGAGCAAAGGCTGAAGGCAGGAAACCAAGCTAGGAAGATGTTGCCATAATCTCAGGGTGAGACCAGGCTGGGAAGAGCAAACGGAGCAAACAGGGTAATGCCCAACCTATCTCATTAGGAAAACAAGTAAGATGGTTGCTGAAGTGCCTTTAAGGAATACTAGATTCAGAACCTTTCTTCCATAAATCAAGGTTGTATATCTCTCAACCTGCTTTTTCCCCTGCCCCAAGCCAAACAAAAGCAGAGGCTGGGTGAGAAATGGCAAAGCTGCCTCTGGGTGAGACCCCTCACTGTACGGAGCAATGACTGGTATCCCCCAGACAGCAAGTGCTCACCAAATGTCTGTTGGATGAATAGGTAATGAATACAACTTTTAAGAACAATTCATAAGTCAAGTACAGTTCAAGGCCATGAATCAAATTGAGCAGTTCCTCTGAAATGTGTGTAAGTCATGATGCTAAGGAAGACTGAGGTCCCTGGTGGACACAACTGTTGATATGTCTCTAAATTACTGAGCAGACAGAAATATTACTCGTTCGCCCCCTCTGTCCATATTCCCTCCTGTTACACACAGATACACACAAACACATTCAGTGTGAAGGGAGGGTAGTCTAAGCCAGCAGTCCCCAACCTTTTTGGCCCCAGGGACTGGTTTCATGGTTCGTGGTTTCATGGAAAGCATGGAAGGGGTGGGGACGGTTGGGTGGGGTTCAGGATGAAACTGTTCCACCTCAGATCATCAGGCATTATAACTAGATTCTCGTAAGGAGCACGCAACCTAGATCCCTCACTTGCGCAGTTCACTATGGGGTTTCTGCCTCTGTGAGAATCTAATCCCACTGCTGATCTGACAGGAGGCGAAGCTTGGGCTGTAGAGCCCACTGCTCACCTGCTGTTGTGTGGCCTGGTTCCTAACAGGCCACTGACCCATACAGGTCCACGGCCAGGCAGTCGGGGACCCCTGGTCTAAGCTACTCAATATAAATCAATGGGACTTTTTTTTCAGTATGTAAGAGCTGGTTCAGAGGCAAAATCCCAGCCAATTCTTCATATTAGATAAAACTTCTTAGCCTGTAAAAGGCACATCTTACACAGTCGTCATAGCCGCCAGACCAGGTAGATCGCTTGAGCTCTGGAGTGTGAGACCAGCCTGGACAACATGGCGAAAAGCTGTCTCCACAAAAAAATACAAAAATTAGCCAGGCATGGTGGCGCGTGCCTATAATCCCAGCTACTTGTGGGGCTAAGGTGGGAGAATTGCTTGAACCTGGGAGGTCAAGGCTGCAGTGAGCCAGGATGGCACCACTGCACTCCAGCCTGGGTGACAAAGTGAGACCCTGTCCCAAAAAAACAAAAACAAAACAGAACAAAAAAAGCCACCAGACTACCTTTGTTTTTCCCTAAGCAGTAATTTCCCATTACTGTCCAAAAAGACACGTTCTCTATCATAAATTGTTTCTACTCCATATTCTGCATGGGCTTGCAAGTCCAGATGGGATGCCCAGAAGCCTCAGACCCAGAGGGAAGGAAAATAGTAATGAAGATTACATTATTTTGCATTAAAATTAAGTCACCCAAATTTCCAAGAAATGGAAAGTACCCAGGTTCCTCCCAGAAGTCTCCAGAGCTGCTCAGCTATCTCATAGGCCAGATACCCTTTCCTCCTCTACACTGTAATTGTTAACTCTGAGCTCCAAAGCCCATTCAGCAGCTCATGTTTATGGCAAGAAAATTCAGTGAGCTATTATTTGTATTTTGTGCTCCTTCGTCTCAAGAGAGGTTATTATAAAAGGGCCAAGAGTAGACACTTTCATCCTTTTTTTTTTTTTTTTTTTCTGAGACGGAGTTTTGCTCTTATTGCCCAGATTGGAGTGCAGTGGCACAATCTCAGCTCACTGCAACCTCCGCCCTCCTGGGTTCAAGCGATTCTCCTGCCTCGGCCTCCTGAGTAGCTCGGATTATTGGCGCGTGCCACCACGCTCAGCTAATTTTTTGTATTTTTAGTAGACACGGGGTTTCATCATGTTGGCCAGGCTGGTCTCGAACTCCTCACCTCAGGTGATCCACCCTCCTCGTCCTCCCAAAGTTCAGAGATTACAGGTGTGAGCCACCGTGCCTGGCCAAATTCATCCTCTCTCACAGTCTTGTGTAGAAATCTAAATTCACTGAGATTATTCCAGGTGCTCTGAAGGTGGCAGGGCCTTCTGAAAGAGGATAGTGCCTCTAGGAGGGAGACAGAAGGAGAGAGAGAGGTGGGATTGCCCAAAGTCTGGGAAGAACAACAGTTTGATGGTCCCTGAGCAGCAAGACAGCTCCCAAGGAAGGCAGTGGGGGTAAAAGGTATGGCTGCATGGCCAAAATACAAAGGCCAGACCTTCGGGCCTGGGCTCCCAGCTCCAGCAAAACTTCGTGTGTCCAAGCAATGCACAGAGCAGCAGACTCCTAGAGGCCATGTGGGGCTTGGTCAAAGGGCATCTCAGCAGTAACCTGAAGAACCAAGAACAGAAAAGCTCCTGGAATGTTCTGCTCTCTACAAACACCCTGGGATTCTGTGTCACCTTGGTAGCGTATCAGGCCACCCCAACTAGCAATAACTGAGATTAAATTTCCCACTAATGAGTAAGATGGAATCTTGGCATATGATTTGTTGTGATTTAAAGGAAATAATTTAAACAACCATTTCTTGTATACATAAATTGGTAGAATAAGTCATACTACAGATTTGCTGAAAATTGGAGAGGTAGGAAGGCTGAAATATCTACCTTTTGGCTCAGAAAACTTGTCATTGTATAAAATCACATAACTTTAACTAAAATACCAAAATATAAAAATACAATTTTAACATCACAAATCTCAACACACAGGCAATCTGGCTGAGGCCTACATAATGTAATTCCCTTCTGTTTCTTTTATTTAATGCTATTTTTTAACTTATAAGAGAACTAGAGTAATGTAAGCATTTCTGTAAACATGATTGGAACATGAGTTAGTATCGAAGTAAATGTGACTTTTATCTCTGCACCTTGTAGATGCGAATTCAGACACGGTACCAGCAATAACTCCCAACTAATCATATCTGAAATTAGGTCAAAAAATGAGGAAGAACAGAGTAGGTGCTCACTTACAACCCAAATTCTTTCCCATCAAAATGAAAAAGCAACCATAATACATATTGATGCCAGTATGAAAAAATCTAAATTAAGAGTTGTGCTTATGTTCTCCCTAAAATAATACTATTTTAAAAGTAGCAGTAGTTATTTATCTGAATTTGAATGCTAAAGCTGAGAATAAACATGAAGAAAAAGTTAAATGTTAATCAAGTTGATAGCTTATTCCCTGAATAATATACAAAGTCTTAGAAGAGAGTAAATAACACATAATAAACAACATAAGATCCTATGGTTTTCAATGTTAATGAGAAGGAGAGAAACAAAATCCTTTCCTAATTATCAAAGGGTCAATTAAGTAGAGGCCTTAGCTTGGGGGTTAGAGTGCCTCCTCATTCAACTGTTCCAGGTGAATCAAATTATAAACTCTGCCAGGATGTGGTCTCCTGTGTTCTAAACATTCCGTAGCAAAACAAAAACAACAAAACTACAGGCAGAAATCTCACTTTGATCTTCCTACACAATGAGTGGAATACAAACCTTAAAACAAATCCAGTTTGAAATAAAATATTATAATAAATCCCCAAAAGTCATTGGGTAATATTAGCACCTTACGATGGGCAGAAAAATTATGAAGAGATCTGCAAAGTATTTCCGATAAGGAAGACTGTTAGACATTAATCTCAACAAGCTCATACTAACTCCAAATTCTCAAAATGGAATCAATACAATTTCCTTCCAAACCTAACCCATCTAAGTGTATGAAATTTTCACACTTAAGGATATGCATGTTTCAGAGAAATTTTGAGAAATCAAATTATGTTTTAAGGCTGAAAGATCAGTGAGGAAATAAATCACTTTGGCCAAATTTCACAGGTATCCGCTTCCCTTTCTTCTCTCTTATAGCTGTTGAGTACTAGTTAGCCAAACCTACTCTCTGACATACTCACCTTGCAAAATATCCAGAAAAAAAGAATAAAGATATGTGTCTTTTTTCAGCTTTTACTGGAGCATAAATGACAAGCAGAAACTGTATAAATGTAAGATGTATAATGTGATGATTTGACATACGTACACACTGTGAAACAATTACCACAATCCATAGTTAACATACCCATAACCTTACATGGTTACCTTTGCATGTGTGCACATGTGTATTTGTGTGTGTGTGTGTGTGTGTGTGTGTGTGTGTGTGTAGTGAGAAGTTAAGATCTACTCTCTTGGCCGGGCACAGTGGCTCACACCTGTAATCCCAGCACTTTGGGAGGCTGAGGCGGGCAGATCACCTGAGGTCAGGAGTTCGAGACCAGCCTGTCCAACATGATGAAACCCTGTCTCTACTAAAAATACAAAAATTAGCCGGGCATGGTGGTGGTGCATGCCTGTAATCCCAGCTACTCAGGAGGCTGAGGCAGGAGCATTGCTTGAACCCAGGAGGTGGGGGTTGCAGTGAGCCGAGATTGCACCACTGCACTCCAGCCTGGGTGACAGAGCAAGACTGTCTCAAAAAAAAAATAAAAACAAAAAAAAACTACTCTCTTAATAAATTTCAGGTAAACGATACAGTATTGTCAACTATGGTCACCACATTGTGCATGAGCAATCTCCAGAACCTATTCGTCTTGCATACACTGAAACTCTGTACTCTCTGACCAATATCTCCCATTTTCCCCACCTCCCAACCCCTGACAACCACTATTCTACCCTCTGCTGCTATGAGTTCCAGTATTTTGGATTCCACACCTAAGTGAGATCAGCCAGTATTTGTCTTTCTGTAGCATCTTTTGTCTTTTTCTATCAAGCACACTGAACTGTCTATGGCGAAACCATCTAAATGTTTGAAAGAGATTTTCCACCATCTTCAGAATTCTAGGATCAAGCCAGTGAGAAAGAAAAGAGAATAGATGACGTCTCCCTTCCTGTTTCAACATAGTGAGCACCTTAGTATGGAAAGATTTTCCCATTATGTTCTTTCAAAAATGTGTCAGCATGGTTTGGGGGAGGGTGGGACGACAGGGCAAGTGGGAGAGTTGTTATCGGACCTCAGGGGAGAAGACAAGGGAACAAAGATTGAGAAACCTTGCTCCATAAATGCTGTCCTGTCATCTGACACCACAGCGCAAGGAATGCTACTAACACCTCGGTCCAAAGGAGGAAAGAACAGAGTCCGAAAGAAATCTGAAAAGAAGGTGGATAATTCAGCTCAACCGACTTGTTTTTTGACACGTAGCCTTGAAAAGAACAATTTTACCTCAGAAACTTGGCAAATACAAAGTGATATTTTTTGATAGGTTATAACATGCATTTTACTAAATGCATGAAGAGAGGGCGAGGGAGAAAAAGGCCAGGTATCTGAAGACAGGAAAGTTGTCAGGTTTCTCGTTTCTGTGTCATTTTTGTTTAGTCGGTCAAATGAAAATTCAAAACCATATAATTAGATGGTTGTTTATACATGATTAAGCATGAGCTCATTGGACTCTACATGCCAAAAAGTCAGAGATGTGGTTAAGGGCAAGAAGGAACTATTAATAAAAGGAAATAAAGTTGTAATACATTTTTCACTTATGAATAAAAATAATTCAAAGGTCTCTAGATGGAAAAAGAGAAACAAAATCAACCATGAGTAGGGGCAAGAAACCAGATAATTTTATAAATGGTTAGAATTCAATAAAACATAAGCCACTGGTATGAAAAGGCTTTTTTTCCTCCTCTATGATTCTAATCCTATTTTTTGCTTCTCGTAAACATAACTCACAATGAGAACATAACAAAACTTACCTGTATTATATTTCTTTAGAACTGTTCTGGGAAATATTTAAGCAAGAACATGCTGTTTATTTACAAGAGTTACTTGTTCTTCATAACTGTCTTCACCAGTAATCCTCTCCGGAAAAACCAATAGCTGTCAGCTCCCTTGGAAAAGGCAGTGTCCTTTCGTTTTTAACAACTGCAGAATTTTCTTCCCATAGCGAAGTGAGCCCATTGAAAGCAAGGTTTAACTGACCATAACCTTCATAAAGGTAAGGCAGATCCCCCACAGGATCTGTGATTTTAGACTTGGGCTCTGAAAACTGGTGAATCAACTGCTCATAGAGCAAACACCACACTATGGATGAGGTCAGTGGGCAAGTCTTTGGGATGGCAGAGAAAATAAACTGATCCAGGATCAGCCTACTTACTCCTTGTTAGGTAAGGTTTTTAAGCCAATACTACAACGTCCCACTACTGGGAAAATACATCAATACAGGGTACGTCTGGAGAACACGCTGGTAAATG
Source organism: Pan paniscus (assembly GCF_029289425.2). NCBI lineage: Eukaryota > Metazoa > Chordata > Mammalia > Primates > Hominidae > Pan > Pan paniscus. The sequence goes on along the minus strand of NC_073260.2, from coordinate 120,420,769 downwards.
AAAAACTACACCCAAAGGTGGTTCAATTGTGTGTGTTATTTTCTATAAGCAAACATATCTTTAGGTTGCCAGGGCTAGTACCTTTGCACACAACTGCTGTGATACATAGTACAACCAGTTGATTGGAACAACATGATCTAAAACCAAAAATGACCAAAGCAACACACGGTTCTTAAGAATGAGGCTAAAATGAATCTAATAACATTCAAAAAACCCATAATGCCTAAGAGGCATGAACACCGACTTTTACAGCCCGACTCTGAGAGCAGTCTCCAAGTCACATCAGTTCCCTCTGTCAGAGGGACCTAACATCTCAAACTTCCCTCTCTTTCCTCTCCCTTCCTCCCCTTCTCTTCCTGCCAGCTTCCCTCCTCCCTTTGTTCCCCCCCTCCCTCCCTCCCTCCTTTTCTCCCTTTCTCTCCCTCTCTCTCCTTTAGTATCAGCCAGTTCTGACTCCCAGAGAGAGTAATCTTCTCTGGGAAGTGCATACCCACTCAGTAGAATTTAAACAATATACTTCATTTAAGCCTGTATGATAAACTACAAAATATAGAAATTCCTAAAAAGGTCATTTCCAAGAAACTAACATGACTATAAAGTACAAATCTGAAAAGGCATGGACAATTGAGACAAAGCACAACATTCATAACTAATTTGGCAATTTTAACCTATAAAACCTATATATTATCTACATGTCTTACATGAGATACGTACTTTGTTCTAAAGATACTTTTTAATTATTGACCTGATTTTGTCAAATTCAGTTCTTAACATATTCATTTAGTGCAAGAAGCTACCCAAAGCTGGGAGGAAAGTGCGCTTTCATGAAACAAAGTCTTTATGCACCAGAACTTTATGGATTTGTGTCTTTAATGTTGAAGGAAGGGGGGACACCTTACTAACTTAATAAATATCGATTATTTGAAACAGGTGAATATCTACTATAGTTCTAGATAAGAAATTTGATAATTTATTCCTAAACAATGTGTGGCATGTAACTCAAAACTATTTTTCATCAATAATTAGTATTAATAATTAACAAGGGTAAACAACAAAAATACCTTTTGGAAATATTTCAACTTGGCCCTTTCCTCATTCCACAGGCTGCCTATTGCCAGTCTTTACCCTCAATTTAGGGTTAATGACTAAACTGTCCTCATCTCTGACATGCAACACTACTCAGCAGCAATCTTCCCAAGAATGTGCTCACAAATACATAAGATTGAAAAGAATAAAAGTCTTATCAAAGTCACTGGAATCTGGCGAACTGATTTTTAAATTAGCAACTGCAGTTACGATCCACTCAGTAGTGAATTAGATTTTTCAGCAATAGGGACAGAACCCTGAATAAACCTTCATCTCAAACGCCTATTCTCCATCCTAAATATGCAATTTATGTCTTTAATGCAAGAATTAGCCTACTAATAAAAATTAAACAGTTCTCTAGATAAACACAGCAAAGAGGAAGGATGCTACAAGAGCTATTCATTTAAAACAGGCCAGAACCAATGTACTGGATTTTATTTGACACTCATTCTGAAGAGTACTACATTCGACTTTTAAAAACTATCTTGCTATTCTTTCTCAATTTGATTGTCCAAAAGCATCTTTAGAGTCAAATGCACTAGATCTTATACCAAATTAAAGGCATTTCACCGTATGCCTCTAATTTTCTAGCCACCCTGACCTAGCACCTGACATTTAGAATTTTAAGCCCACTGCAATTAATCTCCTCTGGCCATTCATTTCTTCCCCAAATTGAACATTATGCAGGCAATATCCTAAGAAGTTCTGAAAGTTCAACGTCATACTATATTTTAATTTCTTACAGCAAATACAAATTCTACAATTCCTAGTCCTCTTCCTTCACGTACCTCCATTCCATTATTGGAATTTCAATAATGGAATTTCAATTTGGAATTTCTTATCAAATTTCTTACCATTATTCCTCCTGAAAAATGATCAAAATCATCAGCAAAAGCATCTCATGCTTAAATTATTCATGTTCTCAGGCTGCTTGCCCACTGACATTTTAAAGTGTTAGAAGTAAGAAGTCCTTGCACTGCGGGGCTTCCATATGCAGTGTCTGCTTGTGTACCTGTGTGGGTATAGAGTTGTTTATATCTTGCCCTTGGCTGGGGGCCTTAGACAGCTGTGCAGAGTACTTGGCATACATTTCCAGGGCTACTTGCTCTTTGGTTTTATAAAATGCATGCAGCAGGAACATTCAGGAACTGCCAGGACATTCAGCAAAGGCTGGAGTGCAGAGAGGAAAGCATCTGACAAATACAGAGTAAGAAACAATGACTCCCTTCAAGGGGAACTGCTGGTGAAGTCAGCCAGCGCTGGCCAGCGCGAACAATACTTGGGCAGGTCATTAACTTGCCTGGGTCAGAGCAGGTGGGTGAGCTCACCCACCCACCTTTCTGGAAGCAAAGTTTCACTTGCTGAGTTCATACCAAAAAAAAAAAAAAAAATTATAACATTCTAATGGCTAAACTAGGAATGTGTCTGAAAATAGCTAACTCTGCAAACCCTGCAGAAGACATCCAGGGAATTCACAAAGGTAAGTCAACTTACTGTCTGCTGTTTCAGTTTGCACACATCTCTATAACAGCTACGTATGTATTACGTTGAAAATAAGCAAACACATTAGCAAACCAGGATTTTTTGAAGTGAGGTGGTTACCACTGTATTATGTTTCTCCCTCTCCTTTTTTTTCTTTTGCATAGGAAAGAGTAAGTTACTGGTTAACTACACAAAGGAGTTAACATTTAACTTGAACACCAGGAATGCTTGAGCTCTTAATCCCTCCCCCCTTTTTCTTATTATAGCAAAAATAGCTTCAGGAAAACTCTTACTAATTATTGCTGATTCTAGATGAGATCTGGCTACATCAGTTTCCTTGCTGCACTCACAGGAGTTTGATTTCAGCCTGAATTCACCACTTTGGTTCTTTCAGACATACTCCACTCCAGGCAGCCTGAAATCCCTGGTCACCACACCCCACGTCCCATACTCTCCATATTTCCATCCTCAAAGATCAGCTCCAATGCTACCTCCTCCTTGAAACAAACCTTCCATATTCCTTCCTACAATGCCAGGTTTACAGTGCCCTATTCCTCCTCTAAACTCCCACAGAGTTATTCGTTTGTCTTTTGTGCTGTGGATCAATTCTACCTTATGTATCTATATCTCACCTTTCCCCCTAAACTGGCAGGCCCATGAGGACAGGGACTCTACCTTATCCACCTGGACCCCTACCCATCACCCCAGAATATCAGGCCTCAGCTTCCTAATGCCTATGAACAGGTAATGCACACACCATATCTGTAGCAAGTTTTAGTAAAGAACTTCTTTCCACAGGTAGGTGGAGAGAGGGCTACAAGGAGGGTGGGATTGTATAATTTAAAATAGGGGGAAAAATAAAAATAAAATAAACAGAGAAATTACTGAGAAGCCTGGAGTGGGGGTAACGTGGCCAGAGCTGCCACTTTGTTGTCCTGGCCATTCCTAACCCATTCTCCTCTCTCCTCCACAGGCTGACTCCACACCTCACTGCACACAAAGCTCGTCCCTATCAACAGAACCTTTTCCAAACTGTTTGACTTGTCACCTTTCCCATGAAGCCCTCCGTGGAAACAAGATTATAACAAACCTCTGTCTCCTCTCCAAATACTCCAAAGGAGGTGCAGAGTTTACCTAGCTATCAACATGGTGATCATGCTTCCTCACCAAGAACTTGTACTATTACAGCTGCTACTACTACTGCTACTAAGAATAATAATGATAGTGATTCATCTATACATTAAAAATGAAGTGAAAGTTAAAGTAAGCTTAATGGAAGGCTTACTTGGTGCCAGAGGAGGATGCCTAGCTCTATTCCCAGGTTAACTCATTTAGCTCCCACAACAACCTTGATTATTACCATCCCATTTCACAGGGGAGGAAAACTAAGGTTCAAAGACCATATTAACTTGCTAAGAGTGAGTATTCAAACCCCAGCTAGCCCAACTCAAAAAACACACACAGATGGCTATGAGTTCATTCATATTCCCTTAACCATCACCTTCCACATAACTGGACAAATACTCCTAGGTGGAGAGAACACAGGACAATTGTCATTCTTCTCCCAAAGCTGGAACTCACACTCACGCGGAGCCTCCAACCTCTTGGTTTCCATATATAAGCAATAGTCAGGCATGACACCTTAATTTATTCTGTGTAGGTACCATAAATGGTGTCAGGCATGCAAGTACAAATAGATGACACTAGTCTAACCTTTAAAGCAGTGGTTAAGTGTCTATTACATAACCCCTTTTACTTTCAGGAATTTTTGATGCGTAACATGAAATTCATTTGTTATTTCACTCATTCAGGAGTTAAAAACTGCACGGTAGGAGCAGGTGAAACAGAGATCAAGAGAATCACAGCACAAAATAATGTCTGGTAAAATAAGGTAGGATAAAAAAGCTACTGAGACACAGAGAAGGAGATGACGATGATGATAATGATGGTGATATTTAGAAACAAGATATGAAGTGTCTTATCTGCACTTGCATATATCTTACTACAAAAGGGATTTACTAACTTTTTATTCACGAAGAGTCTTGAATGCGCACAGTTCATACGGATATATGTTAGGGATATAAGAACAAAATGCACATGCGGGTGCACGCATGCACACATAAACACACACACACACAGATGAGCACAAAGATAATTTCACAGTGAATCCGGTACAATAAAAGGTAAAGAAGAGCTTCCCCAGAGAAGCAACCTCCCATACAGACCCAAAGCTTTTATAGGGCCCCTTTCTACTAGAAACCAACCTACCTTAAAAACAATAGAAATAAAGCTGAAAGGGGGGGTCTTTTCTTAAATTCTGCCTCAGTAGCCCAAACTTTGACCTTACACAACTGGACTGACCTAAAAGCAGAGTCCAACCAGCCACTGACTGTCCTCTGCTTTTACTAACCAATAAAAATATTCACATAAGGAGGAGGAAAACGGACATTTGTAGGTAGATGGGGCCAGCCATATGGAGGCAAGAGGAACCTATGCCAAGGCAAAGTCGCAGGCCAGGAGGCCAAGTTCAGTCTGTGGCAAGCTCAGCCAAATCACCACATTCAGCCTGGTAAGATCACATACCATCTAGCACACGGCCTGGAACAAACCAAATGCTCAGAAAATATCGATTCCTCTTCCCATCTGCAAATCACATCAGAAAACCTTTACTCTCTCCTATCTTAAAAGACTATCTTTAAACCAGAATAGATGATGAAACAATTTCAAGGGTTTCCCTCATAAGAAAAAGATGTATCTCTGCTCCCACCATGCTTTGAATTCATAGATTTAGATGCCAAGAAGGAAGATTAGAAATCATGTGTCCAACCTCCTTATTCTATAAATTGTAAAATTCAAGTCCAGAGATGTAAAGTGACTTTCACCCGGTCACACAGCTAGTTAATGGCAGCATCAGGACAAAAATCCAAGTACTTGGGCACCCAACTAAACCCACATTCTAATGTATCTTACTACTTTTTTGGGGCTGTCAGTTATAAATGGTGCTTAATGATGCAAATACCTCTGAGGCAGTTAAAAATGTCTTCTGCCTTCAAAATAGAGTGAAGATGGCAGATGATCGACTCCTACACAATGAGCATTGGGTTGGGGACAGGAGCGTCCATGAAGAGATGAAGAGCTGAAGGAAAAAAAGGGGTAAGCACAGAGGAGGAGATCAGGATGAAAAGCGACACAGAGATGCCTACTTAACAACTGTGCCTAGAGATCAACTCTGTTTCAGTCCACAGGTTGAATCTGAAAACGCCACCAGAGACTTCTATCTTCCAAGTGTCTTTGAGCCTAGAAGATACAAAAGCCTGCATTCTCCCAGATCAGACAAAATGTATGACTCTTCAGGAGAAAAAAGAAATCAGATTGTTACATTTTTAAAAAGAGGTTCAGTTTGAGTTTGCCTCTATCTCCTCAAACTATAGGTTTTAGCAGAAACACAGCTAAACCACAGGTTTTATTAGAACTAGTGCCTGCTTATTCATCCACCAAATGTAAATCTGCCACTGAACCAACACTCAGACTGCTCAGGGAGAGCAAGCACCTTGCTTAGAAAGGGGGAAAGTCTAATTTAAGCATATGGAACTTGACAGCATAATTTTTTTAAAGATTCTCTTCTCAAAGAAAGTTTACAAGCAGTAAGTGGGGCTCTAAGGCTATTACTTCTTGGCAAAATAACTGCAGAACAATTGTCCAGTTCACAGTTTTGCACTGAGGGGATTTCTTTGGATTGTGGCCTTTCTTCATCTTTGTTCTAAGGAAAAAATCTGCCTTCAGGAGTCCTAAACAATGAAAGCGCTCTTCATTATGTCTATGAGTTTGGATAGAGTCCTGTGGCACACAGACCATGCCTGGTAACGAAGCATAATAATCATCTGTTCCTAGTTAAATATACTCATACCTTCCACAGCAGGAGAGAACCTTTGGAAGGCGACAGAATGAAGGGCATTTGAGGTTAAGACCCTCAGTCCTCCTTGGGCTCAACTCTTACCCAAAGGACTCTCATAAAAAAGAATGAGAAGACATAAAAACATCACATAAAATTCAATGTTATTCAACAAATATTTATGGGATCTCCAGTTTGCACAGGTCTTGTATGAAAAAACCAGAACCTCAAACACTCCCAGTCTCATATCTCACCTAGACAACAAACAAGTAACACAATATTTTTCTACGGCCATTCAAACCTCTATTAGTTGCCACTTCAGCAGCTGATGAAAGCTCTGCTTCCCAACACCCTTCAACCATAAAGGATGTGTGAGCCTCAGGAAGGAACCAAAGGAAGAACTTTCTAGAAATCAGAAGTGACTGGGAACCTTTGTGAGGCAGAGTTCTTGTTCCTGGAAGAATACAGGACGGGGTTGCCAGGATATTGCAGAGAATGTAGGAGGAGGGGAATGGAGGAGAAAAATCCCTAAGGACATTCCCAACTCTATAACATCTCAAAGGCTTTAAACACAATAACAAGGTTTACATTTTAATGTAGATTATGAGGATTTTCACTGCCTTCATCCAAAGGCTATTGTTTGGGCTACTTTCCATTCTAGGAGCCTACACAAATTATGTGACATGAAGCAGAGTATTTAACTTCTCTAGGCCTCAGATTTATCACCACTAAAATGCAGGCGAGGAATTAAGTAATCTCTCAAATCCTTTCCAACCCATTTTCTGAGTAAACGTGGTGTTCACTCTCTCCTTTTCACAAAGTTAAATTTCAGAAATTCTTTCTACCTATAAAATTCAACAGAATCCACTAAAAATTGTTATAAACGAAAATTCAATAAGGTGACAAGACGCAATGTAAATTTTACAAAAGCAATAGGTTTCTTATATACCATCAATTATAAGTTTTAAAATATAATGAAAAAAAGAATTAAAAATTCTTAAGAATGGCATGTAATATGAAGAAAACTACCTGTTTCTGAAGACCTAAATAAACATAGATACGTAAATGTTTCTGGAGGAGAAAGCAACATATAATAAGTATGTTCATTCTTCCAAACTTTCTTATAGGTTGAATGCAGTGCTTCTTAGCCTCTGCATTACTGGCATTTCGTGTTCCATAGTTTTTTGTTGCAAGAGCAGGAGTGCTCTGTGCATTGTAGTATGCTGAGCAGCATCTCTAGCCTCTTACCCACTAGATGCCGGTAGCACCCCTCGTGGTGACAACCAAAATTAAACTCTGTCTAGAGATTGCCAAATGTCCCCAAGGAGCAATATCATGCAGAGAGAAAACCACTGAATTGATGCAAAGTCCTAATGGGCCTTTCCTTATTCACTACCTTGACAATGAATTCTAACTTGGAAGAATAAAATAGTACGAATAATCAAAAATATGAAAATAAAAATTGTGGGCTGTGCATGGTGGCTCACACCTGTAATCCCAGCACTTTGGGAGGCTGAGGCGGGCAGATCCTTTGAGGTCAGGAGTTCGAGACCAGCCTGGTCAACATGTTGAAACCCTGTCTCCACTAAAAATACAAAAATTAGCCAGGTGTGCTTGTGCACTCCTGTAATCCCAGCTACTTAGGAGGCTGAGGAAGGAGAATCACTTCAGCCCAGGAGGCAGAGGTTGCAGTGAGCTGAGATCACACCACTACACTCCAGCCTGGGCAACACTGTAAGACTCTGTCTCAAAATAAATATATATTGTGGAACACAGAATGAAGACTAATTAAACTAAATAAAGAAAGAGAACAGAAGTATAAAATCATGACCTCAAATATATAGTAGTTTGCATATTATTGCTTTACAAATGAGTGGGTGAAAAGAGATCAATAAATGGTAGTGGGTCAACAGTTTATTATAGTTTGGAAAGAAAAATCAAAGCTAAATGCTTATTCACATTACTTGTATAGATGTTCTGATTATCTACTGCTACATAGCAAACCACTCAATAACTTAGCATCCTTAAAACAACAATTTATTATTATCTCTTGTGGTTCTAGGGGTTGACTGGGCTCATCAGGATGCTTCTCATTTGGGGTCTCTCATGCACTGCAGTCAGATGTCACCTAGGACAGCAGTCATCTGAGGGGTGGGCTGGATGGACATCTAAGTGGCACACTCCCATGCTGCCAGGCGATGCTGGCTATCAGCTAGGAGCTACGCTGCAGCTGTCAATAAGAACACCAACACATGGCCTCTGCACGTTGACTCGAGCTTCCCACAGCATGGTGGCTGGTTTCCGAGAGGCAGAAAGAGGGGGCTTTCAGGCCATTTAGAAACATGCCTCCAACAGATGTAGCATCACTTCTACTGTATGTAATTGGCCCAAACAGTCTTGGAGCCCATGCAAATTCAAGGGGGTAGAGAAATAGACTCCATCTCTTGACGTGAGAGTGGGAGCGTCACATCACAAAAGAGAATATAGAATGGGAGCTATGGTTTTAGTCATCATTGGAAAATACAATCAGCCATAATATGCCACAAGAAATTCCAGGGAAATAAAGAGCTAAATATTAAAATAAAATGTAAAACAACTAAAAGAAAATGTATTTGAATTTTTTACTTCATTTTAGGATGCAGAAGGCAAAGATAAACAGATATAACTACAAAAATATTTTAGCTCAAAAAGCACCACAAACAAAATGAAAAAGCAAACAAAAGACCAGGAAACATATTAACATTCTATATCACAAAGAGTTAAAGACTTAAATAAACAGTCCTTATGAATCAATGATAAAGATAAACATTCATGTAGGGGGAAAAACAAAGGGCCTAACCAGTTCACAAAATAATCTAGTAGATGAGACATAAAATGAACACAATATTCTGCCAGTAGATTGAGTTGAGAGTGTAATATGTTATATAAACCTTTGGGGAAGCAACTTGGTAACACAGTCAGAGGTATTTAAAATGTTCATCTGACCAAATAATCTACCCCATGGACATATTTAGACATTGAGACCATCATTTTTAAAGATATTCGTTACAACATAAGTTCAGTAAAAAAGAAAGCAAACTTGACTAAACAAATTATAGTACACTTTCTGTATACATAAAAAATGTCTGCTACACTTAAAAATTATATTTTCAAAGAATACTGAACTACATGGGGAGTTTGTAACACAATGTGGAAAAAGAGACCATGAAACTTTATTTAGAATAAGGCACAAGACACATGCATGTATTTGCTTACTAAAATATTAACAAATGATATCTGCATCTACAAAGTACTTGTAGATAAGTTTATTTTATTCTTTTTTCGGTATTTAAAAAATGTTCTGCAGTAAACATACATAATTTTTCTACACTGAAAAAATAATGCTATTTGAAGAAAAAAATACTAGTGTTAATGTGTACAACACTAAAAAGGTCACGTTACTGGATCACTGCCAAAAGATTTTTAAAAAGCAAGTTAAAAAGCAAGAGAATAAGCATGATTGTGCAGCAAATGACATCAGCAGTGGATTACACCTGGAACCACTGACCCATTACATGGCGCATTCTGTCCATAATCAAGTAACTTTCCCAAGCTCGTGACCTGGCCGTGGCGTAGATTCTTAGGCAGTTGTGCGGTGTGACTGCTTTCTAAACTTTTCTCTTACCCTTTTCAATATTTAGCATATTTGTTTTCTTTGCTGAACTCAAAATGTTTGTGCCTTCATAGGCCTTTTAAATGATGAAATATTTAGCAATAATTTGCACTCACACATAGGACATTAGTCACCGGTTATCTTTTAACCAAAAGCCCTCCTGAATTTCAGAGAGTCCGAGCCAGGTACAGTGTCTACTTCTCCTTCAAATGGAGAACCCATAAGTCGAGCAACTCCACAGGCCCACAGTTCTCCAACTTAAGCGTGCATCAGAATTTCACGGACGGCTGTACAAGCACAGATTGCTAGGCCCATCCCAGAGTTTCTGATTCAATGGGTGTACGGTGGGACCTGAGATTTTGCATTTCTAACAAGTTCCTGGGTGATGCTGATGCTGATGCTGCAGGTCCTCAGGCCCCTCTGCTGTGGGAACCACTGCTCAAGATCATAGCAACAGCTAAGCATCTTCCCACTACATGCTACTGCTATTCATTTATCCCCTATTATTCACATTAACAATATATTATTTGGTATCTGTTAACAAATTTAATCATCCATAACCCAAATAAATCCCTGAACTCCTCATACCAGTTTCAGGTGGAGAAGTACATTCAAACCCCAAGTCCAGCAATGGATTAAAAAAAAAAAATCACCTCTTGTGTGGCCATTCCTCTTGATTGACAACTCTTATACCCTTGAGCAGCCCTGAAGCCTTCCTTCACTCTTCCATTCTCTCACATGACAAAACAAACTCTCCTCACATTCACATAGAAATAAGGTTATTCCCTCCCTTCTTTCTCCATTATCTTAATTCTTTAATGCAGTCTCTGCCCTTTCCTACACAAATTTCTCTACTTCCTTTCCTCTCCTTCCCTTACTAATTAGCTGATTAAACCTCAGGAGAGAAGCACTAAATCACACAAGTTTTTGTCCCTGTACACTTCATATATTCATCCTCCTCATCCACCCAACACACACTTAGCAGGTGCCAGCTGTATAACAATTACTGTGTTAAGTATTACACACAGAATGTGGAAACAAAGGTGGGATCATCTAGAGGTAAGTAGGGCACAGAGATGCTTCAAGGACAAAGTGTATTTGGTCTGAATGGTGAATTCAGGTCTAAATTTTATATTTCCCAAAACCCTTCAACCCACTGGAAGATAAAATATCTTCTTCAGAGTTTCATTCCTTTGATTTCACCCCATTAAAATTTACATATCCTTGTGAAGGGTAGCCCTTTAAGGATCATTATGCTTAAGCGTCAGTAAGTTTCATGCCCTTATCTGATGAGGAGGACCCTGGATATGCTGAAGAACAGAAACAACCCTTAAGGAACAAAAGGGTATATGATAAGAGTGTCCCTGAAAAAAAAAATGCCCTCTCCTAGCTTAGCTTGCAGTGGTTCTCAAAGTGTGGTACCTGGACCAACAGCAACAGCATCATCCTGGAGCTTGTCAGAAATGCAAAGTTTCTGTCCTCACTCCATATCTACCGAATCAGAAACCTGGGGGTAGGGTCAACCCATTGGCATTTTCAACGCTTATGTTTGAAAAGCACGGCTCTAACATCTGTCACAGTCCCTGTAACTCTTCCATTAACATATATGATTACTACAGGTCCTAATAATTTGTCAAACTCCTTCACTAGTGTATGAATATTATTTTCAGAAAGGTGCGTGCGGTAATTATAAGCTATTTGTTATGAGCTAGGCTCTGCAGCAATGGGGTAGAGATAGGTGCCTGTGGCTAAGAATAAGGAGACACCAGATGAAAGGAAGATGGCCATTGATAAAGGTCAACATTAACAGTTTTGTTAGGGTTAGTCATCTGCCTCCCAAATTGGTGTGACTTACAGTGAACACCAAAGCAGGACTGATTTTGCCTGCTTTTGAAAATTCTCTGAGCTCTCAACAGGGCACGATTTTGCATGTAGTTGAAAAAGGCCCACATGAATCCCTGTTGCACAATGAAATGTTCATCTCATGTTATTTAGCATCCTTGGTCTCTCTTTGGGGTGGGGAGCAGAGAGGAGGGAGGAAGATGCATATTTTTAGTACCAGGGAACGATTTATCATTCAATGAAACAGCATACATAGAGGCTTAAACCAAGTATGTGGAAATAATATGTTATTATTACTAGTCCTAACTCTGCTAAATTATAACCTATAAACCCTCAGTGCTTGACTTAAATATTCAATCCACATTTGCAGGAAATCTAAACGGTTATTTCCTCCTTTAGTGCATGCATTACAGGAGGATTTACTAGTGCTTCCACAAAGCATATATGAGGAGCATGTTATCCAAGATGTCAGTGTAACCAGGCACAATTGATAAGCACACAGCCCACATCACGTATGCATTCTGGGAGCCTTTATGTGCAGTTAATTAGTTTAGCTATTGCTTTCATGGTTCATTTAGAAACTTCATGCTTCATTAAATATCAATAAATTTTATCCTCAAAAAACCTTTTCAGTAAAAATATGATTGTCTCTTCAACTGATAATCTTGTTAATGGATGTATATATTGCAAGCATGCCTGTCAGGACCGACAAAACTCTGAATTGCCATGGTTGCAGCACCCTGAAGTAACATGCAAATTTTATTCTGTAGTTTAACACACATGCCTCATCCACACATATTTTCTTACAGTAGAGGGGAAAAAATCTTTTTTTTCCTTTCCAAAACGATGCCTCTTTTAAGCTGCTATTTTTATTCTGTCGAGAATTCCTTCTTATGTTTCATAAGCTCCTTTCTCCATTACATCAATTCTGAGTTTCTCTTTATTGGAAAGACGAGCTTTTAGCAACTTTCTGTAGCATGAAAGAGACGTTTTCAGTAAACACATGTTTGCCATATCCCTGACACATGTGTCCAAAGAGGGCAGAGGTCACAGTTACTGGGCTGTTACTGTCCCCTCTGTCACGGAATTATCTGGGCTGTTCACTGAATACCACGATGAAGTGGGTCAGGCAGGAAGGGTCGAGATTAAGAAAGAAGAGCTTCATTTACCTAAGCAGAAGTAGTGCCTTCAGCTATACTGTCTCCTGTCTTCCAGATTGAGCTCACATGTCTTTTAAGATGTCCCCGACATGCTCAGATACAGAAGTTGTCAAACTTTTCCTCATTTTCCTATAGCACTTTGTTAAGGTTTTCACTACTAAATGTATTATAATATATGATAGCATTCATTCATTCGTCCATCCATTAATTCAATAAAAACATATTAACCAAGGATACAATGGTAAATAAGACAAGTAACATTCCCCCATTTTCATAAAGTGCACATTGTAGTGGTGAGAGAATACACAATAATATGAGTGAATGAATAAGTCAACACGATAATTTCAAATAAGGGTAAGTGCCATGAAAGACATAAAATAGATGAGATGGGAGGCTACTCTGAACTGAGTGGCAGAAAAGGCCTATGGAAGAGGTAGCTCATAAGCTGGGATGCAAATAGTGAGAAGAAACCAGCCATGTAACAATATGGGGGCGGAGTCCCGGGCAGAAAAAAATGGCTAGTACAAAGACCTGAAGGCTGAACCAGCTTGGTATGCTAGAGAATGGAGAGAAAAAAAAAAAAAAGCCAGGCTAGCTGCAATGTACTCGGCAAGGGAGAATGTGGTACCAGATAAATTTGCAGATGGCTCACCAGTCTCAACTTTAGACTATAAGCTCCTTGAGAACAGGGCCTGTATATTACTTGAATTTGCATCACTAGTCCCCATCCCATATATGATTCTCATGGTTAACAAATGCGGGTTGAATGAATCAGATGAACCATCTCCAGGGTCATATGTGAAACATTGGAGAGTTTTCTCACATTTTGTACAATCTCTGCCTTGTCTTGGCCCTTTCTTTCAATACGGATGATCATGTTCTATCCTTTCTATGCAAAGTTAATAGACCATAGGCTCTCAATGCTGGAGAAGGTACTTACAGTTATTTTTCCATAAGAGATAATAAATCTGTGGCCAGGCTCAGTGGTTCATGCCTGTAATCCCAGCACTTTAGGAGCCCGAGGCAGGTGGATCACTTGAGGTCAGGAGTTTGAGACCAGCCTGGCCAACATGGTGAAACCCCGTCTCTACTAAAAATACAAAAATTAACTGGGCATGGTGGCACATGCCTGTAATTCCAGCTACTGGGGAGGCCGAGGCAGGGAAATTGCTTGAATCCGGGAGGCAGAGGTTGCAGTGAGCCGAGATCGCACCAGTGCACTCCAGCCTGGGTGAAGAAGTGAGACTCCATTTCAAAAGAAAAAGAAAAAAAAGAAAAAAAAGAAAAGAGATAATAAATCTGTGCTTGGGGGTTGGCCCACGTAGTTCCACAGATCTCTCTTGTGACCAACAATGAAATACATTCAGGAGAGAAGAGCCAGGAGTTAAGACGGCAAGCCAATAGGGTTTCCAAAGTAACTCAGAAGAGCTCAGACTCATGTCCTCAGACTTGTTTATTTATACAGTATTTCAACTCAGCCAGTAACAGACAACCAAGAATGAATGTTAGTATTAATATCATCATTGTGATCATCATCACCATTATTATCTCTTTGAACACAAAATAATGCAAACGAACTTTTCCAGTGAACTTTATTATCATAAAGGATGAGGAGAAAGAGGAAAAGGAGACAGCCTGCTAGTAATACTTTCCACTCCACAAAATATTTTCAGTCCTTCCGAAATTGGTCTATTTTGCCTCCGCTATTTCTTCCTCATTACAGGCATAGTAGGTGAGAGACAATTTTTAAATAATGGATGAACGAATACCTGGTTTCATTTCTTCAGAATAACCTCCAGTGGTGCTAAGGAACCAACCACGCTGGCACTGACAGGCTTCAAGACCACCATAAATCCGCAATGCCAAGTGTGACTGCGCTGGATATGTGTGGGAAATAGAAACTCGCCGGGTTTATGCAAACCAGTAAAAATTCCAAAAGGGTCTGATGCCAGGAAAATGCCTTATTTTGTCAGAAAGTACATCTCCCGCACAGCGGCAGGCCTGGCATAGCTTGAACCACATGTTAAAAACAAAGCAAAGTGACATGCGATACAGGCCTTACTGCCTGATGACAGAATTCACGAGCTGTCTTCACTCTGAGCTTTTCTGGAACCAAATGAGTCCACGTTAACCCAAGCTTGTTTGACAGTTTTGTCTGATCGTGTGATTTTCTTCAAAGTCCTTGTATTTTAGGTAAGACTTACTTTTCTTATTACAATTTCAAGATTTATCCCAGATTACAAATAATAATGTAATTCTAATGAACTCTGTACTTTCCAACCTATTCTATAGCCAAGTTAGGGTTTCAGATATATCCTTTTTTAACTTTTGGAGGCATGTAGATGACTTCAAAAGAATATTTAAATCAGCTGGTAAACCAGGTAGTCACTGTCTCAATACTCATTGTGTGTGCAACACCTCCATATCCGTATTGGTAATCACTGCAGTCTAGAGGATACTGCTTTTATGAAAGTCAAATTTTAAAAAGTAATGTTGCCTGGGAGTGGTGGTTCATGCCTATAATCCCAGCACTTAAGAAGGCTAAGGTGGAAGGATTGCTTGAAACCAGGAGTTCGAAATCAGCCTGGGAAATGTAGTGAGACCCCATCTCTTAAAAAAAAAAAAAAAAAAAAGAAAGAAAAGAAAAGAAAAAATTTTGTTAATCAGTCAGGCATGTTGGTAGTCCCGGCTACTCAGGAGACAGAGGCAGGAAGATGGCTTAAGCCCAGGAGACCAAGGCTGCAGTGAGCCATGATCGTGCTACTGCACTCCAGCCTGGGAGACAAAGCGAGACCCTGTCTCAAAATAAATAAACAAATAAGAATTTTAAAAATTTAAATAAAAAATAATATTAGCCTCAAATTTTAATCAATTAGAAAATTTCTGTTTTAGCATTTCCACAACACCTGCTCTGATCATGGACAATAAGAATAAAAAGAATGTTTATACACATGGGGAAGAGGAGCCCCATGACAAATAAAGGGTTTCAAAAACACCCCTTCGTGGATGCATTGGACTTTCTTTTCCCCTTTAGTCAGTGTCTACTTGTCTCTCTCCAACTCGTCCAGCCCCAGTTATTATGGTAAGAAGCAGATACTTCACTTGCTGTATTAGTTTACTAGGGCTGCCGTAACAAAAGTACAACAAACTGAATGGCTTGAAACAACAGGATTTTCTTCTCTCCAAGTTCTGGATGCTAGAAGTCTTTTTTTTTTTTTTTTTTTTTTTTTGAGACAGAGTTTCGCTCTGTCGCCCAAGCTGGAGTACAGTGGCACAATTCTTGGCTCACTGTAGCCTCTGCCTCCCAGGTTCCAAGCAATCCTCCCCACTCAGCCTCTCAAGTAGCTGGGATTACAGGTGCATGCCACACCCAGCTAATTTTTGTTTGTTTTTTTCAGTAGAGATGGGGGTTTCACCATGTTGGTCAGGCTGGTCTCAAACTACTGACCTCAAGTGATCCACCTGCCTCGGCCTCCCAAAGTGGTGGGATTACAAGCGTGAGCCACTGCACCCAGGCTGAGGCTAGAATTCTGAAATCAAGGTGTTGGCAGGGCCAGGCTCTCTCTGTAGCCTCTAGGAGAGGATCCTTCTTTGCCCCTTCCCAGCTTCTGGTGGTTGCCAGCAACACTGACCATCCCTCAGTTTATAGATATGTGATCTCCCATCACCTCCTCTGTCGTCATGTGGTGCTCTCCCTGTATGTCTTCTGTGTTCACCCTGCATTCTTGTCTCTGTGTCCAAATTTCCTTCTTTTTTTAAGAACATCAATTACTGGATTAGATCCCACTCTAATCCAGTATGGCCTCATTTTTTTAACTTGATGACATCTACAAAAGCTCTATCTCCAAAAAAACAAAAGTCACATTCTGAGGTTCCAGGTGGGCATTAATTTGGGGGGATATCTTTCAAGCAAGTGTGATTCTCAGCCGGTATCCTTTCAATTGTCACTTGGTCCAAGGAATCTGAAGAACACTTGCAGACAAAATAATTACCCAAGCAAGAACAATGGAAGGAAGGTGATATAATTCAATGAATAAGTCTATCAGGAAAACCTGTTAGAAGCTTGATCGTTTCAGAATGGAAGATTCTCATCTATAAGATCAATCACTGGCCGGGCGCGGTGGCTCACGCCTGTAATCCCAGCACTTTGGGAGGCCGAGGTGGGCAGATCACGAGGTCAGATCGAGACCATCCTGGCTAACAGAGTGAAATCCCATCTCTATTAAAAAATACAAAAAATTAGCTGGGCATAGTGGCACGCACCTGTAATCCCAGCTAGTCAGAAGGCTGAGGCAGAAGAATGGCCTGAACTCTGGAGGCGGAGTTTGCAGTGAGCCAAGATTGCACCACTGCACTCCAGCCCGGGCGACAGAGCGAGACTCTGTCAAAAAAAAAAAAAAAAAAAAAATCAATCGCCAACAGATCCATCCATGCAAAAATACCTACACAGCCACCTCTTCAAGAAAATGTTCTTTTTAACTGAACTAATCTCTTCTCTGGACCCAGCTCCCTAAGTAGGGTCCTTTCTACCCTCTCATCATCCACATGAGGATAGAGAGGGGAAGTAGCAACAATGCCTGGGCATCATGCTAGGGACTCTACACATGTAATACATCACCTCCACTAGAAAATAAAGAAACTCAAGTTCAAAGACATAAAGCAATCAGCTCTAAAGTCATACAGGAGAGTTAGGGTTTGAACACAGATCTGCCTGGGCCCATAGCTGCTGCCTCATTTTTTATGTCTCAGCATGTGCACGCATGTGCACTGGCGCACACGCACACACACGCGCACACATACCATTTCTCAAACATGCCCATTTAATTTACCTATGTATGAAATTCATCATTTTCACAATCCATGGAATATTAAGAGCTGGAGGATACCTCATTTAACATAACAATTTCATTTTACAGATGAACAAGAAATGATAAGCAAGTGATTTGTCCAAGATCATGGGAATAATTTGTGACCAAACTGAGAATAAGTCCTCACACTTTCTGGCTTCTAGTCCAGCCTGGCCACATGTAGCCTCTCAAGTGCTATTTCTACCCAGGCAGTAAGACCACATTTCACAGGCCAGGACAGCATGGCAGTTTGGAGTGTGAACACTGAAATTAGACTGCAAAGATTCACATTCTAGGCCCATTGCTTATATATGTGGGCCAGTCATTGAGTAGCTACACTTCAGTATTCTGAAATATTAAATGGAGGTAATAAAAGCATCAGCCACATAGTATTTAGTATCTCATAGGATTCTTGAGAAAATTAGGTATGCTCAGAATTGTGCTTAGTGTACAGTAAGTGCTCAGTATATTAGTTGGTGGTGGTGGTTTCATTGTGCTTATTACACTATTATTACTGTTAATAATAACAACAACATATAATGAAAAGGCTACAAATGAGTAAGGCCAGTGCTTTTCATCACCATGCATTTCTAGCAGCCACACTGGCTATAAGCCCTCATTCATGGATACCATGGTACAGT
Organism: Pan paniscus; assembly: GCF_029289425.2. Taxonomy (NCBI): domain Eukaryota; kingdom Metazoa; phylum Chordata; class Mammalia; order Primates; family Hominidae; genus Pan; species Pan paniscus. Next base: position 120,402,167 of record NC_073260.2, on the reverse strand, counting down.
GATTTCCTGGTCCTTCATAAGAATTAACTTTAACCTTATTTCATAATCTACTTTATGCTCATCCAATTGTCACATCTTCCTCTAAACACAAAATATGCAAAGGTCTATATGCTGGTTTTAATTTCCCGGATGTTATGAGTCCACATTTAACTGCCTCCTTCAAATGACAGTGGGTCATTTAGTGTCCTTAAAAGCCAACAATGTTATTACATCCTGACTCTGACAAATCCTTGCTCTTTTCTCTCTCAGCTTATCTCTGTCTCAGGAAGGCAAACCCTGGGAAAATTATACAAACAGCCCCAAATATTTGAAATCAGCATTGTCCTCCCATGCTTATGCCTCTCTGAAAGCTTAGAGGACTTTGCTTTCAGTTTGATTCTTTCATTAGCCCAAGGCTTGCTAATTAATTGGAATTTTCCAGAGCTTTTGTTGTTGTGACAAAGAGGAACAATGCAAAAGCTCATTTCTTCATGTTAAAGAGGGTCCATCCACCCTCCAGAGAGTAGCACGGAGACGACAGGGATAAGAGGCAGGATTAACTCGACTTTGAAAGGGTCAGACTTTGTGAGTTCCTGCTCCCCTCACTTCTCCCCACAGCTGCCTTCATCTTCACCAAAACTGATTTATGGGAAGTGACATCTTAACCATGGCTTTTATCCCTCCAAAGGAAAGGCTGTTTAGAGGGCATTATGTATGATCTAAAATTAGATGGTAAAGAACATCCCATAAGCATGGAACAAACAATATTGGAAAGCAAAAGATATTGTATAAAGTGAGAGGCTTAATGAAGAATGAAAATGAATAGATCAGGGAGGAAGGCAGTAAAACTCAGATGAACACTCCCAAGCAAAGCAAAGACCAGACTTAAAAGAAACAAAAAGATGCTTAATCTTGACAAAAGTAGCACTGTTTAAACCAAAGATAGCAGAGCAGCTGGAGTCTAGGGGAAGTGAAGGGAAGGGAAGAGAGATTGATTCTGAATTTTGTTCTTGGTTTCCTTTTTAAGGTATCATGCTTTGCTTTGGTACACTGGGTTACTGGGACTTGTGGAAACCCATGTAGGCTGTGTTTCATCCACACTGTGAGAGGCTCTAACATACTTTGAGGGTCCACAGATGCAGGAGAACAGAGGCTGGAGGGGCCCTGAAACATGGCAAATAGACCATTCCCAACATCATTCCTGGCCGAGCACGATGGCTCACACCTGTAATCCCAGCACTTTGGGAGGCTGAGATGGGCAGATCACCTAAGGTCAGGAGTTCGAGACCAGCCTGGCCAACATGGTGAAACCCCATCTCTCCTAAAAATACAAAAATTAGCCGGGCGTGGTGGCACATGCCTGTAATCCCAGTTACTCCGGAGGCTGAGGCAGGAGAACCGCTTGAGCCCAGGAGGCGGAGGTTGCAGTGAGCTGAGACCGTGCCATTGCACTCCAGCCTAGGCAACAGGAGCGAAACTCCGTCTCAAAAACAAAACAAAACAAAAAACCTACATTCTTTTCCATGGGGGGAAAAAGATTTTCTAAGTTATTTGTTTACAGATAAATGCTTATGAAAAATAGTTTCTACTATCCAGACCCATACAGTCTGACATAAAGCTACACTCCGAGTTTCACTGCAGCAGAATCAGGAAGGCTTCCAAAATTCCTGCTCCGGGCTGATGCCTGATGGGCGTCACTCCAGTCACCTAAGATGCCACGTGGTTTTGAACAAGTTGAGTATGATGTGCCTATGCAGATATCCAGATAGAACTACAAATATTCAGTTGGAAAGGAGAGCCTAGAAATGGGGCTAGAACAAGTTTCTGGGGATAACAATAAGATAGAGTCTTCAACTGGGTGAGATTGCTCAGGCATCATGCATACAGGGGATGAAGAACAGGGACAAGGACAGAACTCTGGGAATCTCCAGTGTTTGGGGAGGCAGGAAAAAAGGAATCTGCAAACAAGGGAGAGAAAGTACTGCTGTGATTGCAGACAGGGGAGTAGGAGGGAGCTGGGCGGAAGGGGAACAGAGCACAATGTTTAACAGCACAGGTTCTGAGGCGAGAGACCAGGTGCCTTCAAAGCCTGGGCTACTGCTTATTAGACTCAGAACCTCAGGCACAGCATGGAACTTCTCTGCACCTCAATTACTCCCTCTGGCAAATGCAGAAAACAATGGCACATCACATAATTGTTCTGAGGGAAAGTACTTGACACAGTGTCAGGCTCATATTAAGCATCCAAAAACTGTTAGCTACAATCAACACATTTATTAAGAGGCAAATAGGAATTGAAGAGATCTATAGGGTTGATGGTGACTAGGAGCAACTCAGATCCTTTCCCAGGATACACTTTGATACAGTGAAGGGTGGAAAGGAAAGCTGCAGCCCAGGCGACACTGGCCAAGAACCAGTAAGGACAAGAAAAACCACAGAACAAGGCAGATGGGGGCCTCGAGCTAATCTTTACTATAAAAAGAGGCACATGATATTTGATCACTTAAGACGTGATGGGAAGAATAAATCAAAAAAATAACCATTCTTACAGCAAAGGGCACAGTGAAAGAGAACTGCACTAATGATATAAGTTCAAGTGCTGGCCTGAGTACTAACCAACTGCCCAACCTTGGAAAGGCCCCTTCTCCTTCCAGGAGTTCAGTTTTATGTATTCCCAAATGGCCACTAACGTCCCTTCCAGTTCGCACTACTTATGATTTTCGGTGTTCTATAATTTCACTTAAGGATTCCGTGGCTACACATAAAAGCAGTTACTCTGATGAAGACATAAGTGAACAGAGGGTCTTCAGTCTCATGTGTTCTCAGCATGAAAGAGAGGACTCAAGAATCACCTAAGGGTAATTAAGAGGGCAGATGGTAAGATGTAGAGACAGCCAAGTCTTCCTCCTCTTTCCTCTTCCATTTGCTGCAAAACCAGAGATGAGAGGAAGGAAGGGGATAAAAGCAACTAAACCGAGGTTGAAAACAAAAAGTCATGCATGTTCCTGTTTGCGAACAACTCCAAAAATCTCTCTGAGTGTGAGGGCCAGGAGAAGGTGGATATAAGAAAGACAGACGAACAAAACATTGATGCAAGTGGAGAATCAGAAGTAAAATCAGTTCATTTGGATCCGAAGGGATAAAGATCATGCCTAATTAATCCCAAACCCTCATTGTACCATTGACAGAAATGACATCCAAAGAGGATAAGGGAATTGCCCAAGAGCAAAGCTGCAACAGGAGCTCCTCTTTGCTGACTCAGTCCAGTACAGATTCCATAGAAGTATATACTTCGTTGGTCAAATTCCAAATTATGGCAATTCCTGCTAAGAGATCCTGTGTGGGAGGTAACTGACTGAAATTGCTAAATTCTTGGGAATTTTTTTTTATTTCCCCATGTTCATGAAAGGCTCAGAGGACAAACAGGAAAGAAAAATAAATATATTAAGCCACTACTATGTGCCAGATTTTCTGCTAAGTAATTTCACATATATCCTCACATAAGCCTGCCACTCTGTGAGTCTAGCAGGCTCTGAGCCACTTGAAGAGAGGACAGTGTCTTACCCATCAGTACATTCTCCATGCCTGACAGAGTGCTGGTACACAATAGGTGCCCAATATATCCTTGCTGAATGAATGTAAGATTTTCCTGGTACATAAAGTGAGGATTAGAGAGATTAAAAAACTTATTCAAGCTGTACATGTTGGTAGCACAAGTGGCAGTATCGAGATTGGAATTTGGGATTGCCTGATACCACAGCTCACTCGTGTTCCTTTCACTGAACTTTCACTGCCTTTCATATACTTTTCTGCAAATCCAACAGTAATACTTATTTTCTAACAGACGGACTGACTGGTTTACACAGCACCTATGGCTTCCAGGTCCTCTTTGTGAGTGTTTCCTCTTCCAAAGTGTTTGTTTCAAGGTGCCACTTTTGGTCTGATTACTCCTCTACACTGGCCAAGCCTGATCAGAATCTCCAAAGGCTCTGACCAGGACACATTCTAAGGGCCAGCTGCAAGGAGTCAAGGAACCATAGGAGGAGCACCCTGGCCTAGGGCTTTAGTTGGAGTCTGTTCCTACCAAGTGGAGATAACATACCTGGCCCGGTTCAATGCAATCATTTCCTTACCTCCTTGACAGCAAAGGCTTTCAACTGAAAACTCAGCAAGCAAATCAGACCAGTTGTTGCCTTTCTTATCTTTTCTCTCTTCTCTCTCTCTTACACACACACACAGATGCACACACACACACACACACACACACTTGCCAAAGCTTCAGACTAGCTCTCTGTTGTAAATCACTATCTAAAGTATATTTTAAAATAAAGGGTTTTTTTCCTAATTATACATATAAGACAAGTCATGTCTTTAAGATATTTTTGACTTGAGACTGTTAACGGGACTCTATTTGTTCCATCCAAGAAAGCCCAAAGAAATGGATAATGATCCAAAACAGACTACATCTGAATGGTTCTGTGTATCATATGCAAAGAAATGTTCCCACAACAAAGTCACTAAATGAACGTCACTATGCTTGAATAGAAGAATGAAATTGAATTGTGATAAAAGCAAGTGGTTTAAAGCTCTTTAGTTCATGTCTACTAAATTATCCTGAATATTATGTGCTAAACAAAGGCTCTGATACTCATATTATTAAGTAATAAAAACATTTTGAGAAATAAGCCAACATTTTTACTTTAAAAAAGATTTATGTATCATTTTCTGGTTTTATGAGTGTTGTAATTGTCCTCCAAACCTTTCAACAATGCCAAATACTTTTCCAGTTGAACATTCTGCTATGGAATTTTCTCTTTAATGCTGAAGGCCACACTGGGATGCCTATGGTAAATTAAACAACAGACTCCATAAAAATAGACAGAAGCCTTGGTCCCTCGTTAGGCCTAATTGTTGAAACATCAATCTGTTTAATCTAGATTCTGTAACTGTTAGATAACGAGAAAATTTCGTTATGCAAATCGTGGCAGCAATGTAGAAAAAATATGAGTTATTTAATTTATAACAGATGATCTTTTTAAACTAAGTCTCAGGTGGTATTTTGATATTTTTTCCTATGGGTCACAGATGATCACCACCAGCTTTAATGAGGAAGATGGGAGAGCTGATTGTCCTATCTCTAAATTTTAGGAGTCTCCAACCCTAGTTAATTGTTGGTCAAGCTTTCTGCAGCTGTCCAACTATCAACTGGTACTCCTCTGACTTTTTATCTCATAAATGAGACCTCTACTGATTGGCAGACACAAGGAAAGCATGAGGAAAGTCATCAAGATTTCTACTTTGTATTCACTGACCTTTAAAAAAAAATAACATCATTACTAGCCTCAGATTCTGGAAGTTACTAATCAGTTTGAACACCTTAAGAAGTATACGAAGGCTTTCAGATAACTCCACAGTGTTGTCAGAGGTGAGGTCTACAGATGTCATTTTAATTTAATGAGGCAGAAAGAACACAGGAGAATGAGTTGGAAGATCTGGGTGCCAGTCTCACAGCTACCACTTAATGTGCTGTGTGGCTTTAAACACTACGCTTGCGATCCAGTATTTTCTTTTGCTACAAAGGACACCGGGAAAATTGGTGAAATCTCTAAGGTCTGTATATTAGGTAACAGTATTTATCACTGTTAGTTTCCTGATTTTCACAATTGTACTGTAGTTAAGAGAATAACTTGCATAAGAAAATGTGCATGTTTGTAGAAACTGTACATTAACGTATTTAGGGGGAAAAGGGCATCAAGTCTATAACCTACTCAAATTGTTCAGGAAAAAAACACAGGGAGGGGATGATGAAGCAAATGTGGTAAAAAGTTAACATTTGGGAAATCTGGGTAAAGAGTATAGGAGAATTCGGTACATTGTTCTTGCAATTTTTTTTGTTGTCTGAAATTATATCAAAATTAAAACTTAAAATATAATAAAGGATAGGAATATAATTAGCAATCAGTAAATACTGACCAAATGTCACTTTAATTTCTCTTAGACACAAGTGTCCTCACATGCAAAATGAAAAAGGGATACGCCGAAGAATTGTTTAAAACCTGGCTAGCCCAAACTGTCTCTGATTCTGTGATAAGTAGTAAATCATGGATATAGAAATTGCCCTATACCATATGGAGAAAACAATAATAACACTACTAGACATGCTTCCTGCCTTCAAAAAGGCTGAAGTGATAAAAAAGAAATCAGTGTCCAGGATGAGTTAAAGCGATCTGAAGAAACTTTTCTTGAAAATACGAGCTTCAAATGGGCTCTCAAAGACTGTGAAGATAGGAATTAACAATAAAATTAGAGAAAAATTTATAGAAGGGCAACTCTTTTGGACATAGACTTGGAAATAGGCTGGAGGAAGTCTCTTGCCAGAATGGCCAAGCAAGTATGTATGGATGGCTAGGATGAGTGAAGCTGGGCTGGTCAACAGATCTGCACTGTTCCAGTCAATTTTCCAAAACCACACATGAGTCAGCAACTAAGGCATGGGACACGGTGTCAGAATGCCCTCCCAGCTCTATGGGAAATCTCTAATTCCACATGCCATGTACAGTGTATGGAAGTAAGACAGTCATCTAGGAGCACACTTCAATCTTGTTCTCCAAGCACACACCCAACACAACATGCCAAAGATCAAGCATGTGTTCAATCAAAAAACACACTGTTCTGACCCTAAAACAGTGAGCCTCCATCAGAAGGCTTACACTAAAGGTACGGTGGAACTCCTTTCTCCATTTTGGAAAGACTTCGAAAGGCAAGGCTATCCATACACCATCTGACTTTTCCTATATGTTCAGGGTGTGTGTTTTATTAAAAACTACCTAAATCCACATAGGCAGGAGGAATATTCAAAAGACTTCCATTGTAAATACTAGTAAAAAATGTTCATGAAATCCTCATGAATTCTCATAACTGGGGATCCTACCTAGAGACAGGCAGGAAACACAATGAAGTAGAAAATGTTGTCACTTCATTTCAATTAACAATTATTTAATTAAAAAATCATATACTTAGAACTGTGTCATGGTAGCACATGCAGATCACACAAAGGGAATCATATGAGAACAATCAAGCTTCTATCAAAAGATGAGATTTATCGCCACCCACATATATGGTGAATGCACTTTGATGAGTATCACCTGTAAGTCATATTTAGAATACCAGACATTCACTTCTGAAATATTATCAGTTTCCATCATTAAAGGGCTATTACAATTCAATTTTGCAGGGATGGGCATGGCAATATACATATACATATAAGTACACTATTCACCATAACAGTATAAAGATAAAAGGTTCTATTTATTCACTAACAGAGAATCTAGGGAATAGCTTAAGTTAAGCCTTCAAAAATGAAATGTGTTGTACCCAAGCCTAGTAATAAGAAAGATTCCGTAGATACTGCTTAGAGAGAGATTAGATTGAAATTTAACCTATCACATTCTGTTCTCCAACTTGAAAAAAAATGTTAAACTCTGTCTTTGGGCTTCCATTTTTAGTGTCGAAAGAAAGAAAGGAACACAGATGGAATAAACCTCATTCACTTAATTTGAAAATCAGATGCAGACTTCAAAATTTGGAATAAGGAAAGATTCTTGCTGGTTGATTTCGTTAAAGGATTTATCTTTAGCTATCTGAGGGGAGAACTGCTTACATCATTTAGTGTGACCTTTAGTGGATTGATAAGTCATCACATGATATAAAATTTTATGACAAAAGCAATCATACAGAAGCAATCTAAGATGACTTGAACTGTTTTTCTTTTGATATAGATTAAGCTTAGAACTTGGTCTACAGTGGTTAGACATTGCAGATTTATAATGAGTGTAATTTGGAACTACAGTACCATACGCAGAACAAATACTCAAATGTCAAATTGGCTGATGATTAAACGACTGAAGAGGGCTGGCTGCTAAGGAATACATTTAAAAAGTCATTTAAAGGGAAACCAATAAGCAAAGGTCGAAAAGTGGCAGAATGTATTTTTATTTTATTTTACTTGAGGTGATAATAACCAGAAGGGTTTTCTGTGGTAGTTTGGTTTTTTTAATTCCAACAATTAACATATCTGCTAAATATTTCTCTTTTTGTAAAGTGCCTCTTTTATACCAAGTTCTTATATTTAAGGGTATATGAGAAATGAAGTTTAGCTCTGCCTCCAAATGCTAAGATCTGAGAAAAAAATATGTGCCCCCAAAATGAATCACATTCAGGCTTGGAATAAATCCACATGAATATGTATTTCTTATTTACTTGGAAAGTCTTGTATTTGCATCTGTCTTTCTTACTATCAGTGAGCTTTCTTTTCCAGGGTAGTGGCTCAGCTCCAGTCCTCAATATGTGCAACTCCTTACCTACAACTCCATTCCTAAAGGGAAGCAGGGCACCAACACAGGTATAGGATGGTCCACTCCACCGAAGTCACTAGGTCTCCATACTGAGTAAGACACATGCAAGCAGTTTCTCCTTGTTTTGTACAGTACATTAATTGGGAATCTGGAGTTGATTCTCAACATCTGAGATTATTCCAAATCCAAACGTACAGTATTTTTAAAGTCCACTTTTATATAGGGTATTTGGCACTTTCAGAAATACCAACTATAGACAGTTATCTGGACCTGGGTTTTGGTAGCAAGCATGATATAAATATTTTTGGAATGAATGATAAATGAATAAATGAGTGAATTAATATTAAATGAGGATGTGTCATCTGAAATGAATCATAGGACAAAAGGGCTTTGCATGTCCTCTCCACAGGTTAGGGTGAGGGAAGTCTATAAGAAGGCAAAAATCATTAAATCATTAGGAAATAAACTCAAGCTATGCAATACCAATCACTGTTAGAAAGACTGCAAGCTCCTTGCAAGCAAGGGCTGTCTTAATCAGGGGCCATACTCACAAATGCTCTCCAAGGCCAGGCAGATGGAAATAGTACAGGCTCCATTTAAAGATCAGGCTATCATGTAGGGAAGCAGGCCAGATGGTTGGTTGCTCTTTCGATTTTCCGAGAAAAGCCAAATTCTGAATTTTTTTGTAAAATCCTCTCCTTTCTAAATGTTGGCTCTGTATTTATTTATTTTTTAACACTATGTGGACTTAATAAAGCACAGCTGTGGGCTACATTCCACCCGTGGAATTGGAACCTCGCCTCTAAATCTTTCTACGTATCAATAACTCATTGCTTATTTTTACCTTATCTTTAAATCTGGCAAAGGGTGGGAGGTGGCGGTGTCATACTAATCTCACCAAAGAAATTAGCCAAAACAGGAATACAAGTAGGAAAAACAAGCAGAGCTTTTAAGTGGCTACATTTCAGTAAAAGCTCCTATTATATTAAGACTTTAATGCCTTCGAGCTCAGCAATTATGCTCAAGCTTCAGGTGGCAATATGTTTTCTCCTTTTTTTTTTCACCCTTATTCTCATCCCCTAATTTGTCCCTAACTCTTCCTATTTATTAACCATGCCACATATGTCTTCTTATCACCTTGTAAATAGCTTCAAATTCTTAGAACAATGTGGGGCATAAGTAAATTTCAACAAAGTATTTCAGATGTTCACATTCTAATTAAAGGCAAGTGTATTACTATATATATATAATATGTATATGTGTGTGTATAGATACACACACACACACACACACATATATATATGTTTGTTTTTGAAACAAGGTCTTGCTCTGTCACCTAGAGTGCAGTGGCACAAACACAGCTCACTGCAGCCTCAACCTCCCGGGATCAAAAGATCCTCCCACCACAGCCTCCAGAGTAGCTGGAACTACAGGCATGTGCCACCATGCCCAGTAAGATTTTTCTGAAGCAACATACATGTTATTGAAAAGTTCTGTATCTAAAATTTAACAGTGGAAAATACTGGAAAATCCTTTCTTCAAATGATTTATGTTCTTGGGCCTTTAGCTAAAGAACACATGAATCCTACTCCGAGTACCCAGTTAAAACACACACACACACACACACACACACACACGCATTTCTATATAGAAAAATAACCTAAACACTCCCATTTGTTTAAAAAAAACTTAATTTCCACATTTCTATCTCACTTTTTACTCTCATGTTTCAACATATTTAGACCTCTTTAGGAAAGTCTAGTTAAGTAGGCCAGACTGTAAAAACCTTTTGCAGCAGAGACCTCACTCTAGGAGAAAAAGCAATTAAAATAATAGTTTGCCCCCAAAGAATAAAGGTAACTATAAAAATGCAAAAGATAAAGCAATAACATGAATTTCTTCATATTACAATAAGCTGCATTTAAGTCCTTGTTATCAGCAAAGTAAACAGGTTTCATGTATTATACCTACTTAAAACATAACCTGTGAACTTCAGCTAAAAAATATTGCTTGGACATGCCAAGGAAAATATACAAACAGATATTTTCCAATTCACCAAGTTTTTAAAAAAGTTCCAGGAATCCAGTGACGAATGTGGTATACAAAAAAATATATAAATTCTTTCAACTTAGAATAATTAAGTCATAAAATACATAGGGTACAAATACCACACTCCGTTCTAAAATGATATCTTAGGATCATCAGAAGAAAAAGAGGATTTGGATTATGCAAAAAAATGATTCCTATATATATAATCAATTATCTAACTGACATTTTTACAAATCTACCACAACTTCGCCTTTTATTGCATATGCTAAACAAGCAGATGCTAAGTCTGTAAACTGTGAATTAACCTCCTTTTTAATTAATTGTTCCTTTGGAAATACTGGCTTTTAAATCCCGTGCTGCAGTTGCTTCATCTTGGAGATGTGTGCCAATCTCATATTCAGGTTCGCGGGCTATAGTCCAGGAGGCAGTATACATTGATTCCACTTTTAATTATTTAATGATTCATCTGCATTTTATTTATACATTGGCATCTGACCTGGTTTAATTTTAGTTTATTCCAACAACACGCCTGCAAGAATCTAGATGTGACCGTCTTCACAGCAAATATGACTGACGACGCTGGAAGTAGTGACATAGCTCAGAAATAGGTCAAGGGTGCAAAGGGAAGGGATCAGAGTGTACTTAATTGACAGGGGCAGGCCCTCCTCAAGCACACGGTTTTCTGAGCTCAGCACTCCTTCCTTCTTTTAAAGAGCAGGCATTTTAAGCAGGGAGTTTCCTCAATAGTTACTTCCAGGACTTTCTGAATGGTCTGTCTACATCCAAAATTCTCCCTTGCTAACTGGACCTGAGAATTCCTCCATTAGAACCTCATACTCTCAGCCCCAAGCCTCTTTATTAAAAGCAAATGCACTG